>NC_083276.1:85552615-85880612 GCF_963506605.1 Zootoca vivipara | reverse complement strand
GGAGGGGCGAAGGGGGCAGGCCGCCCCTAGCTCCACTCTGCCGGGGGCAGCACGGGGGCAGTGCACGGGGGCAGTGCCCCGGCCCCTGGCCCGTCCCTCGCATCCTCCGCCCAAGCAGGAAGAAGCAGAGCACCGGCCGAGCTGGCTCATCCTGGCGCACATATCCTGACGTCACGACTCATGTGCACTGTAGAGTGACGCCCCGCCCCCAGGGGGTGCCGCCCCGGGCAGCCAAGCGGCACCGTTCGCCACTGACCCCACTCCTTTTGTAGCTTCAGCACACATACAAACAGCACTCTTTAAATTTGCTTTGTCACTTATCATCGTACTGACTTTCCCAGCTTGAGGATGTCATAGCCAGACCATTTTGGGTCAAAAAAAGAAGATCCAATGTTCCATTTTCTTTTAAAATAATGGTTGTTATTGTAGTGTCAGGGCCGGGGAGTGACGGCACGCCTCTCTTGTGTTGTTAAAATATTGCTCTTGGATTGAATCCTTAAACTAAAGGGCCAGGCCTCTGCAAGACAAACTGATTTTCCCTAATGCAGCTAGCTACCTTTTTAAAATACAGTCATGTAGTAGAGATGGCTTAGGAGAATGTGAAACTAACAAAGCACAGAGAAGTGCTCAATCAGCTCAGACTCAAAGCCTCTGCCAACAAGGCCCCAGAAGTACAGCTCTAATTGAGAGAAAGAGCTGGGAATAGAAGAGGTTTGTTTGCTCTTGCCAAGTGCTTTGATTATTTCCAACTTCTTTCCCGGCAAAGGCTTCTAAACCTTTTACAGCAGCAAATCTGGAAGAAATTCAACAGGTGCAGCTTCACGACAAGGAAACATTTCTGTCTCAGGACTGGAGTACCTGATACAGTTGCCAAGGAGGGCTTCCGGCTTCGTGGAGAAAGTGAGCTGATGTCTGCAGGGAGCTGATGCAAACCAGCAGCTTCTGTACCTTATAGAGGCAGTCATCACAAGGACTGATTAAAAGCCATGTTGCACGTGTTGACCAAAAGGCAGACCACACAAGATAGCACCACTTTTATACTCGATGTTCTGAATGCAAAATATTTTTAAATTTTAACAGCTCTTTTAGTAAACATTTTCCCCCAGGTGTGGGTATACAATAATATTTAACGGGGAGGGTCATCTTCAGAGGCAATCCACCAATATTTTCAAGCTTCATTTTGTAAAATGCCCCCTTTGCAACAACAACAAAAAAGAACTGACAGTTTTTCTTTATAAATCTCAGCACTGGAGTAGACCTTTTTTTACATTATGTGACACTTTGCTCAGAACCATATAAGCAGGCCTTCCAATACCCCTATAAGCTATTTCTGCAAAGAGTTTTAAAAGCTGCACTTTAACTTTTCACAGTTGGGATTTGGGGAAAAAGTAAGGCTTATATTCAGGCCAATACGGTAACTCTCTGCCCAGTCCCTGCAAGTACATCTCTCCCCCACATCCTTACTAGACCCCCCACATGGGAGAGGCAGGAAAAAGAATAAAGTTAGACCCAGCACTGGGATAGGCAGAGACCTCTCAGCTTAGCCCAGTGCCCTGATGGGGATGCAAATTGCTCCTTCCTGATTTGATGAGTAAAGACTCCCCACTCAGCCATTGTTCAATGGGTGAACTTGGGCCAGTTATTACAACTCAGCCTGCCCTAACCTATCACACCAGGCTGCTTCGAGGCGTGAATGCAGAGGAGAAAAGCACATATTCCTGCAATGAGCTCTTTCGGGGTAAGATGGGATATATAAACATAGTAATATGTAACTAACTAGGCACAGATCAGCTGAGAAGGTGTACTGTGTGTGCATGCTGTGTTTATGCGCACATTCAGGGTGTGTGGATGTTTACAAAGAGAAAGGTTTTTAAAAGCCAGTTGCCCTTCCCAGACCTGAGGTTTCTATTGACTTGAGACTCTGAGTCTGATATCTCCATCTCAGGAAGCAGAAAACACACACATACACACCGGGCTCCACATTATAGCTCATGTCACACTTACCAAATAATAATAATAAAAGCTAGATTTAGTATGGGGTGAGGTGCTCTCTTCTTCCAGAAACTTGGGGAAACTCTCTCCGCTGTTGCATTTTTAAGTTTCTGGGAGTAGGAAAGAGTGTTAGCCATTTCACATCTCAGCACAAGTTGTTATGTGCAGCCCCTGCCTGCCCACCTGACTTCGGGGAAACAAAGAGGTCAATTGAGGGAAAGGAATCCCAAACTCCCAGCCAAGTTGGAATCAATTGGAATGGAAAAGTCAAGTCATGCTTTTTCATTCGCTTTGCTCCCTTCTACACCAGAAGATGCAAGTTGGGAAAACAGAACAAATGCCTGGGAAGAAACTGATCAGGAACATTACAGCAAACCTGTGCCGCAGAAATGTCTCTAGTCCTGTACACAATTTGAGGAGCTTCAGCTGGTCTGCTGGTCTCACTGTCCTCCTCCTCTACTACCACCCAACTTGTTTCAAACCAAATACGGTGCCTGGTTAGATTTGGCTTGTGTTTGTAAAAAAACACATCATGTTTTAATATTTTTTCTACCACATGTTTTTGATTCCCACAATGGCCTCGGCCAATCCAGTTGTTAACACAGCAAGCCAATACATGTCTCCTTAGAAGTAAGCCTTGTTGTATTCAATGGGGTTTACGCCCAGGTAGGTGGCAATCGGATCACAGCCCTAAGCTCAAGCCTTCTTCCTTCAGCTCACCAGCCTTTTAGAGCAGAGGCTGCATGGGAAGGCCTGGGGGAAAAACCCGGAAAAATGGGGGGGACAGACAGGTTTTTTTCCGGGGGGTTTCCCAGGCCTTCCCATCTCTAAACATGTGCATACCTGAGCCATGCAACTTAGACCTTTGCAAACAGGAGCTTTTCGATTTAAATCTAATTCTTCTTTTCTCAAAGAAGCCAAGAGAAAATATGGTAGTTACTATTTCCCAGGTCCTTATTTGAAAGTTCAAAAGAGGGATGAATAGGACTGAAATCCCCTTAGGGAAATGAATGCCCAAGAAGATGCAGAGTGGCTAAAAAACTTCAGGTTGGTAAGGCAGGGCACGTTGCCCAGCTTCCTTACTAAGCATAGCTGCTTGGGAAGGACTGGTGATCAACCTCCCTACCCTGGGGCTGAAGAGATTCTATAACTCTGTTTTTAAAAATGTCTGAGGAAAGGGCGGGGCTACAGTTTCAAGAAGCCAGAGCCTTTGCTTTGTATGCAGAAAGTCCCAGGGTTGCTGGAGAGCAGCTACCAATCATCATGGAAGATGAGCACTGGGCTAAATGGTCCTAAATTGCCTGTCCTGGAATATGGCAACTTCCTTTGTAGATCAAGGGAATTCTCAACCCCAATAACCTTGGAATGTCACGTGTTCACTGCAAATGATTTGTTACCGGTACAAGAAACAAATGCATATGTGAGAAAGAAAGAATTGAAGTATCCAAGGATGAAAAGGCCTGTTCTTGTCTTGCCACCCTCCAGACCACATGTGGAAGAGGCATATGATGAAGAAGGGCCTCAGAAGAAGAACACAGAAACTGGGGTGGTTTATATGGGGAGGGGCAGTCCTTCAGGTATTGTGGGTCTGAGCCATTCAAGTACTTTCAATTGGGTCCAGTAGCTAATTGGGTCCAGTAGCCAGTGCAGTCAGGCCTAGATTACCTGCAAGCCATTTCTTCAAGCATGTACAGTATCTCCCTCTTGCTACTCCAAAGCCCTGTTTTGGCTACACAAGCTCACTATTAAGATGCATGACTCCAGACTGCCACTATTATGTAGGAGGGGTTCATTGCATACTGTAGATTTGTTCTTCTTCTTCTTGTTGTTGTTTAGTCGTGTCCGACTCTTCGTGACCCCATGGACCAGAGCACGCCAGGCACTTCTGTCTTCCATTACCTCCCACAGTTTGGTCAAACTCATGTTCGTAGCTTCGAGAACACTGTCCAACCATCTCGTCCTCTGTTATCCCCTTCTCCTTGTGCCCTCAATCTTTCCCAACATCAGGGTCTTTTCCAGGGAGTCTTCTCTTCTCATGAGGTGGCCAAAGCACTGGAGCCTCAGCTTCAGGATCTGTCCTTCCAGTGAGCACTCAGGGCTGATTTCCTTCAGAATGGTAGATTTAGGTTTCCCTAATTAAAGTGGATTGAAGCTCTCTCTGCTCTAGCACAACAAATCCACATATTAAAAAAAAAAAGAATCATCATTTTTGAATTTTGAAAAGTGAGAGGGAAATACATTAAAGGCTATAAAATGAATGAAGGACTAATGGGAATTCATTCAAACACCCCACAAGTCAGCCAAGATGAATGCAGGATAAATGCTCATTGTTGTATAACCACTCCATAAACAAGTAAGAATAAATGTTCAATCAAGGCCATTTTCAGAAACGTTTTCAACAGACATCTAAAATAATACAATGAAGAGGCAGGGAGTTTCAAGGTACAGATTCCAGTCTGAGGTGGGCTTGCTAATTAATGTGGCCCATAGTAGAAAAGTGAGCCATAACTTATGGAAAAGGCCAGTGTGTGATGGACACAAAAGTGAATTTTAATTGAGGTTTTGGTTATAGAGTATACATGTTTGTTCTGGGTAATAAATCTGTTGACTTAAAAAACACACACACAGATTATTTGTGAGTGACAGTCCAAGCAGAAATTTAAAGGATTATTAATAGTACGGTAATCCATTTCTTCTCAAGGATTAATGTGACAACAAGATGACCAAACTAAGCAACCATGTCCAGTTTGTTTGTTTGTTTGTTTGTTTGGTGTGTGGGTGTGGGTTTGGAATAAAAAGCCAACCAAATCCAGACCATGCATTGAAGTATTCAGAGTTTTTGTCCTAGTGACACAACTAGGTTGGGGAATCCCAGGGATGGGACAGGAAAACTCTACTGAAATGGAATAGCAGGTTAAATATTTTACTATAAAATGACTGCATTTGATAGAGCTAGGGAGATGGGGAGCAAGAACAGCAAGGGGAGACTAGGACAGAAAGGAATCAGCAAGCCTGGGAACAGGTTGGTCAGGCAAGGGAGTAAAATAGCCTTGTCATTTCAGCAGACGAGTGGAAAAACCAAGGGACATTGTCAGCGGAGCAAATGTCAAAGAAGGCCAACCAGCCCTTGCCCCACCCCATTACATCACAGTGTTTCTGTGAGCATGACTCTTTCACAAAGTTCTGTCTGGCTTCCTCTTCTTCCTTAGAAGCTGCATCTTTTGCCAACTCCACATGTCTTGTCCCTGTGGCCTTGGCACTTAGGCAAAGTTTCGCCAGAGGGAGGGCATTCTGTGGACCCACTGCAGAAAGAGCAGGTCTCTCTCTCTCTCTCTCTCTCTCTCTCTCTCTCTCTCTCTCTCTCTCTCTCTCTCTCTCTCTCTCTCTCTCTCTCTCCCTCCCTCCCTCCCTCCCTCCCTCCCTCCCTCCTCCCTCCAGTGCCCAAAAAAGTCATCTTCCACTTAAGAACCAATTCCCCTCTCCTGGAAAGGAGTCTTAGGCTACAATCCTAACCCCATTTACCAGGAACTACACCCCACTGAATTCAGTAGGGCTTGCTTTGGCACAATGCCTACCCATTCTCAGAGGGTGGGAGGGCCTCTTTGCTGAATATCTTCGGAGGGCAGACATGACACAGACAGATGACGGATGTAACCACACCCATCATAAACACTAACACTGCTGTACTAAAGCAACCCAATATTCTAGAGAAAAAGGAAAAACCAGAATGAAAACTTCCATGATCTAATATTTCAGCCAAGGAATAAATGCAGTCAGGTGACTGGAAATAACAAGGGAAGACTGAGCATCTCCCTCTGCTTCGGGTGGGGAGTCGAGGCAGACCAGCCACGCCAATCTCTCAGCCAACACAGATCTTTTGCCGAAACCAGTCCCTGAAAAGCAGGGCGAAATTGCCATACCAAGAGCAGGCTCCCTGGGAGAGCCACTTAGGTTTAATATGTGCTATGGCTCAGCCACAGAAATCTTTCCGCGCCCTGGCTACGTCTCGGAATAAGTGAGGTAATGAGCTCCTCTGGGCATACGCAGAGAGTTACCAGCCCCCCTCGCACAGCAAAAACGAAACCGCCCGACTCTGCTTAGTTTACACTCTGGCAACGATTTCACAAGCAGCCCCGGGACGTGCCTTTTGGCCGTTCAGCACCAGGTGCCAATCAGGCAAGGGCGATCCAATGGCGGGTTCCGACCAGGGCCAGGCGCCAGGCACCGGAGCCCCGCGCTCGGCTGCTTCCCGGCGCGGAGTAGGGCTGGCTACCGTCAGGATCAAAACAGAGCAAACTCCGACCAAAGAGTCAAAAACCTCGGGAGGAGGAATAAAAAACCGAGTGTGCGTTTTTAACAAAACTTCAGAAGGCGCGAATGCACCAAGGGCGCACAGAAAAACTTGCCCGGGAGGGGGGAAGAGAACGCATCTCTTTTGAGTCCCTATCCGCACCTGCTAGGGCGCCTGGGGAAAATAGTTAAAAAGCCACAACCCCGCAACGCAAGGGGCTTCCTCACGAGCAATCCCTTCCCGAAAGCGCAGGCCCTCCTTTCCTTACCTTGGTGCTGGCGCTTGGTCCCCACAGACTGAAGTTTCCTTCTCTCGCAGCAGCCGCGACTCCGACGCAGAACTTAACAACACTTCTCTCCTCCCAGCCCTTGGGAGGCGAGGGCGGGGCGCGCGGGGAAACGGAGGGAGGAGGCGCCCGGGAGAATCCCCGCCCCGCCCCCGTCCAAAAGTAATACAGTACAGTACAGTACGTTGCGAGCTGCTGCATCCGAAGAGCTCAGGGTGCCTCCAAGTGGCTCGATCGGGTCCTGCCGCCAGAAAGTCGCGCCCATTTGTTGTTTGGAATGAGCTTTCTTTGACCTCAAGACGACGTGAAAGCGCGCAGAATCTGCAACATATCACGGCTTTAGCCCAGCGAAATCTACCGGTATTTGGTCTAGGGCAGTGGTTTTCAACCAGTGTGCCGTGGCACCCTGGGGTGCCTTGAATGATGGTCAGGGGTGCTGTGACTGCGGGCAACACTGGCCTCTGTCCCTCTTTCCTTCTCTCCCTTCCTCTGATGCCCTCTAGCATCTCTGCCTCCCAAAGGCTTGCACAACCGTTTGTGGCAGCAGCCTGGATATAAACTCCCCAGGCAAATGGTGTCTCTAAGGTTGGCCAGGGGGTGCTTCCTAGGGCCCTGTGGGCAGTGTGAGGAGGCACCTCTCTTTGGGGCGGGGCGGGGCAGGAAGCAGCTCAGAGACCAGAAGACTCCCAAGGAGAGAGGAGAAGAGGCTAGGCTGAGGGATCACTCCCCAAAGGGGTAAGGAGCTGCCAGCTCTGCAGGCAAGGGGTGCCATAACTTGGCTCCTGAGCCCCACAAGGGTGCCACAGAAAGAATGTAGTTGGTCAAGGGTGACAGGGACCCAAATAGGTTGAAAACCTCTGGTCTAGGGGTGAAGTTTTGAAGGGTGTGTGAGAAACTTGTTTATACGGGGATCTTTTTTCAGGCTGAGGGCCACATTCCCCAGTAGGCAACCTTCCAAGGGACACATGGCATTGGGGGGGGGGGCAAAGCAAAACAGGGCAGAAGAAATGAATTGTACAAACACTTCCCTTAGTGAAGTAGACTACCTTCCAGCCAGGAATGGGCTCTTTCAAGTGTCTCATACTTTGCCTTTATTCTGGCTTCTACTCAGTTCAATTGCAAGTTTCTTCATACAGGTAGGTAGCCGTGTTGGTCTGAGTCGAAGCAAAATAAAATAATTCCTTCAGTAGCACCTTAAAGACCAACTAAGTTTATATTTTGGTATGAGCTTTCGTGTGCATGCACATGAAAGCTCATACCAAAATATAAACTTAGTTGGTCTTTAAGGTGCTACTGAAGGAATTATTTTAAGTTTCTTCATGGAAACTTTCAAAAACAATGTCTTTTAACAGTTGCCAGAAAGGTATCACAAGAGTGACCAATTGAGTCATACCTAAACTCCTTCTAAAACCACTCCACTAATCATAGCCAAAGCAGCTATTATGATAAGTCCTTCCACTGGCTTTCTTAAAGTTGTTGTTTTTTTCTTTTCTTAAAGTGGCTGCAGAGAGACCTGAAACAGAGCAGTGCTATGGAGTTGCAGAAAAGGAAGTTATTCCTTTTCACTAGCCTTCGCCAACCTGGTGCCTCCAGAAATTTTGGAGTACAACTCACATCAGCCCCAGCCAGCATGTGGGAGTTGTAGTCCAAAACTTCTGGGGGGCACCAGGTTGATGAAGGCTGCTATAAACACTGACACTGCCATTTTCCCAGCTGAAAACCCTCCTCCTCCCTTACTCACACCACCACTGCCTTTTGTCCAATAGGGCATACATGCACTTGCCATACAAGTCATGGCCCAAATCTGATTCAGGGTCTCCACAGCTGCTTTGACCTTTCCCCTTTCAAAAAAAATGCCCGTACAGGATCCTACTGGTAGTTTATCCCTAAGTAAAATTGATACTGCCTGTCTTGTCAATAATATACATGAAAAGGATCTAGGGGTCTTAGTAGACCACGAGCTTAATGTGAGTCAACAGTGTGATGCAACCAGCAGCAAAAAAAGCTAATGCTATTCTAGGCTGCATCAACAGAAGTATAGTGTCCTGATCAAGGGGAGTAATAGTACTACTCTATTCTGCCTTGGTCAGACCACACCTGGAGTACTGGGTGCTGTGTTTAAGAAGTTCTGGGTGCTGTGATTTAAGGATATTGACAAGCTGGAACATCTGCAGAGGAGGCGGGTGACCAAGATGATCAAGGGTCTGGAAACCAAGCCTTATGAGAAATGGTTGAGAGATAGCTAGATCTATTTAGCCTGGTGAAGAGATGATATAATAGCCATCTTTAAATATCTAAAAGGCTGTCATTTGGAAGATGGAGCAAGCTTGTTTTCTCCTGCTCTAGAAGGTAGGACTTGCAACCAATGCTTCAAAGTTACAAGAAAGGAGATTCCAACTAAACATCAGTAAGAACTTTATGGTGCTAAGAGTTGTTCAACAGTGAGTGGACTCCCTCAGAAAGTGGTGGAGTCTCCTTCATTGGAGGTTTTTAAAGCAGAGGTTGGATGGTCTTCAGTCTTTGGTGCTTTAGCAGAGATTCATGCATTGCAAGGTTGGACTAGAATGATCTTTGACGTCCCTTCCAACTCTATAATTCCATCCTTTTATAATATGACCTCTGCAAGCTGCTGGTAACTGCAACAAAGCACCTTAGCATGAGTTTCTTTGCAGGAAAAGAATGCTCGAGACAAAATTGTGATTCTAATAATATAGATTTAATTTACAAACAAAAGCTAGAGCAAGGGCCGGCTGGCAGGCTAAGACCATGTTAGTGTCAACACATCCAATTCCCACCCACCCCCTGGCAAAAACAGCAAAAGGACATCTTTGCAGCTCCTTCAGGCTACTTCTTGGAGACAGCTGCAGGAGATCAGTCCCTCTTTCCCAGCCTGCCAAATTTAAAACGGAATCTCCCTCCATCCGCCTCCCCTTTGTGGCACACACACTGTCCACAGCTGGACATGTATGATCTGACTTCCATTTCAAGCTGGGGTTGTTTTCCATTAATCAAAAACATTTGTCATGGGCTGCCAAGCCACTAAAACAGAAGAGCATGATGTTC
Source organism: Zootoca vivipara (assembly GCF_963506605.1). Classification (NCBI taxonomy): domain Eukaryota; kingdom Metazoa; phylum Chordata; class Lepidosauria; order Squamata; family Lacertidae; genus Zootoca; species Zootoca vivipara. The sequence continues at coordinate 85,870,980 of NC_083276.1, read as the reverse complement.
TTATATAGCCCTATAATATAAAAGCTGTGCTTTACAAGAGATCAATGGCAAGCCAGAGAGGTTGGAAACTGATAAACAAGCCATTGCTGTACATTTAGGAATGCAGTTCAAATGAATGCGAACATTATCAGATCCATCATAGTGACGTTTTTTGGTTTTTTTTGCTTGAAGATAACTTGGGGAGGGGCCAGCTGCCTTAGGACATGTAGGGAAACTTCAAATTCTAGTAGCTTCCTTGCCACCTGACTCACTGATATTTTAAAATACCCAGAATTGGGGGGAGAGAAGCCTAACCCTCAGCCTTCAAAGTTTTGAAAGGAGTATCTGAAGCTCTTGCCCAGGAAAAAGTACATCCCAGCTCCTTTCCTTCCCCAAGGTTGGTGCCTACTCATTCCATCTGTGATTCATTTCCAAGACTGCAGAAACACAAAACTTCCACACGGTGGCAGCCTCTCCCCATTTACATCTTGTAAGGAGGATTTTGGTACTATTTGAGAAATTTACTACCAGGTATATGATAAATCCAAGTTGGCTGCTCCCTGGGATGGGGCACCCACCACAAGCGACCCAGGTTTTCGCCCTCCCAAGATTGTCAGGACCAGACTGCAAAAGAGCTGCTATATAACCTTTGAGAGATGCTTGGAATTTGGAAACTAGGAATCCACCCGAGTTAGCTTCTCATGTACCTTTGCGACGGGAGAAGCTGCACTTTCTAGAATTCTCCCGTACATTTGTTTGTGTTTCTGGTGCCCGGGGTGGTGATGGGAGAGCTGAGGAAAGAAACTATGTAGCTGAATGAAAGCCCTTATCATCTTTCCACAGAAGAGGCAAGTAGCATCTTTTGAGCCTGAGTTTCTTTTTATATAAAATGGAAAGGGGTAGTGAGCTGCCTTTATGGTTACAAGCCATTTTTCTAACAAAGCCCTCACCCCCCAAAGACTGTGCAATGATTGGAAGGAAATTCTTCAGGCAAAGTATCTCCCTGTTGGCAAAACATTTCCATTTCGCTTCTTTCTCTCTCTCATATAGAAAACTGCCATGCCTACTCAGTCTGAATCAAAGAGCTGATACTCACTTATCTAACAGAGCAGTTTCCTGAAGAAAAAATAATAATTTATTATTTATACCCCGCCCATCTGGCTGGGTTTCCCCAGCCACTCTGGGCGGCTTCCAACAGAAAAATAAAATATAGTAATCTATTAAACATTAAAAGCTTTCCTAAACAGGGCTGCCTTCAGGTGTCTTCTAAATGTCTGGTAGTTATGTTTCTTTTTGATATCTGGTGGGAGGGTGTTCCACAGGGCGGGCGCCACTACCGAGAAGGCCCTCTGCCTAGTTCCCTGCAACTTGGCTTCTCGCAACAAGGGAACTGACAGAAGGCCCTCGGCACTGGACCTCAGTGTCCGGGCAGAACGATGGGGGTGGAGACGCTCCTTCAGGTATACTGGACAGAGGCCATTTAGGGCTTTAAAGGTCAGCACCAACACTTTGGCTCGGAAACATACTGGGAGCCAATGCAGATCTTTCAAGATCTGTGTTAATGTGGTCTCAGCGGCCACTCCCAGTCACCAGTCTAGCTGCCGCATTCTGGATTAGTTGTAGTTTCTGGGTCACCTTCAAAGGTAGCCCCACGTAAAGCGCATTGCAGTAGTGCAAGCGAGAGATAACTAGAGTATGCACCACTCTGGCGAGACAGTCCGCAGGCAGGTAGGGTCTCAGCCTGCGTACCAGATGGAGCCGATAAACACAGAATTGACCTGCGCCCCCATGGACAGCTGTGAGTCCAAAATGACTCCCAGGCTGCACACCTGGTCCTTCAGGCGCACAGCTACCCCATTCAGGACCAGGGAGTCTTCCACACCTGCCCGCCTCCTGTCCCCCATAAACAGTACCTCTGTCTTGTCAGGATTCAACCTCAATCAGTACATTTTCATAAATCTTGGCTTGTGCCAGAAATCGAAAATCTGTGTCCCCTCTAGTTGTTGCTGGAGCTAAACTACCCATCGCCTCCAGCACAGGCAATGCTTAAGGCTGATGGGAGTTGTAGTTTAGCAAGATCTGAAGGGCCGCAGATTTGCCACCTCTGGCCTACATACTTAGCTTTGCCTATACAGTGAAATCCAGGTCAACAGCGGTTGTTGCATCCATCAAGACACCCTTTTGCAAAATCCCTATGGAGAAGGGCTTCTTAGCTCAGTTGTCAGCAGCTTATATAAGAGGAAAACATCTGGGAGAGAAAATGAGGAAACTTGGCAACTGGTTTGGCCTCTAGAGAGGCTTCTTGCCTCCAGAGAGTTCATTGATCTCTCCCCAGCAGGAACCAAGAATATAATAAGTTTCATGTCCTCTCTTGCCCTGGAGGAAAGATGGGAGGGATCAATGTAGGTGGGAAATACAGAAGCAAGGATCAGGAAAGGCTGGCTGCAGCTCAGATGTAGGGCACTGGATTTGCATACAGAAAGTCCATGGCAGTTATGTCTCCAGAGTCAAGGCACTATGCCTCTGGATGCCAGTGGCTAGGAATCACAAGAGTTGATAGTGTTGGTGTGTGTGTTCAGGACCCTGGACTAGTCAGGCATTTGGTCTGACCAAGGTGGTCTCTTCTTGTGCCCTTAATCCCTGGCATCTCCAGATAAGGCTGGGAAGGCCCATGCCTGAAATTTTGGAGTACTGCTGCCAGTCCATGTAGACAATACTAATGGACCAATGGTCTAACTCAGTACTGTATAAAGCAGCCAGCTTCGTTAAGTTCCTGTAATCAAGACAAAAGACCGAGAAGCCTCAGCAGAACTAGGAAACCTAGTCAGAGTGTAGCAACACAGGATATTTAGACAATACCTTTCATAGTGTAAATGTTACTCAGAAGTAGCATTTCAAATATCTCTCGGACAGGACCAAGCCATCTTGCAGAAAGGGGGGGGGGACACATCTGAACACTTCACCATGTTGCAAAAAAAAAATCTAGCATACGTGAGGGAGTGTTGCTCAGTCTTTTCCCTGCTGTGCGAGCTTTTCACGGACAGCAGCCCATTCAAGCATGCCATTTTGCCACCTGCCTTATGGAAAGGTGTACAGCCAAGGAAGGGCAAGACCATCTTACACCAATTTACGCACATGTGAAATTTGTCCTGTCATAAAGTATCCCTCAAATTAATGCAGTTCTTAAATCAGCTGCCATGGGAGACTGACACATTTCCTGAAGTTTGCACTTCTGTTGTTAAGAAGAACAGAAAAAAGACACCCAAAGCTTCCCCCCCCCCCGGCTTTATGCTGTTTTGTGTAATGCTAACTTTTTCATTGCAATTCAGAATGCTGCTTGCATCAAAGATCAGCTGGTGTGCATGGGAACAGTGACATCCAACACACACACACACACACACACACACACACACACACACACACACACACACACACACACACACTTCTATGCCTTTTGGTGCAGTTTTATTTTTGGATCTTTAGCAGCAGAGCATTTCTTCGCCGTCCTTGATCTTCCAACAAATCTACCCTCTCTTGTGTACTGAAATGTCCCTGGCGTTTTGTGGATTACTTTTGGAAGGCTGGATCATAGCTGCCAAGTTATCCCTTTTTTAAGGGATTTTCCCTTATGCTGAATAGGCTTCCTCGCGAGAAAAGTGAAAACTTGGCAGCTATGGGCTGGATATACTTCTGCAATGCCCATGTCTTGGAAACATGCTTATAAAAAGGGAAGGAAGGGAGAGACACTCTGGGGTGAAACTGACATACCTTTTTAGGAAGGTGTCTCCCTCCCCACACAGTCTATATCCTGCATTGTAGAGAATGGAGAATGAAGTAGGACTTTTGGGGGAGGTTGTGCAATGAGGGGGGCACTGTGCACTTCTCAAGATTAACACAGAGTAAATAGGGGTATTGGCAAGTAAACCCACAGGGCTCCCTACCAGTTCCTACAAGCTTGGTTGCATCAATTCCCCCCCCCTCCAAAGCAGCATTTTAAAGGCCTGTTAGATGACAAGAAACCAAACAAAAACCAATGTCAAACTCAAGAAAAGCCCAAAATTTATTGGGAGATTCAAATCCAAACAAATATCACATTGTGTGCTACATAAATCTTTGGCCCTATCCCTTATATTATCAGGTGTGAGGAACCTTTGGCCCTCCAGATGTTGCTAAACTACAACTCCCATCAGCCCCAGAAAGCATGGCCAATGGTGGGAGTTTTAGTTTAGCAACATCTGGAGGGCAAAGGGTTCCTCGCACCTGCCTTTGATTATCACATTCAGAGCCACCAGCCTGCCAGCATTTTGAGGGAATAGTTCAGTGGCATATCAAAGCATTAGGCTTTAGCATTTAAAGTGGTTAAAGCAATTGTCGTCCTAGTCGTGCAACAAGTCCACTTTCTGAGAAAGAAAAATAACACCAGACCTTTTGCAGGCTGGAAAGTGACAGGAAACGCACTGATGAACAAATAAATTAATAAAGGGAAAGACACGTAAACACGCTGCAGGCAAATTGGGATGAATTCAGAACAAATGCTCGTTGCCATATGACCTGCCCTCCACAATAAACAAATCCGAAGGAATGCTCATTGAAGACTTGCTGAGACTTGGCTGGGCGAGCTGGGAGGCACAACCTACCTCAGTTGTGCCCATATGGACACCTGGCACAGCACAAAGGTACACTGCATGGGGGTAGAGCGTCTGCGTGTTGCTATGTCCACAGAACCGCCATCCCCTTTACCAGAAAAACTCTTAATATTGGGATGGGCTTGGGAAGTCTGCACTTGGGAGTTCAGCCAGACAGAACATTAGGGATGCTGCTGGTCCATCAGCCACCTTGTTGCCCAACAGCATCCCTGACCGAGCTGACACTACAAGCCCCTGTGCAAGCCAGACCCTCTCCTCTGCTTCATATCTTAGTGCATCTCCAGGGAATTTGGTATTAGAATTATCAGTTCCCTTACATGGGCTTCCTATAGGAAGGTAAGATAACAGAGGTCCCTGGGTGTGACAAGGTGGTTGTGTGACCAAAGCCACTTTCTCCACCCCAGATAGCACAGGTTGCCAAGCAAAACTCCTAGGCCTCATGCTACCTCTTGTTGTGCAAAGAGTGAGGGTGAACTAGCTTATGCACCTGCCCTTGTTGCAGCAGCAAGCTCAGAGGAATGAAGTGTATTTCAGGAGCTTAACATTTCTTTTCTCTGCGTAAAAGACCCTGGCAAAGCCAAGGTTTTGCGCCACCCATCACCAGCTTTTCCTTCCATTGTAGTCCTACACACGCTAACTAGGGAGTAGGCCCCATTGAACTCACAGTATGACTTATTTCCGACTGGCCTGCACATTCTGCTCCCCTGAATCCAGGGACATAAGCCTACACTGATGTATACACAGAGAGAAGGCAGAGCTATCCTGTGGTTCTGGTTGTCCCAGCCCTTCTGCTAGGGACTTGGATAGGGTTGGGAAGGGGGCCAAATGCAGCCCTTCCGGCCTCTCCATCTGTTCCTCAAGGCTCATTGCAGGCCACCCACCTTCCAAAGGCCATACCCCTCACTGGCCCTGCTCGGCAACCCCCTCCAGTTCTTCGCTTTTCCCCCCCTGGCTGGAATGTGTTATTAAATGGTGGCGGTGCTTCTTTCTTGCCAGGATGAAGCAGGCGGGGGAGAAGAAAGAATGTAGAGAATTCTGGTTGTGTTTGGCTAGAATGCAGCCTACTGTACAAAAGGTGAAAGAGTCAAATCTAATGCTCTACGCACTTTTGCCTCTGCTCCCACCCATAACAGGAAGGAAGGTGGCCCCCATAAGGTTGCACCTTAAGGGAATGTGGCCCTTGGGCTGAAAAAGATTACCCATCTGCTGTAATAGAAAAAACTTGGGTAGGTCTTGAGAACCAATGTTCATTCAAATGAGGCTCTCAAGACACCATCCTTCCAAGATCTGTTACTACGCCTGGTTTCCTGCAGGTAATGCCTTCTCCTGCCAATACTTTGCCTTCGTGTTTCAATACAGAGCAATCCTTGGCATGTTTACTCAGATGGAAGTCCCTCTGTGTTCAATAGGCCTTACTCCTTTGTCACTGTGTTTAGGATTCCAGCCTAAACCTGATGGCTCAATGGCCCAGTCATCAGCTACTCACACTTTATCCTCCTTCCTGCAGAGTTAAGACTGTGTAGGTGTTCACTTCACAGCGCAATGAGTATTTTTACTGATCTTTGAGAGGCTGTGCAAAAGAAACACATTTTTCACCTACCTGAGGTTACGCACACTGCGTGTGCAGCATTGTAAGCCTCCATTCTCAGTTTTGTTTTACTGACACCACAAAGCCTCAGCCTTTGACAGAAGAACTGAAGGTGCAAACTGAAACAGCAGTTCTCTTACAATTTCACAGCAGTCACTTTTAAAAACACACACACACACAGTTTCATGTCTTTGCAAAATAGAGCCAAACATATGTAGTGTCCACAATGGAGAATACATTAAAATGTAAAATGGACCCGACCCCAAAAAAACTGATTGCATAATAATCTATCGAGCTATTTTATTTCATCGCCAATGAATTTTAAAAAAGAAAAGAGATTACGCTCTTTTGAGCCTCTCGTTATAACAACCCTGCGCTATAAAACTCATAGAAACTCAGCTAGCAGGAGCCAAACTCAACTATATACAGATAAATACCAACCATATGGCCACAGTGCTGAGCTTCAGTTAAAAACACCCCCAGAGCCATTAATGTACAATCTCCCTTGAGAACATCTTGCATGTGGTGCCAGTGGAAGAAAGCCACGTATGCCATGGGGGTGGTAGGAGGTGGTGGCATGCCTCCCTGACTTCATTCTCCTGCTCCCGTGGGATGCACAGCCATTGCTGGCCTGAACTCTATGCATTCCTGGTAAGCGCTTGTGCTTTGAGAGGCAGCTTGGAGAAACACTAGGTGCACCACAAGCCTGGAAACCTGCCTTGCAAGTACATGGAGCACAAATCCAAGCTTGGCCCAGCAGCAAGGACTACATATGCCCACCTGGCTCAACTGCAGAGAAAGTTTAAAACATTTTTATATTAACAGGAGTCAGAAGAGAAGGAACAAAGTTGAAGATGCCAAATGGCAGGACACCTTCTCTCCTCGGATGTAGATGATTTTTTCAAAAGTGCTCAGCTGCCCAAGATTTTGGTTTTGGGGAGTAGGAATATTGGGGAGGCAAAAGTTCCTCCTGATGTGCTAGATAAGAGATGGAAGACTGTTTCGCATGTGTACACCTGTCTCTCCAGATGAGGGGACAAAGTGACAGGATTGTGCTTGTAAGATGACCTAATAGACCCCCCTGAGCTAGAAATAGGCTGGCACACTAAAAAACAAATACACACACTCTGAAAATAAAGATGTACATTTCAGCATCTCATCACCCCAGGCGCTGCTTTCTGCTGCTCCATCGCTTCTCCCTCCCACCCACCCCCCAGCACCCCCACCAGCAGGTGTTTTGAAAACAGCAGGGGATATGGAGCCACCCAAGCACACCTGGTTTCAAAGACATCCACTACCAAACACCTTTGCAGCTGAAAGGCTGCAAGTCCCATTTGCCATGCCTCATGGATAAGCAGCAGCACCAACAAAACCTTCTGGGGGCCGGGGAGCTCAAGAAGCGTGCCTGAACCCCTCCGGTTTTCTTTGCCATTTCACTTCGCACTTCGTGAGAGATCAGCATCCAAGTAGATCCCTCCTCATTAGCATAGTAGAGCCCATGATGTGATGATCAGGCTCCTCCTTGCAGAGAGGCCCTGCCTGGCCCCTGCCCGCGGGTACACCCTGAATGTGGCTCCAGCCTGACACCACCCGAGGTTGCTAGTTTGCTTTGAAGACATCCTTCCGCAGCCGCACTTCCTTCAGCACCCGGGCCCGGAAGGTGTCCCAGTCCTCGTCCCTTTGGCGCTTCATCCCCACGGCTTCTTGCACCTCCGGGCAGTGCGTCCGCAGGAAGGGATTGTACTGCTTCTCCTCGCCGATGGTAGAAGGGCACTTTAGGAGAGAGAACAAGACAGGCACACACTGTGAGCATGGACAATGGGCAGCACAAAGCAGTAACTCTCCTCCTAACTGCTTTCACGTTTGCCGCTTTCCTTTGAATGGAGGGGAGGGGAGGCCAGGACTTTGGCATGTCGGGCAAATTGGACCCCCTCAACTTTATACCTGGCCCTTTTTGCTCTTTCGAATTTGACCTCAAACGCTTTTGATCTTAGCCCTTGGGTGACTTTTTGCGGGATGTGAAAGCAGTACAGGCAACATAAAGCTCCCCGTCAGGCCATGCCAGCTTTAACTTTGGTGATGTTTTGCATAGATCCCAACCAAACTACTACAGTGGAGACTTGGTTCTCGAACGTCTCTGTTGACAAGCAATTCAGAACCGAACGCCAAAAATCCGGAAGTAACTGCTTCCGTTTTCTAACGCGCCTCGGAAGTAGAACGGCTTACGCTGCATGTTCCCCCCCCCCCATTTTTTCAATGGATTTTGCTGACTGCCCATTGATCCTCAGTTATCGAATGTTTCGAAAGCCGAACGGTCTTCCGGAACAGATTACGTCCGAAAACAGAGGTTCCACTATACCAGTATTGCTACTCAAAAATGTAATTTAATTCGGTGTTAGGTTATGGCATTGCAAAGACCACCACTGCTCTCTGCACAGATGGCTCACAGTTATTGTTATTATAATTTGTTAAATTTATTAGTCACTTTTTTTGCCATGGCAACTCAAAACGATTTACCAAAAGCACAGACATACCTTAAAACCACAGAACATTCCGCCCACTCTAAAAGGCCATAGGCCTGGTTAAAAAGGAATGTTTTTGCCTGGCGGCCAAAGATATACTATGGTGGCACCAGCTTAGCCTCCCCGGGAAGAGCATTCTAAAAATGGGGAGCCACCACCGAAAAGGCCACCGAAAAGTCCTGTTCTCATGTTCTCACAATCTGGGTAAGTAGAACAATGGAAGGAGTGGACAATTAGATGCAGGTGAGGTTCAGATAACTGCAGAGAGAGATACTATACGAGGGCCTGTGAAACTAGGCCAAGCTCTGCAACAGAAATGAACCCAGAAGGAATTTAGAAGTTAGGTAAGCAACGATGATGAAAATGGGCAGCAATTACAGGCACAGGAACATCACAATGAAAGAGAGACTGAGGTGGGGGGGGGCGCAGGGGACAGTGGGGCCCAGCAAAACTGTGGATTGAGTTTCCACATGCATGCTTGCCTGAGTACTTGCACACTTGGTTGGGTGTGGTTAATTCCCCCCAGGTCTAATGCACTGGCGATACCTGAAAAGCAACCTATTGATATCCCACAGAAAGGAAGGCAAAGTGAATGGGCAAGCAACTGAGGCAGCGAGACCACAGCATGCAAGAATTCACCAAGAGACCCACAGCCTCCCAGACAAGCAGATCCCAGCTGAGAAAGTACCACCTGCCACATTCCCCAGGCCGGTTCTGCACCAGACAACCACCCCACTCCAGACGTCCAGAAGTGAGGAACCAAAATCAAAAACCAGATGCCTGCAGTTAAGGAGACAGAGGCAGGAAACTCCCTGGAACAGGTGTTTCCCAGCTGCGCAAGAGAGCCAGGAAGCTGCTCTTGGATGAATGCCATGGCACCTGCAGTAGATGGAGGCGGCTGGACAAAGGGGGCCTTGGAGAAGTGGGCATGTGCACAGGAACTGAAGGGGAATGGAGGGAAACAAAGAAATACACACACAGCACCAGCTGGTTGAGTCTCTTGTCCATAAGAACACCCCAAGATCCATCAATTCCGCCCCCCGCCCCAGCCACTTTTCTCCAATTCTCTCTTGATTCTACAGGGACCACAGCTGATCTGAAAGAACCAGCTCATGCATGCATGCAAGCACCCACCCCTCTCACCGTGCTTCTCTTCTCAACCCGCTGTTGATTCACCCACTGTAGCTTCTGCTCCAGGACGGGATTCTCCACCTCCAGAAGGCGTGCAAACATTAAACACTCTGAAGCATACTCGTGCCCTATTGAAAAAAGGAACAGTCAGTCCACAGGGGTTGTGTTGATGCAGGGCTTCATCCTGCTGAGTTTCACTCCCAGTGACCCTCTAGTGCCTTCACCTCCTCTAATTCCCATCCAGCCATTGCCCTACTTTAGGACCAGCGTAAAAGGAGGTGGGCATCGTTTCTGCCCGTGCAGCTATTCCAGCTCCTACCTGGCCAAAGCAGTGTGTCTTCAGCAAGATCAGCTGCCGTGTCCAGCGATGCCAGCATTGTTTCTGCCGTCCCTTCAAATATCCGACCTGGACGGTTAAGGAACAAAGAGTTAATTTCTACAGGGAAGAAGCACAAAAATAAAGTTCGGAAGCATAGGGAGAGCTGCTTTACACCAAATCAGACCACTGATCTGTCTAGCTCAACATTGTCTCCACTGACTGATGGCGGCTTTCCATGATTTCAGACAGGGATTGAACTTGGGGCATTTGCATGCAAAGCAGATGTTCTACTGCTGAGCTACAACCCTTCCCCAGACACCTTTTCTCCCCTTAAGTGTCTCCTCTCTCACAGACACTGCACACCTCCCAGAGAAGAGGACCAAATCCCTTCTCTCCTCTTCCCACCAACAATCTTGGAGCTTGTTGTAGATGCCTCCACACAAATTAAGCACTGGGACCACAAGTGCAGCTGCTGCCTTCTAGTGCCTAGGGGAGGCTTCCATATGATGAGAAGCACAACCTCCCAGGAAGCAACAGCTGTCCTGTATCCCCCCCCTTCCCCACTGACTTACCACAGCCAGAGAGGAAAAGGAGGTCTCCCGAGAAGAGAGAGGCTGGCCCTTCAAAAGGTTTGCCATCCAGCACGTACACCATATGCCCCACAGTGTGTCCCGGCGTGAAGAGGGCCTTGAAGTTCAGACGTCCTATCACAACGGTCTCTTTATCTGAGAGGGGACTAGAATGCAACAGTTGGGTTTGTGAGCACGAGGAGGAAGGAAAACCATATTACCCGCCTGGAAGACCTTAGCTTGGCCCATAGGCTAACCTAGATGCTGGCCCACACCAAGGGCGCAGAAATCACACCTCCGTGGCTAGGAGGCTGCTCGCCTGTCTGCACGCTCCTCCACTGCTATGGGCGGCTGGGCCGCAAGCGTTGGAGGGGGTGCCGATATAGCTCCTTACCAATGGTGCAAAAGAGCCTAGGCATGTCTCTGCACGGAGGAGACTTGGACCCCAGTTCTTGACTGGCCAAATGCTTCCTATGGAAAATGTCATAGCAGCTTGCCATAGAGTGAGAGTGGGGGGACGTTTGCCCTGTCAAGGGCCATATTCCCTTGGGGATAATCTGTCAGGTGCCACACTCCTTTTTCCGCTCTTTCTCTCTCTCTTTTTTCTCCCCTCTGCCCTATGGGCTGTTTAAAGGTAAAGGGTAAAGGGACCCCCTGACGACTTTGGGGTTGCGGCACTCATCTCGCTTTACTGGCCGAGGGAGCCGGCATACAGCTTCCGGGTCATGACTAAGACGCTTCTGGTGAAGCCAGAGCAGCGCACGGAAACGCCATTTACCTTCCTGCTGGAGCGGTACCTATTTATCTACTTGCACTTTGATGTGCTTTCAAACTGCTAGGTTGGCAGGAGCAGGGACCGAGCAATGGGAGCTCACCCCGTCATGGGGATTCGAACCGCCGACCTTCTGATCGGCTTCCATTGCTCCACCCATTTAGTGATCCCACCCCATATTTCCACTCCCCCTCACTCTCTATCTGGGACCTTCCAGTCTTCATGAAATTGGGCTGAGGGGCCACAGATTGCCCATACCAGCTTAGGAGGAGGAGGAGCCAGGAACACTAGCAAATGCTGTAGGTGCCTGCTGCTCCCCAGGACCCATTTAAAACTTCGGATTATTCTTTACAGCCTCCTGACAGATCCCCAGCTAATGGGAGGATTTGCCTATACATTCCAGGCTCAGGATGGGAACATTTTATCCTACACTTATCCACAGGGGAGGAGAAATAAAAAGGGCACTTACTCTGTCAATTCTGGGATGTCATCATAGCTGCTGCCATAGACTCGGCAAGAGCTGTGCCGCCTCCTCAGCGCTGCATTGCCTCCACTGTGATCCCTGTGAGAGAAAACACGCTTGTTATAAAGCCACAGTGTAACAAAAAAGCTCATCTACCTACCGGTCCTCATTTCACCTACCAGATTTCAGTGCCCAGAGCCAGAGATGTGTTCCCAAAGAAGGCATGATGGGGGCAATTCCCTTCCAGCCGGGTCACAGAGGATGAAGAGTCCCAAATATTATATTCTTTCCCTGCCCCCTCCCCCCGCAAACGTCTGCATGGTTGGCACCCAAAGATGGTTGCAGAGCATTTGCTCAGCACACCTGTATTTTGAGGCCTTCTAGGGCCCATTGAGGGAAAGGGAAGGAGGGAGCCCCCTTACCAATGCTTGTGAGTGCACAGGATGGCCTCCAACGTCACCCCCTCTTCCTCGATGACCGACTGCAGAGAGAGAGAGAGAGAAAGGTTTATACGAGAGGCCCGTGTCCTGCCTCCCAGGAAAAGGCCTGAAAGAAAGCTAGCCTGAAACCGAGGAACATCCTCCTGCTCTGTATAAGAGAAACAGGTGCTGCATGGCAAAGGCAGGGGAGGGGTTTATGGCATTGCAGGAACCGGAGTCACACAGCACAGCCAGAGGGACTGAGAAAGGCAAGGCAGCTGATCCCTATTTCAGGGCTTAGATAAGTCTAGCAGAAGGCCATTCCGATAAGATATATGACTCAACAGGGCAGGAGAGAGCAGTCTGGAAAGCGACAAACACAGAATAGTATCACAAGCAAATGTGAAGGGCAAAGAGGCTTGGAAATATCAACAATCAGATTTCTAAACTGATTTTATGTGTATATATATATATATATATTAAAAAAAAAACCTAAGTTGAATGTTTTTAAAAAAACAATTACATGCATAAAGTGCTGTCTTCCAGAACTAATGTATGTACAGATACTAAGTCTTGTGTGCAGACATCCGCGTGGCATCAAAACAGACTTGGAAAATCATTTACATTAAAAATTAAGCTCACATCCACAGGGTATACTTCAATATAAAGCAATAATATAATTTCTCCATAGTGGTTGCTGTGACTAGGACAGAAAGGGGATTACTGTCCTATTATATTGTTAATAAACAATATAAATAAACTGATCTTCAGTTAGTTTTTTAACTGTTTCGTAAATGTTTTAATTACATTTTGTACATGACTTTGGGACATTTGTGGAAGACAATTAATAAAACAACATGTCTCCCTGTGGCCTGAGCATTGTGTGTGTGTGTGTGTGACACACAAACACACACACACAGAGAGAGGGAGGGAGGGAGGGAGGGAGGGAGGGAAGCAACACATGAAGTGACAACACAAACTGATTAAGAATAAGTCTCATGCCAGCATACAAGAAAGCATCTAGGCCAAGCTGCACTGAGGTATCTGCAATTGATCTCTTGGCAGGGGCACTGGGCAAAAGGGATGCTGAGCTGTTGCTATGATCAAAATCCCTGTTTTTGTGATCAAAATGTATTGTAATGTACAGTACATTAAAGGGCCAGTGTAAGGTTTAAAGCCCAAGCCTTCAGCTACTGGGCAGTGCCACTTTCCCCCATCAGTTACACATTCCCAGGCCATCTGTCTTTTATCCACTTTGTTCAGCTATAAAGAGGTTACTGGAACTGGAGCAACAAAGCATTACACTCGCCTCCCAGAATCCTTGGCTAGGATTCCTTCCGGTTTGTCTTTGTGGAATTTTCTTGCAGGTACGGGCATATTTTGTTGCTTCTGCTTCAGCATTAAGCTGTTACTTCAACTGCAATTCACACGGCATCGCTCTCTATCAGAACGGCACCTAGACAAAGCCCCTGAATTGGGTCACGGAGGGAGGAATAGCTTCTAGCAGCCCCTCACCCTCCAGTTCTCAATCTGGATCCCCAGCTTTTCCTCTCCGGGTCATTGGTCTGGCTGTCTCATCCGGCCACCCGGCATGTCTGCATCTGAACAAAGCAGCACAGCCGCTTCTCAAGTATAACAGGAAGAGCCAGCCGGACGGGAGCCTTTGAAGGGAAAACACGAAACAAGCCCTAAGCAGGAGGGATGGTGCGCATCATGTGAGGCTGCCGCTCTAAACTTGGAATGACCTTGGCCATGGCCAGCTCCTACTTAGCCAATTGCAGATGGTCAGGAAAGCAGAGTGGCAGGAACCAAAGCCTCAGGCAAGAGACAGTGAGGAGCAGGCTTGGGGGAGGGGTCAATCAGAGATTTAAAATTATCGGGGGGGGGGGCTGAAAGCACCAACTAATACCACTGAAGGAAGTCAAACATGTTCGTCTCTGGGTGGGTGGCTGGCCCCAATTGAATGTAAACAGGGCTCCACATGCCAAGGCAACAGTACAAATTGCATTATCAGTTTTCAGTCTCTGCTTTAACAGCACTTGCCCCCTGCAGCAGGGGGACACTCTCCTGGCAGTTCCCCCAGCCACCCCCAAAAGGGGATGAGGTCTGAGCCAGGGAATGGGTCATGCGTGCGCAACCACGTGAGGGAAGCTTGGGGTCTGAATGAGCGGGAGGCCCAGCTGAGCGAGCAGGAAGGCAGCTGGGTGGGCGGCCAAGCAGGCCTTAACAGGCTTCCCATTGATAGATAGATACATTATTGTCCTTGTACATAGTACAATGAAATTGAATGCCACACAGCCACACATACACACATATCACAACTCCCCAAGATCATATTATTTAGTTACAGCATTTAAGATGGTTATAGCTCTTGGATCAAAACTGTTTTTTAATCTATTTCTTCTTGATTGAATTGTTCTGTATCTCTTGCCCGAAGGATTGTATTGCTGCCCCCAGTTTGGCCAGAACTCGCCCCTCGCCATCTTTATTCCCCTCTGTGAGTGGCAGCAAGATCTTGGGACTGGGGTGAGCTATGAGGGGATGAGAGGTTGAAGGGGCTGTGAAAGAATGGCATCTGAAGGGGGAGGGTTGGCAAGGAGGCTGTGGGTTGGAGACGAACATGAACAGGGGCAGCAGCCCCTAGTATTTTGTAAAAGGCTAAACCTGGCTTAGTTTACAACTGATTTAGTGAATGCAGTTTCTTTCTATTAATTCGGCTTCCTTTTTCCTCTGCTCCCTTTCTTCTGCTTTAAATAAAATCTGTTCCCTTTTATATTTCAACCTTGAAGTTGCTTACCTTTTTTGCCTAGCTGTGGGAACTGGATGATTTGCATTACCTAGCGTGCAATTCCCTCCTGCTCTAAGCCTGTAAAGAGAGGGGAGTGGAAAGGACATATGGAGGACTTGCCTAGCCAGATCCAGAGGCTTACTATGAGGAATCATCTCATCTCATATTAATCCTCCACAGCTCCAGGCACCACCCAGTATGGGAGCGGGGGGGGGGGAATGGGAGGTAGGGACATCTGAAGATTAACACACACAATGCCTCCCTATCTGCTTTTTCTGAGAGAAGCCAGGTGGGTCATGGGCCTCTCTGCCACATTCCCATACTGGGAATGGGTGCTGAGGGATTTGCTACCCGTAGCAAATGATTCCTGCATTGCAAGGGGGTTGGACCAGGTATGACCCTTTCAGTCCCTTCCAACTCTCCAATTCTATGATGTCATACTATGTACTATGTGCCTCTGAAGGACCAGGTGAGCAGCCTGGGAGTCATTTTGGACTCGCAGCTGTCCATGCAGGTGCAGGTCAATTCTGTGTCCAGGGCAGCTGTTTACCAGCTCCATCTGGTACGCAGGCTGAGTCCCTATTTGCCCACAGACTGCCTCGCCAGAGTGGTGCATGCTCTGGTTATCTCTCGCTTGGACTACTGCAATGCACTCTATGTGGGGCTACCTTTGAAGGTGACCCGGAAACTACAACTAATCCAGAATGCGGCAGCTAGATTGGTGACTGGGAGTGGCCGCCGAGACCACATAACACAGGTCTTGAAAGACCTACATTGGCTCCCAGTACGTCTCTGAGCACAATTCAAAGTGTTGGTACTGACCTTTAAAGCCCTAAAGGGCCTCGGTCCAGTATATCTGAAGGAGCGTCTCCACCCCCATCTTTCTACCTGGACACTGAGGTCCAGCGCTGAGGGCTTTCCAGCGGTTCCCTCGCTGCGAGAAGCCAAGTTACAGGGAACCAGGCTGAGGGCCTTCTCGGTAGTGGCACCCACCCTGTGGAACACCCTCCCACCAGATGTCAAAGAGAACAACTACCAGACTTTTAGAAGACATCTGAAGGCAGCCTTGTTTAGGGAAGCTTTTAATGTTTGATGGATTACTGTATTTTAATATTTTGTTGGAAGCCGCCCAGAGTGGCTGGGGAAGCTCAGCCAGATGGGTGGGGTATAACTACGGTAATAAATTATTATTATTATTATTATTATTATTATTATTATTATTATTATTATACTTCCTGATTTGCAGCACAGCCAGTTAGCCACTGTGCTACGCTAGCTCTTGGTTTAACTTGCAAAGAATCCCAGGAATTATAACCTGCTGATGACACCAGGAACTCTCTAAATTTCTATCCCCTGCCATCCACCTATAGCCCCACTCACATTACTAGAGTTCCCTGCGGAAAGCAAGATTGCTGACATATTAGCAAAAAATCTACAGAGTAGCTGCTCCACGTGCTCTGTTGGAAGTGTTATTCCTATGCATAGAAAGAGTCACCCAAGTATTTGGGATACTGAAGCCTTTTCTGCAAGTGCAGTGGCTGAACCAGATGATGACCAAACATGCAGGTGCCTTCAACGCTATATTACTACTAATAATAATATAATACAGTGGTGCCTCGCAAGACGAATTTAATTCGTTCTGTGAGTCAATTCGTTTTGCGAAAAAATCGTATTGCAAATCCCATAGGAATGCATTGAATTTATTATTATTATTATTATTATTATTATTATTATTATTATTATTATTATTATTATTTTGCCCATAGGAACACATTAATTGAATTTCAATGCATTCCTATGGGAAACCGCAATTCGCTAAACGAATTTTTCACAAAATGAATTAGTCTTGCGAGGCAACCTCCGATCGCAAAACCCATTCGTCTAGCGCAAAATTCGTCTAGCAGGGCATTCATCTAGCGAGGTACCACTGTAATAGGGATATCTGCTAGGACCTTCTGCGTGCAAGACAGAAGCTCTACCAACTGAGGTACTGTACAGCCCTCCCCCTTTAAATCTGAAGAATCAAATAAGGAGGGAAATGCTAGTCTGGCTCCGCAGGGAGGGAGGAGGGGCGATAGGTGTCGCATTTTGTCTCTCTCACCTGTACTGCCAGTGGGTCAGAGGGGTCTACAGCTGCAGCACAGTTTGAGCCAGTATCAATAACAAGATAGCTGTAGTTATTGGACAGGACTGGGATGGGAAGAATCTTCACTCCTAGGATGACAGAGGCAGATATAGAGCAAAGGAAAGTGGGAAAGTCAACACAACAGACTTTAGCAAATGCAATTTTTATGTTAGCAGTTCTTTTCTTAATACTATTTCTTGTAAAATCACCTACATATAATATCATCTAATGTCACACAATACAGGCAAAATTATCAATTGATGCTCGAGTATTAATAAAATTCCAATATTATAGCAAAATGACATCAAGTGCCTTCAGTGCTGCAGCAGGCAGGCAGCTTATATATACACATACACCCTGAGCTCCTTTGGGATATAAACTTAATAAACGAATAAAAGGACAAAGAAGCACTAAATAATACCACTTCAGACTGCTGGCAGGGGTTCACAGAAGTGAACGCTCCTCCATACAAAAGTGTTCCCTCCACACAGAAAACCAGCACCTCAGGCTTTTCTTTGACATACTAGTTTCCTACATGGAGGGAGTTTCTGTACTAGTTTCTGTATGGAGCAGCATTTAGCAACACACACACACACACCCCACTGCCACCTGAATGGTACAGACCAAACATAGGACTAAGTAACCCTGTGAGAACAAGGCTAGAACTTCATGTGGGTGACTACTGTGTGGGAAGATTGTGGAGAGTCTGTTAGGGCGGTTTGTTGGGGGTTTTCATTTTTAAAAGGGTTGGGTGTGTAAGCAGAGAATAAAAATGGCCCCAAACACTTGCTTGTTTCTTATGCTGATAAATAAAACTCTGCATAACATAAAAGCAAGTACAAACACAGAACAAGCGTTAAGCAAACCAATTGGGAAAACTGTTCAAAGCATTTTGGGCACTCTGGAACAGGAGTGGTGGCAGTTAACAAACAAGTTTATTTAAGCAACTGAGGCATTTCCCCCTCTGAAATAGCAGAAGTGGGGGCGAGGGAGAAAGAAAAGAGAAAGTGAAATAATAAATAAAACCCCAGACACTAGCTTGCTGCTGCATGTTCACCTTACTTCAGAAATCAAACTTGCTTATGCCCCTTGCAAGAGCTTAGGCACAAGGAACAGTGTTTAAGTTTTCTTTTTTAACATGTGCAGGACTCTTAAACTCGAAACAGAAAGCCCCAGTTCTTCCAATTTCAGGTGTGGTGTGTAATGAATTTCGGGTCTCAAATGTCTGGATTTTCAGGAGGGGTTCATGGGGGAAGCATCTCAAGCAGCTGGATTCCATGATGGAGTCAAGATTTTGCACTCTGTACACACCACTTTGCAGGTGTTGCCTCTGACCATTAACCACCTGGAAATTTAATCAAAAGAAATACTCAAGCAGTGCACCTCGAAGCAGCAAAGCACACAGGCTCATCGGAAATGCATTGGCGAAAAGACTGGGCACTCACCGCTGAACACCACAGGCTGAGGAACAGAGTGCCCCTGGGGGTAACGCTCCCGCGCTTTCTTCACCTGACGCTTGTAGAACAGGTAGCCCAGCCGAGTGTGGGCATAGAGATTATACCTGAGGGACAGGAAAGACCAATAGTGAGCTGCGCCTGAGCATGTTCATGAACATCATTGACATCATTCCTTTCATCAAGAGTATGCTTAACCATGCAGAGAGCTAATAGCTGCTTCCGTCTGGCTTCTATAGCAAAGCCAAGTAAAATTTTATAGAAGGCTGCAGGTTACAGGGATTAAAACCCTGGGAATCTAGCACAGCACAGATCCACCCAGCCATGCTGGCGATGCTGCTTCAGATTAATGGCTTGTACTTGGAATATGCCAAGTCTCTCTCCAGCCTCCTGCACTATTATTTCTTTTCAAATAATATTTAAATACAATTATGACAGCATTATTTTGCTTTGCACTTTTTCACAAGCTGTCCACCTAACCAAGTGGTTAATGTGTGGATGCCAGGAGAAGAGGGCTTCATTTCAGCCAGTGCTCAGCCCTGCAAAGTTGCTTTCAGCACAAAACCTTTACACTCAGAGCAGGTTTGGTAATATGGAAGAGTGCATCTGAGCATGACCAAAGTGCCCTTTCCTTCCCTACTATGTGAGCTGGCCTCCACAAAACTGAGGTAAGTGAGATGGCAAAACTCTCAGGACAGTCTAAACCAGGCATCCCCAAACTCGGCCCCTCCATATTTTTTAGGACTACAACTCCCATCATCCCTAGCTAACAGGAGCAGTGGTCAGGGATGATGGGAACTGTAGTCCCAAAACATCTGGAGGGCTGAGTTTGGGGGCGCCTGGCCTAAACTACAACTGTAGGATCTTCAAAGTCTGCTGTGGATTCTCTGTTGCTCTACTGTGGAATATTGTGTCTCTTATCACAGGCAGGGTAAAGTACTGTCAAGCACTAGTAAAACCTGCTGAGCTACACAAGTAAATAAGCAGTTACATAGGACTGAAAAGGGACCAAAAAACCAGCTAATTTGGTTAATATACAGGACAAAACAAGTGCACTACAGAACAGTGTAAGAAAACTTGCTATGTCAAGCTCCCTGCTACATACTTTTCTTTCCTGACATTTTTTTATTTGTTACATTTGGCATATCTTTCTATAATGCACTTCACACCCACCATTTTGAAGGCCATGCAAAAGCTCTAATTATTTCTGAACCTGTAAACACTCCCCACATATTTCCAAGCTTTGCTCCATAGCCATGAGGGCTTGAAGCTTATCATTAAAAAATAATGATGATGATGACTGGATGCTCTCATAAACCCTTTAGACTTTTCAGCCAAAAGTCTGTTTCGACTATTGCAAGCATTACACATGAATTTCAGAAGCAAAGTTGTCTCCAAGAAGATTTGTGGGCCACCCACCCATTAAGCACCTTGATTACGTAATGTTCTGACAAAAAAAAGATTTGGAATCTGAAGGAGTCAGTGGGTATCACTGTTGCTCTGGACTCCGCTATGCCTCCAGGACCATCAACTTCAGAAACCACGATGGTCCAAAATGAGGAGAAAAAGAAGAAGAAAGAATCAAGCTTGCTATTTTGTGCAAGCTGCTTGGAAGTTCTTGCTGATGTAGTCACACACCACATGAGACCTTGGTAGCTTGGATGATGGAAACCTTGTAAGACTAGAAGACAACACAATACCACCACATGCAAATAGCACAACAATGGACGTGGAATGATATAAACTGTTTAACTAAAGAGTCCCAGCAGTGCAATGTTTCCCTTTGGAGTATACACAACACGGCTCAAGTGAAACCATTAATTGCTCTTCAACGCTGCATTTTCCCCAAGTATCTCAGATTCCCAGGAATTTACCCAGAAGTGACTTCTAACTCCCAGCGGTTCTCTCCTCAACACATCAGCTGAGCTGCCAGAGAAACATGCCAGCATTTTCTCTAATGTGCTGTTGTAGAGACAGCAAGAGGCAGCTACAGTTCATGATCACAGTGAGTGGGCAGAGTTGGGGGGGGGGGAGAAGAAAGATCAGAGAAGCGCTGTGAGGTAAAGCTGTGCGAGTGGGACTTGCAGGTCGGCGGTTCGAATCTGCGCAACAGAGTGAGCTCCCGTTGCTCTGTCCCAGCTTCTGCCAACCTAGCAGTTCAAAAGCATACCAGTGCAAGTAAATAAATAAGTACTGCTGCGGTGGCGGAAAGGTAAACGGCATTTCCGTGCGCTCTGGCACTCGTCACGGTCCTCTGTGCACCAGTAGTGGTTTAGTCATGCTAGCCACATGACCCGGAAAGCTGTCTGTGGACAGATGCCAGCTCCCTCGGCCTGAAGCAAGATGAGCAGCACCACACTCCATAGTAGCCTTTGACTGGAATTAACCATCCAGGGGACCTACCTGGTAGAGATGAACGCAGGCTCATCCAGCAGACTCTCTCTGAATAAAATGTCAGGCCCTATAGCTGGGATCTGCCTCTGCATTAACCAACGTCCTCTACTGCCATGAGAGAAAAACCAAGCACTTTGCACTGCAGAGCCAACGTTCTCTCCAGCATGCCAGCCAACTGCACCAGCAGAGACTGTTCAGTCAGAACTGTACAGGGTGTTACACAGAGCTACACTTTGTCCATTTGCTTTATCTTAGAAAAGCAGGGCCTTGCAGAGTATTATCTTCAGAACACTTTGAAATCCAGCCAGCTTCTCTCCCCCAGAGCCGTTTCCTGGAAGAAAGACGCATCTTCAAGCTGTGTCCACAGTAACTTCCTCCAGCAAATCAAAATCTGAGAACCGCCAACGCTCCATGAACTGTCAGCTATTGTTTAAGATGAGCTGGTTCCAACTGAAGTAATGGAAGGTCTTGCATGCCTTCGGTGCACATCTAGAGCAGAAGCTGCAGAGCCCGTGTAGATCAGGGATATGAAACCTGCAGCTTGCGGGCCAAACAGGGCCCACCAGTCCTCCCCATTTGCTATGCAAGGCAATTCTGGGCAAACCATGCCCATCTATCATACCTGATTGTCCAAAAGCATTTTCCTAAGCATTTTCTAAGTGTTGAAAGAGTAGTAGGGGGCTATTTGCAGAAGGAATTTCAAGCAGCCCCATACTGCATCTTTAAGCCCAGAGTGTTGAGGCTTCAACACACAGCATCACCTGTCAAATTTGGACCAGCACACATGGGAAGAAAAATCCTGGGTTCAGGATCATTCCCCATCCCTGGCCCACATATTCAAACTAATTTTGCCAAAGCAGAACCCTAACAAATCAGCAAAGGTTAGACAATTGCAAATTGCAAAAACACAGCTCCTTAGGACAAAGTCACAGGGACACAGAAAGCTACTTTATGATGCGTCAGGACATTGGTCTATCTAGTTTAGCATTCGTAACATTGCTGGTGGCATCAACCTGGTACTCGTCAGCTGTTCTTGATTACAACTCCAATCCTGGTCAGGGGAGACAGGAGTTGAGCTCCAAATCACCTGGAACATACCAGGTTAAGCGAGATCACGCTTAACTGTGGCTTCCTTTCTCCCACTCACACCGGGGGGGGGGGGGCAAAATCAGGAACAATCCAAAAACATGCACTAGCATGAAATACTGCCTTTCCACAATGTATGAATGAGGGTATATTATCTCAATAATCCTTTTAATGGTGATTGATCAGCGTATTATCCCCATTCCACAGATAAGGCAGATCAAGGCTAAGCAATAGCAGCTTGCCTAAAACCACCTAGCAAATCTGGGGCAGAGGCTTCACAATCAGCGCCGGTGCTAGGGCTTTTTTGCGCCCTAGGCTAAATCACCTTCTGGCGCCTCCCCCCCCCCCGGCACAACGCCGCTGACGCCGCTGCGTCCCCTCCATAGGTGGGAGGGCGCTGAGCTCTCATTTTGGCTCGCTCGCCTCCCGCCTATGGATGGGACGCTGTGAGCTCTTCAGCGGCGGTAGCAGTGAGCGGGCGGCGGCGGCAGCAACAGCGCCCATAGCTGAAGGTTTCAGCTACGGGCGCTGCCGCCGCCACCGCTCGCTTGTTGCAGCCGCAGAGGAGCTCACAGCATCCCCTCCATAGGCGGGAGGGCGCTGAGCTCTCATTTTGGCTCGCGCGCCTCCCGCCTATGGAGGGGACGCTGTGAGCTCTTCAGCGGCGGCAGCGGCAGTAGCAACAGCGCCCATAGCTGAAGGCTTCAGCTATGGGCGTTGCTGCCGCCGCCGCTCACTCATTGCTCCCGGCGCTGGCGGCAGTGCGGCCGGCCAGCGGACAGGCTCGCCAGTGGCCCCTCCATTTCAGGGGCGGAGCCGAGGAGCCGAGCAGCTGCCCGCCAGGCTCCAGCGACGCACGTGGAGGAGCCGGCAGTCGGTGGGCAGGCTTGACAGTGCCCCCTCCATTTCGGCGCCATGGCCTAGTTTGCCTAAATGGAGGCGTCGGCCCTGTTCACAATTCAGCCAGTGTCACACTATTTCAGATGTGACACTGCATATGAAGGATCTGTAAAAGCACACTTCAGCATTAAAAATATCTGCTCAGTATTTGATTTCAATTCAGTTGTCAGAATAGCTTTATATAACAAACTATGCTGGTTCCACCTTTCTGGCAAATCAAATTGTTATGAATTTACTTACAAGCCTTTTTATATTTGAGGAGAGGGGAGGCAGGGTTAACACTGCTGCAGCCCCATCATTCCATGGGGTTTCCTCATCTTAGTGGATTCATTTTCCTTTAAAGTCAACAGTGGCTGATTCACAGGAAGTACCGGTATTATGTCCCAAGGAGGAGGAGGACGCTAAGCAAGCGCAATAGAAAGCCAGTGCAATCTTGGCATATATCCACCACCCCCACTTATCTTCCACCCACAGTGTCTTTTTGTTTTGGTAACCTGTCAATAACCTGCCAACTTGCCCTCTTCTCCAGGAAGAGCTACAAGCTGCCTGAACGTAGTACGGGGACAAGACACTCTTTCTGAGAACAAGTTGCTCTTATGAACTTGCTCAGGCTCAATTACTTTGAATCACCATATTTTTTTGCTTGACTACAGTGCCTGGTTCTTTTGTCAAATAGTGAAAACCAATGTTATCATTGCCTTAATGCAGGGGATGGGAACTGTTGGCCCTCCAGGTGCTGTAAGATTCCCAACCACATCTGGATGGCTACAGGTTCCCTCGGCTTGCTTTAATGGCTGTGGACGATTCCCTACATATGAAGAACATCTGGAGGGACTGGATCCAAGCCAAGTGCTTGGCAGATTGTGTGCGAGAAAGAAAGCTTGGTAGTATTTTAAATTTAGAGAAGGACAAGGAGAGTTGCAAGTCGACTGAAAGCGAAGCGTCTCTCTCACTCCAGAGATCTGAGAAGATCTCCTGCATTGTAGGAGAGCCCGTGTGCTCTGCTTATGCATTTGTAAATAACACAAACACTGAGGAGAGGGCACTGTAAGTCTCCAGTATTCCTTATCCAAAGGAAACTTAAGGCTGCAGTTTAATCCAGTTTATTCCTGACGTTTCCCTAACTGTTGGTTTCTACATTATATTTGAGCTTTCACATGACGTAAAAGCCACTCCCAGAACAATATGGATCATAGTGCAGGTTTAATGCCCATTTCCGTATTATTTGCAAACTGCTTTTTTTCTGAAAGCAAATAACATTCCCGTAACACTGAGCAGGGTCAGGAACTCATTACACAGCAGAACTGTTTTGAGTGATAGGCGGGAGGTGGGCCGGGGGATTCCATCATGGAGATCACAATGACAACTGTATTGATCACTTAGCAACCAACATCTGTTATACCCTATGCAAATAAATCACTCATATCTGTGCAGATCTAAACACCACTATTGATACAATATGATTACTACGCATTACCGCATTATCTTCTACTTGCTGCTATTGTTGGGATAAATTTAAGACGCTGTGATTCTCCAGCGGTTTGACTTCACCCCAAGAGACACATGCCATTGTCTCTTGAGACAGATGGATGTCAACATGGTGGCAGAAGGAAGTTCTTCTTTGAAGGGTCTGTAGGCAGCGGTTAGAACAACAATCTGTTGTGGGCCTGGTGTGTGCACAGAGAGGAGACCTCCTAGGAATCCTATGTATGCTCCCTTGGAAGAAAGGGTGGCGCTGTGGTCTAAACCACTGAGCCTCTTGGGCTTGCTGATCAGAAGGTCAGTGGTTCGAATCCCCGCAACAGGGTGAGCTCCCGTTGCTCGGTCCCAGCTCCTGCCAACCTAGCAGTTCAAAAGCACGCCAAAAAGTGCAAGTAAATAAATAGGTACCGCTCCGGCCGGAAGGTAAATGGTGTTTCGGTGTGCTGCTCTGGTTTCAGTGTTCGTTGCGCCAGAATCGGCTTAGTCATGCTGGCCACATGACCCACAAAAACTGTCTGCAGACAAACGCCAGCTCCCTCGGCCTGTAAAGCGAGATGAGCGCCGCAACCCCAGAATCGTCTGCGACTGGACGCAACTGTCAGGGGTTCTTTACCTTTACCATTTTTAGCAGTATTATTATAACTTACTGTCTTATGGCATATATGATGGGCCCTGGATTAGGTGGGTTTAAAAGAAGATTTGTCAAATGATAGCTAAACAAGACCTGCATTTCAGAGACAGAACACCACTGGATATCAGCTGTTGGGGAGCAACAAAGATGGAGGGAGCTCCTTACTGCCCTCATGCCCTGCTTAAGGGCTTGTTAGAAGCTCTTGGGCTGACCACTGTGGGAAACAAGAGGCCACACAAGAGGCGGACCCTTGGTCTGATGCAGCAGAGCTCCTCTTATGTTCCTAACCAAGTCCCTTTCTGTAGCACAGAACAGACGTGGCAGAACAGGCTGGGAGGGAGGAACTTACGCATGATGCTAATTAAACAGATGGCTAACTAGATGTAGGATTATGAAGTGAGCACTCTGCCCCTGCTGTGAAGGGCTGCCAGCCACCCCCCAACCCAGGCTCGAGCAGAAATCGAAGGTGGAAACGAAGTCCAGATCAATGCAAGTGGGCAGGGATTATCCATGTCAGGGTGTCTTTCTTCATATGTCTGATGACAGCCAGCAGGGTGGATTTAAACACCATCTCCTAAGCTATGCCCGATGGGAGGAATGTAAATTGCGCGCTTATGCTACACTGCAATCAAGGAATAACACAACACATTATTTGCATACTTGCCAAAAAAAGAGAGGCTAAAAAGAGATTAAATAACACCGGAAGTAATAATTCTTAGACCAAGATACAGTAATTGAAAAGTGTTTCATTTGCCAGAACAGACACCTCTTCACCAAAAGAAAAGAGGCAAGAGTAACTAACTGCCTTTAGGAGGCAAGCTGAAACCAACATATAACAATCTACAGTGGTACCTCGCAAGACGAATGCCTCGCGCAACGAAAACGTTTTGCGTTGTGCGAGGGACTCGCAAGACGACGAGGTTTTCTATGACCACCGCTTCATCTTGTGAAGCGTGACCATAGAATGTAGACGGGAAGCTGACAGCTGATCTTCCTTTGCCTTCTTCCCACGCTACAGCTGGTTCCCCAAGGCTTGCCAAGCAGGCGGCGACAAGCCCCGGCAAGGGCGCTACTTGCCGGGGGTTTTCACCGCCTGCCTTCCCCGAGCCAAGGGGAAGGCAGGCGGCAACAGCCCCCGCACCACCGCGCTTCGGCTCCAGGGGACAGAGCCGAATCACGGTGGTGCAGGGGCTGTCGCCGCCTGCCTTCTCCTTGGCTCGGGGAAGACAGACGGTGGCAGCCCTGCTTTCTCCCGTTCGCCTCGGCGGCGGCGGCGACAACACTAACACAGCCAATCCCGGCCCGGCCCGAGGGCGAGCGCAGCGCGCGGGGGGCGAACAGGAGAAATCGTGTGGCCGCTGTGGCACTGAGGGGGCTGCGCTTTCTCCAGCTCGCCCCACATGCTGCGCTCACCCTCGGGCCGACCTGGGAGCGGCCGCCTCAGCACTGCGCTTGCCCTCTGGCCGGCCCGGATCGGCCCCCTCAGCGCCAGTGCCGCCACCGCCACCTCCCGGGAAAGCGCCCTCCCTCCACCCGCCATACCTGCTGCCCGGCGTATCTCGTATCTCATCAGCTCAGAGTCGTTGGCGATCCAGCAGGAGCAGCAGCGCCGCCGCCAGAGCCTAAAAAACTTCCAGAGCAGCCGTGGCGGGTGAGTTGGCACCTTTTTTGTGCTTTTTTGCCCATAGGAACGCATTAATTAAGTTTCAATGCATTCCTATGGGAAACCGCGATTCGCAAGATGAATTTTTCATAAAACGAATTGACCTGTGGAACGAATTAAATTCGTCTTGTGAGGTACCACTGTACATAAGTTTGGGCCAACTGCTGCAGCAGCTTCAAGTGGTACTTGTGATATTGATTTCTGCAGTATTTTCTTCTTCTCAAAACCAAAGCAACATTTTCCGTGCCTACTCTTTACCACTGTGCAATTTGTTTGTGTGTGAAAGTCAGACCAGTGATATAACAACAGACAGACAGTCAACTGACACCATTGAACCAAAATTAAGTCTGGACAAACTCTCCTCAAATCGTATCTTTAAGGTTGCCAGATACAGAATGGCAAGGTTTTCTTCAGGTGAGGAGCAAACAAAAGTTTGAGTGTGGTGATAGGGTTAGGGTTTGCCCACCCACAAAAATGCCTTAGCATGTTTCCACACCAGCAGTGGCCTCAGATGTCCAGCAGGTCATGTTCACTATAAGAGTTTTCTACAATAAGGGGAAATCGGGATTTTAAAAAGTACAGGCTGGCGTTTTGATGATGGTGACATTATGTGGGCAGTGTGATAAAACTGGATGCATGAGCAGCCGTTGGAAGCACTAGAATTCTTGTAAGCCCTCCTTGAGAGTTTCTTTTTGTCCGGAAAGGAGGGGGGGAATCTATTTTTAAAGAACATAAAATCAAAAGTAAGTGTGCCTATGACCCAACCATTTCAATGGAACTGGACTTTCTCACAATCCATTTTTAAAATGAATACTTCTTCTTCTTCTTGCTCACAACTATCTTGCACAGCAGCTACAGCATTAATAATAGACTGGGGAAAATACACCAGGTTCCTAGCCTCAAGTGTTGAAGGCATCAGGCCCTCTACAGAGGCAAGAAAGTAATTAAAACCCCAGCACCAAATTGTGGGGAGCCCAAACATCATAGTGCTTTGAGCCCTACAGCCTGGAAGGGAGGATTGGAACTGCAATGTCTGTCTCCATCACCACCTGGCCTCTAATTTTGAATTAGTACTTTACACCAATGGAGCCATTTAGGGTGGGGTGGGCCGTGCCCTCTGAAATTGTTCTCGGGAACATCTATATTTATAACCAACTCGCTGGCTGCATCACATGGTGACCGCCATTATAAACTATTAAATCTAAGCTATTATTAAGCATGTGAAAGACATAACACTCTGCGTTTAAAAAGAAACAGTGGGAGACAGGGCTGGCGCGTCCATTAAGGCAAACTAGGCAGTTGCCTAGGGCGCCAAAATGGAGGGGGCGCTGGTGTGTCTCCCCACTCGCAAACGCTCTCTCTGCCACAACCGCTTTCGCTCCTGCTGCTGCTTGCTGCTGCAGAGGTGCTTCCCTGCAATGCGCGGCCTTCGGGGTGGGGTGGGGGAGGACACGCTCCACACTCCAGGCTCCTCCCCTCACACGCCTCCTTGGCCAATCGCCGAGCGGGAAGGCGGGGGGCAGAAGGTGATCTCGCCTAGGGCGCAAAGAACCCTAGCACTGGCCCTGGTGGGAGATTTACTATTGGATCCATGTTAAAACATTGCTATGGCTATTACGGTGTATAAAAACGTATGACCTCAAAAATACTTTCTTGCCATTTAATTTGGTCGTGACTACATCCGAGAGTGCTGAGAATCTTGCTCCACTGTCACAGATGTCTCCCTCTGAACCCAATATCCGAAACTTGAACCCCTGACTCTCAAAGCAAAGGTTGCATTTCTAAGACGCACATTTCCCCAAATTGACAGAAGCTGCAATGTTTAATGGGACAGAGTACATGCAGATGGGAAGGCAGCTTAAGCAGGGGGGTGGGAGAAAAAGCAAAGCAAAGCCCTTTGTAGAATTAAAAAGCCCCCACCTGCACCGAGGGAACACAGTCTCTCCACTGTAAAACTCAAGAGCTGCTTAAACAAACAAAACATCATGGCAAGAATAACCCTTTTAATGCGGATTAAAAAACAGGTATGGGAAAGAAGAATCTAAACTACAAAAAGCATTATTAAAAAACAATAAGAAATTATTATCCAGAACTTATGATTTGATATTGGAATGGGACCTAAAAGATGAAAAAATAAAAGAAGTAATGATCAAATGGGCCATACAATACAGATAGATCAGTGGGAAAGGCTCTTGAGCTTGGATATTAGGTTTACCGCCTGTTCTACCATTAACAGGGTGGCGCTGTGGGTTAAACCAGAGCCTAGGGCTTGCCAATCAGAAGGTCGGCGGTTCGAATCCCTGCGACGGGGTGAGGTCCCGTTGCTCAGTCCCAGCTTCTGCCAACCTAGCAGTTTGAAAGCACGTCAAAGTGCAAGTAGATAAATAGGTACTGCTCCAAGCGGGAAGGTAAACAGCGTTTCTGTGCGCTGCTCTGGTTCGCCAGAAGCGGCTTTGTCATGCTGGCCACATGACCTGGAAGCTGTACGCCGGCTCCCTCGGCCAATAACGCGAGATGAGCGCCGCAACACCAGAGTCGTCCGCGACTGGACCTAATGGTCAGGGGTCCCTTTACCTTTATACCATTAAAGAGAACCTAATGAAAATGTTTTATAGGTGGTATATGACGCCTTCCAAACTCGTCAAGATATACAAGTTAAAATCCAATTTATGTTGGAAATGTAGTAACGTGGAGGGGACTATGATCATGTATGGTGGGGCTGCGAAAAAGTTAAAAGATTCTGGGGATGTATTCATGAAGAGTTAAAAAAAGATGTTTAAAACCTCTATAGAAAAGAAGCCAGAGGCGTACTTATTGGGTATTGTAGGAAAGGATACCCCACAGGATAAGAAAAGACTATTTTTATATGCCACAGCCACAGCCAGACTATTACTTGCAAGAAATTGGAAAGGAGATAGTATCTCCACAAAGGAAGACTGGATATGTAAATTATGTGAATTTATAGAAATGGCAAAGTTAACAGCAGCCATAAGACATCAGAGAAATAAGAAACTAAGGTTGGATTGGCAATGTTTTGAGCATTATATGAAAAAACACTGCTCTAAGGACAACATGTTGATATGCATAGACTAAGTATGTAAAGTAGAAATAAATAAAATTAATATACTAGGAATATAAGGGATAAGATATATAAGACACAATGTCAATAAGATGTGAAAGAATAAAGAATGTCGAGTAGTGGGGGAGGGAAGTCACCTGGGTGTAATATCTCTTTTGTTATTATTTAGTAATTTTGTTTGATTAGCGTATATTTTTGTGTAACAGCATAAGGACTGTAATCTTTCTCCCCCTCTCGATTCAATAATAATAATAATAAAGAATAACGCAGCACCCGAGAACTGTCAGCAATAGCCACCCTCAAGGAGCCTGCTCACTGCAGTGCAATGGCATTTGACAGCAATTAAGCAGGCGACAGCGACACAGTCAGCATCCTGATCAGCCAACACTGCAGCTTCAAACCATCCGGCCTGGAAACTGCCATTAATGACAAGCTTGGGCTTATCTTTCTTCAGCCCGACTGTCCTGCACAGAGCACAAATCAAAATCTCTCCCTGGAAATGTTTCTAGCGGACTAGAGAGAATGCTTTGTTCCACTCTATTTTCCCTTCACTGCCTTAGGTCTTTGCACTGCACCTCCAAAAGTCCAAACACATAGAAGATTAGGATCAAAAGGCTCATTCTCTCTCCCCCCCCCCAAACACCTTATTGACTTTAGAGGAAGACAAGTCAGAAGGAGCAAAGTCCTTCCACGTTAAGCATTTAAAAGCATTAGATGAAATTCCAGCAGCCTGGCAGGCAACCAACGCAAGCTGGGTACCTTGGCAACAAGACACGCAGAAATATGCTTTCTAATGTTTTGGTGTTTTGTATTTTTAGGGAAAGACAGCTAGCGGTCCAAGGTCTCACCAGTGCGTAATTTCCAGAGTGAGTGGTGCTGCAAGCGGTTCAAGTGGTTCTTTATTACTGAAGGAAGGAGCTTAAGTGTACACACTTTGAGGCACATTCAAAGTACATTCCACCCCTCAAAGACCCTTTTATGTGCTCCAGGTCCAATTTGCTTTATGTCTGACATTGTTTTTATACTGCTTTGATATGTGTTAAGGATCTGCTTTACTGCATTTAATGTGTTTCTTCTTCTTCTTCTTGCAATCCACCCTGTCAACTGAGTTACAAAGCAGCATATAATTCTCCCCGCCCTACCCCCCTTTTAATCATGCGCTTTCCTCCAAGGACAAGTTGAGGAGTGATGAGGTGGTGGTTGTAACACTGGATACGGCAGTACATATAGTCTTCCCCCTAGCCCTTTTATTAAGTTGAAAACAGGGAAGCTGTTTCCTCCAGATGTTTCAGATGCCAGCTCTCATCAGCCCCAGCCAGCGTGCCAGTGGTTAGGAAAGATTGAGTTGTAGTCCAACATCATCAGGAAGAGGCAAAGGTTAGCCATCCTTCAAACAAACCTGTGTGAGTACAGCAACCTGAGATATGGAGAGCCCAAAATCAGCTTCCGAAGCAAGGGTTTGACCCTGCCCTGTGATCTAAGGCTAAGTACACATTAGTGGCTTAAAACACACCACGGTTGTTTCTCCACCCCCCCGGAGTGTTTCAAGTTGCTTTTTTGCATTGCTGTACACCAGTGGTTCCCAACAGGTGGTCCGGGGACCCCCAGGGGTCCGCGAGCTATGCCAGAGGGGTCCGCAAGATGCTATTAGAATAAAAAATATATTAAATATATTTCGTATGATAACAGATTTTTTGTTTTGGCCGCTTCCTGCATGAGCAGAGTCTAGCGCAAAACTAGAATTAGATAGAGGCAGTAGTTCTGCTGTATGCCGTTAGGTGGCGCTTTACAAACACTACTATTTTGCAAAGAGGCAGCGTGCGCATTCTACTAACGCTCACCACCCCAAGATGCTTTGAGCGCGTCGGCTTCATTTGTGCGCTACTGCGCAGGTACCCTGTCTTCTCCACTCCCCTCCCTCCTCCCTGGCGCACGCTGCCTCTTTGCAAAACAATAGTGTTTGTAAACAAAGCGTTGTTTTTCGCGGAAGCTACAGTTCGCGTAGTTAAAAATGGACCGTTGATTAAAAAGTGGTTCGTTAAAACGACAAAGGCCTACAGATGAAGAGGAAGATAATGCATTTTATGTTCAAGCAAGTAAGTCAGTGACTCTCGAACCGATCTTGTCAGTGTCCATTGAACCTAAATCGTCGGCGTCCCTTGAACCTAACCCTTCCAAGATCAGTGTTAAGCTTACTGGAAAAATTAGAAAATATAACTCTGATTACTTGGAAATCGGTTTTACGGTTTAATGGGGGTCCTTGTCACAATAGCGGCTCGATGAGGGGTCCTCGAGAAAATTTTGTTGGGAACCCCTGCTGTACACAATAAAGATGCGGGTGGCGCTGTGGTCTAAACCACTGAGCCTAGGGCTTGCCAATCAGAAGGTCGGCAGTTCGAATCCCCGCGATGGGGTGAGCTCCCGTTGCTCGGTCCCAGCTCCTGCCAACCTAGCAGTTCGAAAGCACGTCAAAGTGCAAGTAGATTAATAGGTACCGCTCCAAGCGGGAAGGTAAATGGCGTTTCCGTGCGCTGCTCTGGTTTGCCAGAAGCGGCTTTGTCATGCTGGTCACATGACCTGGAAGCTGTACGCTGGCTCCCTCGGCCAATAAAGCGAGATGAGCGCCGCAACCCCAGTCGGTCACAACTGAACCTAATGGTCAGGGGTCCCTTTACCTTTTACACAATAAAGATGGGTTGGGGTGGCCTTCACCTAATGCTCATTACCCGGTTTCTTTCCCCACAATGAACTTGAACTTGCTGAAGCTGTCATCTGTGCCTGGCGCAATGGCTGCCATGATAATGTACGCGCCTTAGCTTAAATCTCCAAATTGGATAGGGGCTGCTTTGAAGGAAAGTGCATCAAAAAGGAGCAGTTCCCCAGAAGCTACAGGATACCCAAGGATTGTGGCACACTGGAGCCAGAGTAAATGGTAATGTGTACGCAACTTAAGTTAACCATTCTGTCCACTAGTATACCATAGTAGCCATGGTTGAAAAGAGGGGAAGGAAGCACTGTATACATGCTCAAAAGCTATTCTTACTTCATACACCCCAGAGCTAAGCCCTGTTTCCAAGGACTTAAACGTCACAGAGGCTCAAGTTTTGTATTCAGAGTTATTTACATCAGCCCAAGGCACTCACTGTGCTTGACTTCAAAGACTGAAGAGTCCACACTACGAATAATATTTCAGAGCTTTAATCATGGAAAGGGAGAAGGGGAAGAGTGGAAGAGAGAACTAGGAGGCCAGGGAGGGTAAAGGCAGGGGAACATACACAACGGCGTGCTCAGGAGGATTGTTCAGACAATTCAGTTTTTCAGGTTATGGAGGCACAAGCAAAACGTGCAGACTGGATGCATTTCCTTCCTACAACGATGTTTTATAGAAACGGTGCCTTTCGGGCAACTAGGGGTGCTTCTGAATGAAGTGTTCACTGAACATTCACCCTTTTTTTATGCAGGGAGGTTGTATGCAATGTTGGCTATTATAGTGAGCGTCCATCATGATCTGTTTGTGGGGAGGTTATATGGTGGTGTGTCAAAGTCAGTGCTATCCCAAGCTTTCCAGGGAATTTTCTCGTCACATGTCTTATTGTTAGATCTTTTGGGGAAGCCGATTTGTTGTGCAAGACCTTCCTATCAACTGTAATTGCACAATCCTAATTAGCTGGTATGTGACTGAATCACAACCAAAAATTGTGACAGTCTGGAAACCCCCTAGAAAAGTTACCACAGGCTTTTTCTATGTTTGCTTCATCTACAGATTTTTAGACTTTCCGCTGCACCAATTAAAAGCTAAAAGTTCACATTAAAATAAAACAAAAACTGCAGAAGTAAAAATGACATCCTAAGTACGCTTTCTATAAAGAAAGCTGGAAGGAACCCAGTCGGTCTTACTTTTGGTAAACGGATTTCAGACTGGGCTGCAAATTGTGCGTCCATGAGTGTACGAATATACTGTAAAATGCCTAACACCTGCCTCCTCGTGTTTGTTGAAGCTTAGCCATGTGATTTAGCCTTGTAAATGAATTCACATCTGGAATCCCACAGAAGAAAAGCACCTTAGGGTACTGTCACACCACTTTGTAAAACTATAATTTCCTAAGGCATTAAAGTACTCAGTCAGGGGGCTTCATCAGAAGCATTTGCAACATGTAGTTGGGCCCCCTAGTATAATAGCTGCAGACAACAAGATATTTGCAAAGCAGAGCATTGGTGGTTCAGATGAAAAACCACATGCTATGGAGCAGAGTTGCAAAATCCAGAATCTTATCAGCTACAAGGAAAGACAGATTTCCAGTGCTTTGTCAGGACTAAAACAAGGACACAAATCATCTGCAGTTGGATCTCTGGCTGCTTTAATTGTAACCTAAAAGCAGCAAGAGGGCTGCAAATATTTTGAATATTTTGAATGGCCAGAGTAAGGGTGGGGGGGGGGAGAGAACAGGACTCCTGCACTTCTAAGAGTTCTATAGAAGAGGGAATTTCAGCAGGTGTAGAAGCTACAACGTGCTGAAATTTCCTTTAAAAATTCCTTCCAGTAGCACCTTAGAGACCAACTAAGTTTGTCATTGGTATGAGCCAGGCATCCCCAAACTTCGGCCCTCCAGATGTTTTGGCCTACAACTCCCATGATCCCTAGCTAATAGGACCAGTGGTCAGGGATGATGGGAATTGTAGTCCAAAACATCTGGAGGGCCAAAGTTTGGGGATGCCTGGTATGAGGTTTTGTGTGCATGCACACGAAAGCTCATACCAATGACAAA
Organism: Zootoca vivipara; assembly: GCF_963506605.1. Classification (NCBI taxonomy): domain Eukaryota; kingdom Metazoa; phylum Chordata; class Lepidosauria; order Squamata; family Lacertidae; genus Zootoca; species Zootoca vivipara. Next base: position 85,836,204 of record NC_083276.1, on the reverse strand, counting down.
GTTAGTTGGGAAAAGTTAGTTGGTGCTACTGGAATGAATTTTTTAATTTTGTTTCAACTACGGCAGACCCACACGGCTACCTACCTGTAACTTAAATTTCCTCTACTACACACAAAGGGATAGGAACCCTGTCCTCTCAAATCTGGCTACCCTACCCAAATTTGATCATTCATTGTAGAAGTGGGACTTAACATTCCATCCAAGAACACTGATTTTCTCGTCTAAATTCCCCAGCCACCCTCATCCCCCACAAGTTGCAATCTGCTCCACAGCAGAAAACATGCAAATACCTGTCTGTTTTCTTCTGTGGCGTAAACATGATTGGGGAAACTTCGCTAAAGAGGAAAATGAAGAAGGGGAAAGCAACCATACAAATTAAAATGGTTCCTAAGGCTTTTTGAGGAACTCTTATCCCAGTGTTTCTTGATAAAATTGCTTGAGAAAACTTTTTCCCTCTGGAGTGTCATTCCTAGGACTTCTCACTGTTGTGAAGTGTTTAGTAACATCTTCATCCCAAGCCTGCTCAGATAATACCACGTGTCTAGAGTACTTCTATGCTTTCCCACCATGCAGCATATTTATAATTAAATTAAGTAGGCTTGAGTCACCAATCAAATGACTGCTCATTATTTGGCCACAATCAAGAACATGCTTGTGTTACCTACTGAATGATTGATTTACCGGGGTGGAGAGCAATTGTATACCACCTTTACTGCCCTAAGTTGGCATCCAAGGCAGCTTACCGGTAATAAAACCTCCTAAGGACACCAGTATAATCAAAAAGAAATAAATCAAGCCATAGGTAAATTCCAAAAGCATGCCAGAAGACAAAGAGACCAATAAAAGCAGCAGTGACTCAGCAGTTTGCTGACCAACCCTAACCCAAAAGAAAAACCAAAAGTAAAAGTTCAACAAGAACAATTTAATTCAGCAGAAGCCCCAGTAAACAAGATGGGTCTCACCTGGTTCTTAAAGATGGCAAGGAGGTCTCCTCTTGGAGGAAGTTCTACAAATAAGGGTACAGCGACACAAGTCTTGCCTCTTGTAGTTTAGTGACAGAACTACAGGGTCCCTTTATGATAGTCACAGCCTTGAAAGATTATACAATGATCTTCTCATTGTGCAATAGTAATAAACAAGCACCGTAAGAAGCAATGGAATGCAAGTCTCCATGATCAGCTAGATCTACTATTTTCTGTGCCTATACTTGGGACGCGGGTGGCGCTGTGGGTTAAACCACAGAGCCTAGGGCTTGCCGATCAGAAGGTCGGCGGTTCGAATCTCTGTGATGGGGTGAGCTCCTGTTGCTCGGTCCCTGCTCCTGCTAACCTAGCAGTTCGAAAGCACATCAAAGTGCAAGTAGATAAATAGGCACCGCTCCTGCAGGAAGGTAAACGGCGTTTCCATGTGCTGCTCTGGTTCACCAGAAGCGGGTTAGTCATGCTGGCCATATGACCTGGAAGCTGTACGCCGGCTCCCTCGGCCAATAACACGAGATGAGCGCCGCAACCCCAGAGTTGTTCACAACTGGACCTAACGGTCAGGGGCCCCTTTACCTTTACCCTTGGGAAATGATTCGGCGTGCTCCAATATCTTCTCCCTTCTCATGCTGATAGGGTGATGGAGGCAGGGACTCTGCTGCAGAAACAGTAATAGGTCTTTGGCCCTATGCAGCCCTCCTGGACCACTACACCACTGGTTCTCTCTAAAGTAAGGGGCATTCCGAGTAGGTTCACTGGTGATGATCTCAGCTGCTGGGCAGGTTCAGAAATGAGCAGGCATCTATTATAGTGGAAGACCAGGCTTTATTACACTGATCCCCAGTACTGAAGAAGTCAGGTTGTGGGCCTGTGTAAACGTCCCTAGGGCCACATGTGCAGTTTTGTGCACACACCCTCCTTTAAGAGCAGGCAGGCACAACCTGTCCTGCCACTCCATATACCGGTAATTCATTGCATCAACGTGCAAGGCCAAGACTTTCCAATTGGCATCTCTTTACAGCAGCAGGAGATTCCCAAATCCATCTGTCAGATGCAGCGGTGTCTTTTTTTTCCAGTTGGGTAGGGGGGTGGGGGGTGGGAAAGCATTCTGACTCTGTCTTAGTGCTATGTTTCCTGGAATGAACCAAGTAGGACTTCTTATCTGGCAATTTCCCAACACAAGCACCATATACCAGTTCAGCACTCTTTGTCATCGCTGAATAGAATGCTATGTTCTGAAAGGTCATGCCTTCTGCCTGATCATGTGAACAAACTAATTAGTACATGAAATGAAGAACTAGAACTGCCAGGCATTCGAAAATTGGCTAAAAATTAAAGCATTGCATTTGAGAAATTCATTAGCAGGGTTGTGCACAATTACACCAAGGAAGCAAAAGAAGATGCAAGTCAAGCTAACTTTAATGCAAACCTTTGAGTTAAATCTAATGAAATAATCATAATCATGTGACCTTCTTTTTTTTTTTTACTACAATCCTATACTGCCTGGGAGCAAGGGGTTTATTTATGCTTTGTCTCTGGAATGCAACAGATTGAGTTTTTATTTTAAAATAAAATCAAGGTTGCATACACATTACCACTTACTCTGGCTCCAGTGATCCCCTCACCCCCCAAAATATAAGTTTTTGCTTGGAAGAATGCCAAGATAAGCCCATCACAGTATTAAGCTCCCCTTGGTGGCGCTGTGGTTAAAACCACTGAGCCTAGGGCTTGCCGATCAGAAGGTCGGCAGTTTGAATCCCTGTGACGGGGTGAGCTCCCGTTGCTCGGTCCCAGCTCCTGCCAACCTAGCAGTTCGAAAGCACGTCAAAATGCAAGTAGATAAATAGGAACCGCTACAGCGGGAAGGTAAACAGCGTTTCCATGTGCTGCTCTGGTCTGCCAGAAGCGGCTTTGTCATGCTGGCCACATGACCTGGAAGCTATACGCCGGCTCCCTCGGCCAATAATGCGAGATGAGTGCGCAACCCCAGAGTCGGTCACGACTGGACCTAATGGTCAGGGGTCCCTTTACCTTTTTAATACTTGTATTAATAACATTGCCCTGCCTTATAGCATCATAAAGATTACTAAGATACCATGAAGTGGTCAGAGCACAAAGGAAAAGTGATATATGCATCATTCCTACTATTATGATGTGAAAGCTGAGGGTATAATTGCTAAGGCAGTCAAAACCACCCACACAAAAGAGAGAAAGGCATCAGCCAGCTTGGAGGAACCTCAAGATTTGCATAAGTACAAATTTGCAGGTGAGGAATGAAGTGAATGGAAACCTAAACACCACCACCCCATACCGCAACATTTTGTTGCAGATCTCACTTATACTTCTGATAACTGATCCCCCCCCCCCCCGGGCAGAGCATTACATTTCTAGATGCCTGTGGATTCATTTATTTTCTGAAGTACCTGCTACTTGCACAAAAAATAGTACCTTATCGTGAAAAGGGAAGAGCCACAGCTCAGTGGTAGAACATCTCCTTTGCATGTACAGAAGACCCCGGATTCATTACCTGGCTTTTCCAAGAAGGGCTGGGATAGGCTTCCTCTCTTAAAACCCTGGAGAGCTGCTGCGAGTCTGTGTAGGCAATACTGAGCAATATGCACTTCTGGTCCGACTCAGTGTAAGGCAGCTTCCTATGTTTGTATGAGATATTTTGATTACAGGTCCAGGATTTTAACAAAACCTTCACAGTAACGTTTTAGCAGCTAGCTTCAGAGTTTTGATGCGACAACAAAGAGTTCGGTGCATCAGCTCTGTGAGACATGCACATGTCACCACAGCACAATTCAAGTGCCCCTTAATGATAGCATCTTTTTTTTTCTTGGTTCACAAAAGGTACTTCACATTTACTTGAATCAGTACAGGGGGAGGTAGGAAGCCAGCAGCAGCGAGAAAGTCCTTGCCTGGAATTAAATCTTCTTTCCAGAAGCATTCTGCCGTCCCCATTCAGCAGGTGGCATTCTCATATTCACAACGCCTTTTCCTTACATGTTCCAGGGCTGACCTCTGTTCTGTTACTACCGAGTCACACATCAACAACCCCTCAAACACTTTTAGTAAAATCACCTCCTTTGAGAGGGTGCCAAATTTGGATATGGATGAGGAAGTATCTAAGGGGAAGGGCTGTTGTTCAGTGGCAGAACACATGCATTGCATGCAAACAACCCCTGACACCAATCCCAGACTCTTCCAAGTAGGGCGTGGAAGCACCTCCATCCGAAACAATGGGTAGCCAGCTGTAGACACCATTGAGATGGATGGGCCAACAGCCTTTGACTCAGTTAAGAAATACTATGTCAGATCTCTTAAAAGAAATCTGTGTGGCTCTAAGACTCAACTGCTTGCTTGCCATGATCCTCAAGTATCTTATTTTTCCTTCTTTTAATCATTTCAATGTGGGGGGTGGGGGTGGCGAGTACATCTGGGATGAAGAACCTGTGGCCTCCACATATTGCTGGACAACAACATTTGTCATCCTTTGACCATCACCATGCTGGGAGTTGGGAGTCCAACGACATTCAGAAGGAGCCAGGTTCTCCATCCCTGGTGTACATTAAAAAATTGTGAAGAGAGGGGGACTCAACCAGCATATCTATGCTGTGTAAGACTTGGAAGACCTACTACAGTGGTACCTCGGTTTAAGTACACAATTGGTTCCGGAAGTCTGTACTTAACCTGAAGCGTACTTAACCTGAAGCCATTGAAAGTAATGGAAAGTGGATTAATCCGTTCCAGACGGTACGCGGAGTACTTAAACTGAAGTGTAATTAACCTGAAGCAAACTTTCCCATTGAAAGTAATGGAAAGTGGATTAATCCATTCCAGACGGGTCCATGGAGTACTCAACCTGAAGCGTACTTAACCCTAAGTATGAGTGTAATTGGTTCTGGAAGTCCATACTTAACCTGAAGCGTACTTAACCTGAAGCGAACTTTCCCATTGAAAGTAATGGAAAGTGGATTAATACGTTCCAGATGGGTCCACGGAGTACTTAAACCGAAAGTACTCAAACCGAAGCATACTGAAACAGAGGTACGACTGTATTAGGAAAAAGGAAAGCCTCTTTTTCCTGCGTTACAGTCATCTCCCACATGGTGGATGTTACAGGTAGGTAGCCGTGTTGGTCTGAGTCGAAACATAATTTAAAAATTCCTTCAGTACCACCTTAAAGACCAACTAAGTTTTTATTTTGGTATGAGCTTTCGTGTGCATGCACACTTCTTCAGATAAGCTGGATGTTGCAAGTCTTTTCTTCTTTCTGTTTCTAAAAGCACATGGTTCTTTTCCTCAAGCAACCTAAAGAGCTCTCCCTTCCTACCTTTCTGGTTAATGTGCCACTTCCTCACCCTTTCTCTTCCTGCTGACTGCAGTTTCTGGCCCATTCTGTAACTCCATAATCAGCCGCATGGAAAGATTTGTAAAGAACGAATACACAAACACAGGCAGAGCATTTCCAATAGTGAATGAATGGGAATCTCCAGAAGCTGCGGGATATGCATTCATGTCAAGCATTGTATGGGCCCAGAAAGCTACAGCCGCTGTCATTCTGCTCTCCTCTGAACAGCAGGGAGCTTTCTAGACATCATGCACATGTCAGATGTTGCAAACAGCTGACCATTCCCAAGAAAAGCAGGCAAAATGCAGCTGTGGCAGTGGAAGGCTCTGTTCGTTTTTTATCTACTAGGATGCAGAACAAAAGAAAAACTTCACGGTCCATTAAGTGCTCTGTAGCAAGCTAAAGGTAAGTGATCAGAGTTGTGCTGAACTCAGACATTCTTTGGGAATTGAGGAAGGTGCCATTCCAAGTTGGACCACTGACCCATCTAGCTCAATTTTTTTAACGACGACTGCCAGCAGCTCTCCTGGGTTTTAGATGGGGGGGGAACCGCAGACCTACCTGGAGCTGCCAGGGATTAAACCTAGGAGCTTATGAATGCAAAGCAGATGCTCTACCACTGAGCTACGGCTGTTCCCCAATCCCCAACATGAATGGATGCAACTGCCTCTGCCCATCCACAAAGTAATCTTAGATGTAATCCCTGAAAACCAGTTACCCAAACTACTTACTGTTCCATTAAAAAAAAGTTTATTGCCAATGTAGCAGAAAGCAGGGGTTGTCAGCTCATATTAACAATAATCCATCATCATCATCATCATCATTTATTTATTTATTTATACCCCAGGCACTCTGGGCAGCTCCCAACAGAATATTATTCATAATAATTATAAAGCGATAAAACAACAACCATTAAAAACTTCCCTAAACAGGGCTGCCTTCAGATGTCTTCTAAAAGTCAGATAGTTGTTTATTTCCTTGACATCTGACGGGAGGGCATTCCACAAAGTGGGTGCCACTACTGAGAAGGCCCTCTGCCTGGCTCCCTGTAGCTTCACTTCTCGCAGTGAGGGAATCGCCAGGCGGCCCTTGGAGCTGGACCTCAGTGTCCAGGCTGAACGATGGGGGTAGAGACACTCCTTCAGGTATCAATACTAGTTTAAACATATATTAATATAAATAGCTCCTATTTCCAAGTAGATATCCAAACGAGACTGAAGATAAGTTACATGTTTTCAATGCAGAAAAGTCACCGCGTCATGGATGGTGGAGTGTCTCTCCTTCCAGCCTTGAAGCATTAGACTATGTATACTTTAGTACCGCATCTTAAAACACAGAGGTCATTTTCTCCCTGTGTTTCAAGTTTCATTTTTACATTGCTGTACACACCAAAGAGGTGTGGGGATGTCTTCACTCAACACACATTACCCAATTTGTTTCCCTGCACCTGTAACACCCCCTCCAAACTCCTATTCAATTAAGCTGTCGTCTGCACATGTGCAAGGGCTGCCTTGAATGTACACACCTCACCTTCCATTTTCAAATAGGATGGAAGCTGGTTTGAGGAGAAATGCATCAAAGCAGAAGTATTCCTTTAAAAACTACAGCAATCATATGGATTGTGGTTAACATCTTGTGTGCGCAGCTTCAAACACAAGTGGTGGAGCAAACTGAAGCCAGAGTAAACCATAAAGTATACACATCACAAATCTTTTTTGCAACTGTAAGATAATAGATTATTTTCCTTGTCCATCTGTTAGTCCCACATCACAGGAACAGGATTTTTCCAAAGCAAAGTTAATACAAACAACAATTTCTGACCAAAACTAAACACCACAGTACAAGCCAGCATCCTATGCCTCAGAAAGGCATTCTTAGCATTACATCATGCATACCTGTAACATAAATTTCACAGTCCCCTAGATCAGGGGTGGGCAGAGTTAAGGGCTGAAGTAGTATATAAAAGGAAGAGCTGTCAGTCAGCTGTAGAGAACATGCTTTGCACGCAATTAAGTCCCAGTTTCAACCCCTGGCACTCTCCTTTTTAAATAGTGCTCCAAGATTTACGAACTAAAGCCAGGTGCAAAAGATATACCTTAGGGAGATCTACAGTACACGTTTAAAGTACATACAGTGCACATTTGCAGCACATTATTTCCCCCCCAAAATATTGGAAACTATAGCTGCCCCCTCACAAAGCTACAAATCTCAACAGCTTTCAACACCCTTTACTACCGGTAAAGTTCCCAGAATTCCTTGGGGGAAGTCAAGTTATTTAAATGTGCATTGCATGTGCTTAAATGTAGGGCAGGCATCCCCAAACTGCGGCCCTCCAGATGTTTTGGCCTACAACTCCCATGATCCCTAGCTAGCAGGACCAGTGGTCGGGGAAGATGGGAATTGTAGTCCAAAACATCTGGAGGGCCGAAGTCTGGGGATGCCTGATGTAGGGTGTGGATCTGCCCCATTAGAATTAAATAGGCCCCTCAGAGCACACTCTCAGCTAAAGCATTTGTTTTCTGTGCCAGAAGTGAACCCTGTTCACAGTCCTTTCACACACAAAGTCCACCCCTGGCTAGCTTTCTTCACTTCAGCAGCCTAATTTGGGTGGGAAAAACATTTTTGTCGTTGCTGCTATAGTCAAGCAACAACGGATCTACTGCAAATCACAGAGATCTACCAGTAATCCCAAATCTACCTTCCGTGCACCTATTTCAAATATGCTGTACTGTATACTTGCAGGGCTATTTCTCAACAGTGCACGCATGCATGCATATTAAGGCTCCATAGATATTCCTCTGATGAAATGCATGCAACTGAAATCTCTCTCTTCCAAAACCAATTAACTTACCGGTTTCCAGAGAGGCAGGCACCGATCCACGCTTCTCCTGCAGCCAATGCAAATACAGTACTGTACAGTACGAGACGGGACTTTTAACTCTAGCGCTTCAAAGCTTCTCTTGATTAACCTCCCGCAGAATCGCACAGGAAATTCCTTCACACACTACAGTCTTATACCTGGGCTAATGGCACTTTGGTCCACGACTGTTCTAGTCCCCCAAAACTACAAACGCCCCCCGGATCCGTACAGCCCGGCTTCCCCTCGTACCAAAAGCAACCTGCCTTATCTTAAAAACCGCATAACTCTCGCTGCCCGTTAACATCGCCACCAAACCACATTGACATTCCACTTGCAAAATTCATCGTTTTATCCAGCAGCGCGCGGCGCGCGCGCGCACATACCCGCTCTTTCCCCCCGCCCCATCTTAACAGATCCTCTTCCCACTCAATTATAAAGCAAGATCTAAGCAGGCAAACAGATCCCCCCAAACTCGATGCCCCCCCCGCATACAACCTTTGCTCTAGACATCTCCTTCTGCTACAATACAACCGTTGGGACCCCTTTAAAAAAAAGGCCAGGCCTCCCCTTAGTAACCTCGGCAAGACTTCCCCATTTGCAGCACCCGCTGGATCAGGGAAATGATCTCGTCCTCCTCGGATCAGAAGGATCCAGCCGCAGAGGGTCTCCAAACTCACCCGATGCGGAAAAGGAGGGGACCTGCCAGAGCCATGGGCATTCGGGGAAAGCGCTGCCTGGCCGCGCACCGGTGGAAAACGCCGCTCAGGGCCCTGCAAGAAGAAGCGGCGAAGGTTGCAAGCAGCGCTCGGATCCGCAACAGCCAGCCCAGCCAAGCCATGCTCTGCGGAGGGAGCGCGGCAAGCATCAGACCCGCCCCCCGCCCCTGCCTTTAAAACAGCCCTCCCACCTCCAGCTCCAAGCACGCAGCCGGGCCCGCCCCCTCGGAGCGCCGTTTGGCTCGGAGCCGGAGCCGCTTCCTGCGTGGCTTGGGATGCAGTGCCCCCTGAGGGATCTGGCCGTAAATGCCAGCGGTGGTACCCTAGCGGGACGCGTAAGGAACTGATAAATGAAGAAGTCCAAGGCATCGGGCTTTCAGAAGAAAACAACAAAACATTTTTTCATTGGTTTCTAAACATATACAAAAACAAGAACCATATACTGTATATATATATCAGCCTCTTTATAAATGTGTTGAGATCATTAGTCAGTACTTTTTTTCTAAAAAAATATATGTTTAGGAGTACTCTCATTTTGATTCAAGAAAATCACAATTTTCTTTAAAATAAAAAAATTCCTTCAGTAGCACCTTAAAGACCAACTAAGTTTTTATTTGGTCTAAGTATTTAGTTGGTCTTTAAGGTGCTACTGAAGGAATTTTTTTATTTTACTTCGACCCAGACCAACACGGCTACCTACCTGTAACCATTTTCTTTAGTTCAAATCAAGAAAAATGAAGACAGTAAATGGAGAAAAGTGCACAGATTCACAATATGTTTAGGGGAATGGCTACCCCTGCGTCCCCCCTCCCAGAAAAAAAGCACTGGTATTCGTATTATTAATAATAATTTTATTAAATTTATATACCAACCTTCATCCAAGAAACACAGTATAAAAATGCAAAAATACATCGACAAATCTGGTTCGTTTCCACAACAGCAAAACTGGATTAAGTAAACTTTTTTCCTCTCTGTCTATCTTTATAATCCTGCCCTATTGCATCATAAATGTTCAGCCTTGATCTGCTTTCAACCTGTTGTTTTCTCCAGATGTATTAGGCTACTGCTCCCACCAATCACTGCCAGCATGGCTTAATGGCCAAGGATGATGGGAGCTGTGGTCCAACAATAACCGGAGGCCGTCAGGTTGGAGAATCCCTTCTTCCCACCTATTAAGATCTCCAAGATAACAGCAATATACCCACAATTAAGAACATAGAACAGCTGTATCATAAAACAATGAAAAGTGCAACCAAATCAGACAAGGGATATAACAACAGCTGGTTATCTTTGAAAAGACAAGTTGAACCTACTGCCCCAGCCTCTTTAATGACGGTGCTTTCCTCCTGTAAAGAAGTCAGTGGCATTTCCCTAGTGCACAAAGAGTAATGTAATCTTTTCCTCTTACTGGTTAAAGTTCACTGACTCCACACTAGTGTGTTTGTTTTAGTTTCAAAAGGCAATGTGTGCACTATGGCACCTATTGATTAAAGTCAATAGCATCAAATTTCCTTCTCATTTTTGAGCATGTAAAACAGAGTTTACCCAGTAAGTACGATGCGTTGATAAGTCTATGCATACGGTACTTACCCGAGAGTTAAACCCATTGAATAGAACGAACCTTAGTTCTGAGTAAACAGGAATGCACTGTTGGGACACTGCTTTCTGCTGCACCACTTCATAGGCTGAACTGCATTTTTAAAAAGAGATTTGTTGCTGTTTTTGCAAACACCTGTGAGTTTAATCATTGCACTAATTCTGAGTCACAATGCATGTTTGCAGAACAGTAATGCCCTCCCCTCTGAACGGTATTTACGCAAAATATACCTAGGTTTTTGAAGTCCTTTCCTTCCCAAGACTGTTGCATACATTATTGTTATTATTATTAATTTCATTTCCATACCGCTTTATATTTTTTAAAAAAAGATCTCAGAGTTTTTCCTTTTTCTTTTTAAAAATATTTTATTTAAATATTAAATATTATTGAAGAAAAATAATTTTTAAACAATACAAATTACCAATAACATAGCCAATTACAATTTTCTCCCTTTTCCCCCCTCCCATCCCTCCCTCTCCCACCCTTTAAGGACTTCCCTCAGCTCCGCTCTCTGATTTGTTTGTACATATTGTTGTCTGCATGTTACCTTATCTATCATATGTTCTACTAATAAATTGTGGATGTTTATTCAAAACCTGCCAAGGAGTCCAAATCCTTTTGTTGTCTTTTTAAATAGTTTGTAAAAAGTTCCCATTCTTCTTTGAAGTCACGGTTGTCCTCACGTAGTTTATATGTCATCTTTGCCAACTCTGCATAACTCATCAGTTTTTCTTGCCATTGTTCTTTCATTGGGGTTTCCTCATTCTTCCATCTTTGTGCCAGCAAGACTCTTGCCGCTGTTGTAGCATACATAAATAAGTTCTTTATTTTCCTTGGCAGGTCTTGTCCTAGAATCCCTAACAAAAATGCTTCTGGGTTTGTTTGTTTTTAAACAAATGTCATTTTAAACATCTTTTTCAATTCATTATATATCATTTCCCAGAAATTTTTGACTTCTCTACACATTCCCACCACATATGATATAAAGTAACTTCTTTTTCTTTACATTTCCAACATATGTTTGACTGGGTTTTATACATTTTTGCCATTTTTCCTGGTGTAATATACCATCTGTACATCATGTAGGTTTCCTTCAAAAGAGAAAATTCTGTAAATCAAAATCTACCTTCCACAATTTTTCCCAATCCTCAAACTGTATGTTGTGTCCTATATCTTGTGCCCATTTAATCATGACTGATTTGACCTCTTCGTCTTTCATTTTCCATTCTAGCAGAATACTGTATGCTTTCTTCAATAGTTTCACTTCTTCTTCTATAATCTCCTTTTGAAATCTAGAGATTGTATAGTTAAACCCTTTTTAATCCTCCTTGAACATCTCATTTAATTGTCTATAATGCAACCAACTCTGAAAATGTTCTTTAATTTCTTCGTAATCTTTTAATTTCCATTATCCTTCTTGATCTTTCAATAGATCTCTACCGCCAAGCGGTTTGAGTAACAAAGCTTCTATTGGTGATAACCACCAAGGTGTTTTTTGTTCAGTTAAATCAGGGGTCAGCAAACTTTTTCAGCAGGGGGCCGGTCCACTGTACCGCAGACCTTGTGGGGGGCGGACTATACTTTGAAAGAAAATATGAATGAATTCCTATGCCCCACAAATAGCCCAGAGATGCATTTTAAATATAAGGAGACATTCTACTCATGTAAAAACACCAGGCAGGCCCCACAAATAACCCAGAGATGCATTTTAAATAAAAGGACACATTCTACTCATGTAAAAACATGCTGATTCCCGGACCATCTGCGGGCCAGATTGAGAAGGTGATTGGGCCGCATCCGGCCCCCGGGCCTTAGTTTGGGGAACCCTGAGTTAAATCCTTATACCTTTCCCACACTCTCCTTAATGATTTCCTAATTATATGGCTATAAAATCCTTTATGTACTTACCCTTTCCCAAACATAGCTGCCAAGTTTTCCCTTTTCTTGCGAGGAAGCCTATTCAGCATAAGGGAAAATCCCTTAAAAAAAGGGATAACTTGGCAGCTATGCATACCATAAGTATGCATGCCACCCATATCTGTTGTCATGTCCTTCCAAATCTAATGCTTCTTACTTTTCCAGTTTTATCCTGTCCCTAATCCAAACCAAACATGCAGTCTCATAATAAAATTTTTATAATTTATATAACCAAGGGAAGCCATACTTACTTCCGCCTATCCAAGTGTTGAAGCAAATATTTACTTTCTGATGGAAGCCCTTAAGGTGCTTGATGCATAGCAATAATTAATCAATTTAAGGGCAGGGACAGCTCAGTTGGTAGACTTTATTTTTTTAAAAAAAAACCACCAAATGGCAGAGCATTTCTCTGGAGAGAAGAGTAACCTTGGGTGGTTGTTTCTTTTTATATATATTTAAAGGTGCTGTGTGCACATTCTTTCACTTGGGTATAACCATAGAGGAGAACTCAGCCTCTCAAGAATTGTCTATGTATCTTTAAATTCAAGCTTTTTTAAAAAACAAACAAACTCTAAATGCCATGAGCATGTCGTGAATTGAATGGTTTGTTACAGTTATCTTGAACTTGATCTTTGTATGACTGTGGCATGCTTATCTATCCAATACTATTTTTCATATTATTTCATCATCCTGGAGATCACTGGATTATCTTTTTTCCTTTTCATTATTTACCTTCATCCATTAGTTCCTCTTACTTAGTCTTTTGGTTGCTGTTGTTTAATCGACTTTGTCGTGTTTGGCTCTCCGTGACCCCATGAACCAGAACATGCCTTGGAAACTCTCACTTCCTTCTCCAAGCTTCTCCTTTTTTTATGTCCATGGAGTTTTCATGGCAAAATACTGGAGTGGGTTGCCAGTTCCTTCTCCAGGTGGATCACATTTAGTCTACACTCTTGGCCAGGCACCCCCAAACTTCGGCCCTCCAGATGTTTGGGACTACAATTCCCATCTTCCCCAACCACTGGCTCTGTTAGCTAGGGATCATGGGAGTTGTAGGCCAAAACATCTGGAGGGCCGCAGTTTGGGGATGCCTGCTCTTGGCTATGACATGTCCGTCTTGAGTGGCCTTCATGGCATAGCTCATAGCCATAGCTGTCAAGTTCTCCCTTTTTTTAAGGGAAATTCCCTTAAGCTGAATAGGCTTCCTTGCGAGAAAAGGGAAAACTTGATAGCTATGCTCACAGCTTCTTGGAGTTATTCAAGCCCATTCACTACAACAAGGCAGTGATCCATGAAGGGGTTTATATACCTACCTGTAACTCATTTTTCCTTTCCCAGAGAGGTGGTTGAATTTCGCAGGAAGCAAACTTTCCCTCGCCTGCAGTCCAGCAGTCTGCAGGACATCTATGCTAATGATACCAAGTTGTTTCTACCTCCCCGCTTCCTTTGCTGATCTGTCACCTTGTTGTTTTGCATTTACAATACCTCAGTCTCCAAACTGCTGGCTCATGGCTCACTGGCTTAGAGACTGACCCCAGCCTTCCTAACTGTCTGCCCTCCACCTGTTTCTACTGCAATTCCCATCAGCCCCACTCTACACAGTCAATAGGTCATGCTGCCTAGAGCTGATGAGTGTAGTCCTAGTCAGGTGGAGAGGGCCAGGTTTGGAAAGGCTTTCTTAGAAGACAGATCCTTTCAGATTCTTACAAAGTAGGCTGGGCAGAGGAAGGAGACAATATAAGCACAGAGCAGGCACATCTCACCCTACCTAATCGTAGGATTGGCTCTCAGCACATCTAAAATGCTTTGATGGTGTTTCCCGCTTGGCAGGGGGTTGGACTGGATGGCCCTTGTGGTCTCTTCCAACTCTACGATTCTATGATTCTAAAAGCACTTCTTTGTTTGCTTATTGAGGAAAATGTCAAATCAAAAGAACCAGAATTACAGAAATTCTTCCAGGCATACAGTTTTAAGAAATACCTCCCTCACTGGCTGAAAGTCTTCCTTTACTGTTGTACTAGCCTGAGCCACCAGATGGTGCAGTAGTACAGTGGCAATAAAGTTTGTTTCTGTCTCCATGAATGAACGAACAATGCGTACACACCATTTTTATTCATTTTTAATGCAACTTATGCTGTTGGATTTGTGGTTTTTTTTTGTGATGCAGAATCTTCAATGCCAACCATGAGCAGAATTTGCCCCCAGGAAGAAAACTCTGGGAACTGAGTTGCTTCCTGGAAACTCTATACTGACATCATTTGCTCAGAGCTCTCTGCAAGGGTGGGGCTCGCCTGTATGCTGGTGTTCACTGATATCTCAGGGAAGATGCACAAGGTCGAAATAAATAGAGTGCACAGAGCAGGAGGGAGTAGTCAGGCTTAATGAATGGTTTCCCCAATAAATACTTGCAAGCTTTTATGCTTATTCTCAAAAGATGCTTCTTCAAGATCACCTTCACCTGCAGCTCACACCCCGTTTTTCAGCATATTTGCTTTCATTCTATTTTGTTGTCACCCTTATCATCTACTTTGTGCTCTCTCTCTCTGCCCACAGTGGGAAGCCTGTCTGTTTCTATGGCAACACTGATATCATGAAGATGGTTTTAGAGTTTAGTGGCAGCCCCACAAGACATCAGACAATTAATGATCTCTAGTAGGGTTTGGCATTGCTGACACCTAGAACATTGGCCTCTAAAGCTGTGCGCAATATATTTAGAGCAGTGCAGTGTCTTAACTAGCGTGGTGCCTTTCTGCATCTCTGTAAATGAGTGAGGGACAAAACAGATAGATTTAACATTTGCTTCATTAAACATTTCATCACTCAGTTCCTTCTCTCCCCTCACCATTGCATGCACATACTCCAGGCCAGTTCCTTACCTGCAATGACCCACATTCATCCTGACAGCTGCTCATAATCTTGACAGTGCCAGCTGAGCCCCGACAATCTCATCTTTCTGTTTTCAGGAGGATGGAGTGAATGAATGACACACCATACATTTAAAGCACACAAGTTTCCCCAAAGAGCCCTGGGAACAGTAGTTTGCTAAAGATGTAGCTCTGTCTGGGATAAACTACAGTTTGCAGAATTATTTGTGCTTTAAATGTATGGCCTGCATGCAACTTCAGTGTGGGAATCTGTGTGCGCATCTGTTTGAAGGTGGGGGAGGGGTTGAGGACTGCAGTCTTTTGCTCTGTTACTTGCAAGTTACTTCTGGGTAGATGTATCTAGGATTGCACTGACTGGGTGTGTTTGCGTGTTCAGATCCAGAGACCTCCCCCCTAAATAAACACACATTTGACTCAAATTTTAGTTTTAGTTTTTGGCAGAATTTAGGCCACAACCTTATTGATTACAGAAAAGTGAGTGATTGCATAGGCTCTGGTTCGACTAGCTCCCTGCATCCTTGCAGGTAGCGCTGACCCAGAGCTCCATCATAGGTCAGCCAAGGGTGAACACCTGAGGTAGGTGAAAAGCCCGGGAACAGACTCTATTCACTCCCCAGATGCTCCCCTGGACTCAGGCACGGGCACAACCCCCTCTCAGGGGTTGACGAAACCACGTTGAGTCCCTGGATTCCTTTAACGGAATACCCTTCACATAGGGATGGTGAGACCGTTCTCCCATCCCTATCACCTGAACCAGTGCCTATTGGCAACCTTACAAGTTGTGACGCTATGCAGCAGGCGAAACCCAAATGGCAACAGCCAATCAGCCAAGTGGGGAAAATTCCTGCTGTGCCCCTGTCCCAACAACAGACGGCACACTCAAAATGCCCTAAAAGTAGGGAGAGGTGGGTAGGTGTTCCAATGCACAAGCCGAAAGAGGAAGCTCTGGGTCACGTGCACCCCATTGGCCAGATTACACCCAGCAATGAGGGACCTACCAATCAGGTGTTGTGGCTATCCAATATACCCACCCACAACCAGGAGGTCAGTCTCCAGGTCTCACCGCAACACGTGACCTCTTTTAGGGAGGACACGATTTAGCAGAGTAGACCAAAAAAGGTCCATTCATTTCAGTGGGTCTGCTCTGAATAAAATGTAGCTGAATACCCTAAAACAACAAGAGAGCTATCATTTTACTGAAAGCTTAGGGCTTCTTCCTCCCTCATTTAACCAAGGTGCCTCCAGGTATGTGCTTGACTTGCAGCATTGGTAATAATCCAATCTCACCTGAAGGCAGAGAGGATCATGGTTGAACTGGCTGTAGTTTGATTTTTGCTTTGGGACATAGTGGACAAAACATAAATAATAAAAGAAGGAGAGACAGACAGGAAAGTACAGTACAGGAATG
Organism: Zootoca vivipara; assembly: GCF_963506605.1. Taxonomy (NCBI): domain Eukaryota; kingdom Metazoa; phylum Chordata; class Lepidosauria; order Squamata; family Lacertidae; genus Zootoca; species Zootoca vivipara. The sequence continues at coordinate 85,819,487 of NC_083276.1, read as the reverse complement.
GAAAAAAGGAGACTGAATATATAAAGAGGGGTTGATAATGGATACATTTGGCAAATGCCCATGTGGGAATGTAGCGTCTGATGTTCCAGGACAACTTTCTCCCACCAACTGTATCTAAAGTAACTTAACAAACAGTATGTATAACAACCAGCTGTTTATATACATATATTAACTATCTGTAATGCTAGAAGTATCCCCCAGCTGTACCATTTTTTTCTGATAGGATACTAGTTCTCTCGCGTTGGCCCTAATAACTTTCCATTCATAAGGATGAACTGAAATTCTGAAAAAGTTTACAATACTGGATTAGGTAAATGGTAAAGGTAAATGACCCCTGGACAGTTAATTCCAGTCAAAGACAACTATGGGGTGCAGCGCTCATCTCGCTTCAGGCCGAGGGAGTCAGCGTTTGTCCATGGACAGCTTTCCAGGTCATGTGGCCAGCATGACTAAACCACTTCTGGCGCAACGGGACACTGTGATGAGTGCCAAAGTGCACAGAAATGCCATTTACCTTCCCAGCGCAGCGGTACCTATTTATCTATTTGCACTGGTATGCTTTCAAACTGCTAGGTTGGCAGAAGCTGGGACAGAGCAAGGGGACACCCCGTTGTGTGGATTTGAACCACCGACCTTTGCATCAGCAAGCCCAAGAGGCTCAGTGGTTTAGACCACAGTGCCACCTCTAAAATACTGGGTTAGTGTTGAATAATGTTGCAAGAAAAGCCAGATTTGTTAACCATTGGGGGGGGGAGTGTTTAAGATGACAGAGAGATGGACATGATGCTGTTAAAAGTTATTCACTGAAGTGTTCTACTCCCAAAGAAGAACCAGTTTATTCATAGAACTCTTTTTCATTAGTCACAGTAATGAGTTACTCTACTACTTAGAACTTCTCTGTATGATATATTCTTGTGTAATATCTGTGGCTGGGACTCTGCATGTCCTAAGTCCTCAAAAGTGCCATGTTTTGCACTTAGGAAAATGTGATACTTCCCCCATAAGATTTTGTAGCCATAAGATTTTGTTTGATTCGACTAAGACAAAAATGCCATCAGATGCTGAGTCCTTTGCTACTGTGATGTCTTTATGGAATGTGACTACATGCATGCCAGGGGTGCCATTGCACCATTTTCCTACTACAGTAACAGAACATGCCCACAGTATTTTGTGAGCTTCCTTGTTAAGGTATTCCTTTGGTGGCTTTGAATTCACTAATTGTGTGACCCCAATGCAAGGGTACTTCGCCAGCAATAAATGGAGAAGAATAGCAGCAAGGCTATCCATAACCCACAGGGGTGTGTGTGTGTGTGTGTGTGTGTGTGTGTGTGTGTGTCTGTGTGTGTGTGTCTGTGTGTGTGTGTGTGTGTGTGTGTGTGTGTGTGTGTGTAAAACACCACTAATTTAATTTTGCTTTTCTAAAGCAACATTTGGAGCTCTTTGTTCCCCCCATCTATGTTCAGCAAGGTATTTCCTATTGCTGAGCTATTCTTCCTCCTCAGCCATTACATGCAGTCATTATACTGTCATTGGATCAGGAAGTGTGAGAATATTGTGCAAAGGATGGTGTAAGTAGACGTGTTTTGTTTGGTTGTGCATCGAAAACAGAACTCCACGACTATATCTTTTATATTCTGATCGTCTGTTCCTAATTCCCAGATCATACCCTCCTCTCCCTTTGTGTTCTTCCCTGTTAGAATTCCGTGCATGCTAGAATCCTGTGAAAAACTTCTCTCAATGCTGCCAATTCATTCTGTCCCTTTAAGAGGCGGGGAGGAATGCTGTTGCTGCGGAAACCAGTGAATACATTGCAACCTCACTGTGGAAGGACGGGAAAAACGCAGTGAGTCTAGAGTGGGAGGCTTCAGGTCTAACATGAAGCTGACTTCCACTCATTTCTCTAAATTTATCCCCATCCTGGGAAGCCGCATGGGTGGGGAGGAAATAACTGGGATGGATGCAATTGGGATTAGCATTAGAGGCATTCATTGATAAGGGTAGAGGGGCTTTGTTGCTACATCAGGATGCTGTACAGAAGGACGGAGGACAAGTGAGTGGAAGGAAATAGGGGTCTTTGCAGCCGATATTCTCCCAAATTTATACAAATGCTTTATTGATTAATTGATTGCAAGGCTGGGTGCCATCCAAGCATTATTAAAACAAAAGGAGGCAGTTTCAATGAGAAAAAGACAGAGAAAGAACATACTTTATATCAATTTAAGTGCCATTTATTTATTTTTAAATTTTAAATTTTGTCTACCGCTTAATTGTCAAAACCTGTACTGTAGATGGTTTGCATAAAACATAAGATAGACATTAAAATCATCAAAAGTTTAAAATGATTTGATCCATTAAAAAGTATTCATAAAATCACTGGTTAAAATACATGTTATGAAATATAAAAGGGAATTACCAATTAAAATGCTGATCTTACCTATCTGGCTTAGGCTTGCCTAAGCAAAAAAAGTTTTTGGAAGGCGCTGTAAACAGTATAGCAAAGGTGTCTGCCAAATACCAGTGTGCAGGGAGTTGCAGCATAGGGACTTCCCCACTGCAAGACCGATTCCTTACTTGTGCAGAACAGGCTTCCCCCAAAGGATCCTGAAAATTGTAGCTTGGTGAGAATTCGCTGTTAAAGACCCTTCAAAGGACTACCTTTCTCAGAGTTCCATGGGAAGAGGGAAGATGGCCCTCATCCTTCCTGCTATTCTCTGGGAAGAGCCTGCAAAAAGCTTGACCATAGAGATCTATCTTAGCACCCACCAAGGAGACGGCATGAAGCACAGCACAATAAGAGCCATCGCTTTGCCTGGATACAGTATCTGGCTTTTAGACATGTTATGCAGGGCCCATTAGCTGGTTCTGATTCCTAGCTTTCATTTTCAAAAAGTTTGTAGTGTTTATAGCCTGGGAGGTTGGTGGGAATGATGGGAAATGTGCATTGCCTCCGAGGGAATATGACAATCCCGTTAAAGGGGTCCGTGGGGAGGTGCTTTTGTCCGGATGCCCATGCGGGGGGCTAGGGCCATGGCACTCCTTGTGGAGTAGCACCTATTTGAAGCAAGCCATAGGGTCTCCTCAACATTGGTTCGACCCCTTGGCCGGTCATCCAGCAGACAGGTTGGTTGAGGTCAGTTACAACCCAGTGCCTTCACCAAACTCCTTACAGCTGTAATCAATAACGTTGTGGCCTAAATTCAAACCATACAGTGTCGTCACGAGCGGTCTTTTGGTCAGAGATGCCCTGTGGGGTGGTGGGCTCACAGCACCTGAATGTGCAAATGGCAGGTCCCCATGGCTTGGACACATTAGCCTAGTTCTTTCTGGTGTTGGTTTCACGCTGAATTCTTCACTGTGACTCTCCCTTGTATACTGTATATTGAAACAGTATGGCAGGCTGGGACTTCCCCCCTTATCTCACACAGTATGTGGCTAGAGCTATGTCCACTCCAGCTAATGTATTGCAGGCAGGGTTTGCATCCAGTCTGCTTTCGTCATCCATATCCTCCCCCCCCCACTTCTTCTTCCAGATTTCCTCACAGCAGACCTCTGGGAAGTGTCCTCTTCCACACCCACCTGTTCCAAGGCTTTCAGTCCTCATCTCTCCACAATGCAAAAGAAGACCTCAGACGAGGTGCCCAAGGAGGTGCCAATACCGAAAGTCCCAGCTGCCAACAAAGGGGCAGTGGAATTCCTTTCGCTCATTGGTGGGTGCCCCTTTTGAGGAGAGGGGAGGCTCTCCTACCCTGTTCTCCCTCATGTAAAGGGGGGGTGCTGACAGCCAGGAGCTTTTTCACTATCAGCCTTTGAAGATATAGGGGTCTTAGGGCCAAAGTAGACTGGCACTAAAAGCACCACTGGGAAAACCTTGGGTTTTTCTTTTTCTTCATAGCAGGCACTGAGGGGAGGGGGGTATTGGTATTGCAGCAGACATGGAGGAGGTTTAAATCTCTCCCCATCCTGCCACCCAGCTGCAGTCCCAATGAATTTCCCCACTCCACACTGCGGGCAATATCAGGATGGCATTTTCATTGGGATTTCAACGGGGGGAGTAAAAGATCCCCTGCCTGCATGCTGCAGTCCCAATGAAAATGGGGGGGGGGTCCCCCTGCACCTGCTATTATTAAAAAATGTAAAAAACCGAAATGGAATAGGAACATTCTCAGTGTTTAGTGTCATGTCTAGTTTCCTCAGTTCCAAACCATTAAGGAACACTATTGGTCAGAGTGGGCATGATTGTATCAGCAAGTTTCCTGCTAACTCCCAAGTTTCCTATCTTCAACAGCCAATTTTGTGAGCCACCTTTCAGACATGGTACCGGCTTTGCCAGATTGACTTGCAAGATTATATGTCCCAGGGATGGGATGGGAGAACTTCAGGGCATGGAGCCAAATGCAGGCTTCTCTGTCTGACCCTCAGAACTTTTCCTAGAGCGCTTTCCCCTCTCTCCAGGCCACATGCCTCACCAGCCCTGAAATACACCCTCCTTGAGAGCTTTTCCCTCACTGGAATGTGTCCTCACCCTCAGAAAATATGGGAATGTTCAGGGTGGCAGGAGAGGATATATTGTTTATTAATATCCTTCCTAACTTGTGATAGCAAGTTCCTTTATGCAGCAGAGTTACATTCCACCTTTTATATGCACAGCAGATAGCTGGTTGCAGGCTCGTGTGAGCCTCTCACTATTATACGTTCCTGGTAAGTTCCCTTGAATCCCTCTTAAAATAATAAAGACGCGACAATCTTATTCCAAGCCAATAAAAGAAGTTTACTCACATCAGTTCACAGTTGGATTCCTGAAGGCGGACTTAGTTACAAATATGTACATGTGGATCTACCCCATATGGGGGAATAATCCCAGTGCTTTGGCTAGCTGAGAGCTAGCAGAGCAGTCCTAGCTAGAAGCTGGTCAAACGAAGAAAGAAGTCAAAAAAGAGGGAGGTGTGCTGTGTGACTCATCCTTTTGTTACCTGGACAGGTTAGGTCACGCCCACCTTCTATCACATGCAACAGGAAGGATGCTCCAGCCAGGAGGAACAGGAAGTTTTGACTGACTGGACCAAACATTCCCTTGCATGTCTTCTCTAGCATTACAAGGAATGTTGTACTTGACTGCCTCTTATGGGTCACATCCCACAGACAATGCTTCTTGCTTGTCTGGATGCAGGACAGAGAGGGGAGTGTGAGCATAGGTAAGAAGTAGTCTACTATACAAAGGTAAATTTCACACATGTTGCTTTGCTCGCTTTTGCCTCTGGCCCTGGGCACCATTGGCATGTGGCCCCTGGAACGCAGTCCATTTCCCCCATGCCTTTAGTGAAATGCTGTAATGGATCATGGACAAAACACCAGGCACATGACAGGCAAGCAACTGGCAGGCCTTGGGGAGAAGCCAGAGAGAAAGGAGGTCAGTGTGACCTAGATGGTGTGACCAGATGTGACCCGAACTTTGTGGACACATTCCTTCAGCTTTTCAGTTAAACACTTCTATATAGAACCTGGTTTGATATTAGGTCTCTGCTCATGAGTTTTAGGGTTGGATCTACCCTTGTCGCCAAAATACTCTGCATCCACCAACAACAACTGGTTTCTGTTCTTGGGGGACATTTTCCCATTCTGTGTGGGAACAGGCTTTTCGTTCTCTGTTTCCCCCAAATGATAATGTTCTACTCTCTCATCTCACAGAACTGAAAGAGATAAAGTACTGCATTTTTGGGGAATCGCTGGTTGCCATCTCAGAGAGTGGAGAGACTATAGGGACATTCACCATCTCAGTGGAGCAGACCAGCTATTCACCAGACGACTGGGATGAAGAAGACGTGTACCTGGTCCGTGCCAGCAGCAAGGGGACCATTGATGGCATCCCTTGCACAACGTCCATTACCGGTAACTTCACTGCAATAATTTGGCAGGAGGAGGGTGGTCGGCCTACTCCTGTGTCCAAATAACAGCCTTCAGCCCTCAGATTATACAACTGGTGATATGGGACCTTGAAACTATGGGTGCAGAGATGGAGCTATAGCACGAGGAGAAGGGATTTAACCATAGACTATTTGTAGCAAGCAAATAGTCATTTTTTTGGTTCCCAGTGCCATGCTTCCTTCGTCTGATAACTGTTTTAGACCCAAGGGAAGAAAAAGGTGAGCAAGGTTCCAGCCACACAGTGTGGACATAGCACTTAATATTCTGCTATATCCCCAATAAGGCTCTACAATTCCTGTTCCTATAAGCTAAGGTTGTCGTATGTCCGGAATTTCCTGGACATAACCAGCAATTGACCGTCAGAAGCAGTGTCATGGTGGAATCCACTGCAGCGTCCAGGAAAATCTGGACATATGGCAACCCATGTCAGCAGTGTCATTTTGGGCGATTTTCCTTAAAAAATACTGTAGCTCCAAAACTTAATTTCTTTTTTATTTTTTGAGATTTTGCCGAAAAAGCTAAACAACTTTTCTGTCTAGATTTTCACTTTTTGAAATATGGCAACCGTACTCTAAGCAAGGCTCTACTATATTTAAAATTATTCCCACTTCATTTAATGGGACTCATGGGCTATGAAACTTGTTCAGAATTTCAGCCTTCAATCAGCAAAGACCTCCTAATTTTGTGATGTACTTATTTAGTAATTTCTTTCCCACCTTCCCTCAAAGGAGCTCAAGGTGGTATACATGGTCTTCCCTCTCTCCATTTTATCCTCACGACAACCGTCTGAGGTACGTTAGGCTCAGAGACAGTGACTGGCCCAAGGTCACTCTGTGTGCTTCATAGCTAAGTGGGGACCAGAACCCCAGTTTCCAAGGCACTCTAACCACTACACCACGCTGCTGTTCCTTCTCACAGCTACTCCCTTGTCGCTAACAATATGCATTTAATTTTTATTTTATCTTCTTAATGCAGCTGGTATATGTTGAATAAAAACCATGGAGTATTATTTGTGCATTCACAGCCAGCCACCCCGAACAATCACGTGTTTTGGTAGGCTGCCTAAAACCCATTAAAACAAACTAGATTTAAGTAGTTCATGCACAAACTAGCCATTGTGCTTTTCTTGCAAAAATATGTTTTGTTTGTCAGTAGTGCTTTGCCATTTCATGGCATTGGACAGAGTGGTGTTACAATTGCATCTTAAGCAAACAAAGAAATGGCACAAATTAGGTTGTGTTGACAGCACAGACATGGCAGGTCAGGATGACAGCACAGAAAAGACCGGAATGCAACAGTTTGGAAGAGAAATCATCTGGATCCTCCATAAAAAAAGAGTGAACAAATGATATCCATCCCAGAGAAAACACCTAGTGTGGAATCAACCCAGTCACAGTAAGTTTGGGAGCTGTCACAGTGGTTTCTAGCAGCTATCAGACACAACTTCAGGAAAGTTCCCAGAAAGGTAGGCAGTTTCAGGAACTCTTGGTGGAAACTGGAGTATTTCCAAGAGTAATAAAGAGGGACAAAGAGGCAACCTGGGCTTGCAGGGAGTGTTTAGGTGGCATAACCTTTAACTGTTTGTTTTGTAAACCTTTATCTCTTTCTTTATCAGGATATGTAACGAAGAAATTGGAAACTGTAGAGCAGCACACAAAGGAAAGTGTGAGGGTAAATATCTTGTTTGTGTCCCCTTCACCATGGCTACCTGGATGCAAGATAACATCTAAACACATGAAATGAATGAATGAATGAATGAATGAATGTAATCCTGCCAGGGTTTCTCCTCTTCATATTGAAGCATGGGGGTAGGGGAAATCTTTTCAGCCCCCCCCCCTTGCAGGTTTCCTTCTTGATCTCCATTTTCTGCTCTCCTGGGTAAACTGACAAAGTTAGTTGGCCTTGTCCCTTTGAAATCAGTGGAATATCCAGCCCATCCAAAAGCAGGCTGTTGGAAATGCAGTTGTAAGCCCACCTTCCCCCTGTGGGGACTGGGATTTAAAGCAACGCTTTGGTCTTCCCTACATGCACACACCAGAAGCAGGAAGCAGTCCAACAGGACTATTCATAGCCACAGCCTGCATAAAGTCAATTTAAGACAATATGTTGCCTGAGACAGAAAATCCAAATCATGTCAGCAAGGCAATTAAAAAATAAATAAATGAATAAAATAACCAACCTGCATATCGGTGCCTGACATCTTCCTTCTAACATAGCTGATTCCACCTACTTGTAAGGCCTTAGATCTCTTCATATTTCCGGGGTGTGTGTATGTGCGGGGGGGGGAGTGTGTCATTGAAGGTGTGATAGATCAGCCTATAATTCCTCTGAATTTCTTCCAAAATTTAACTTTTATACTTATGAAGGACTGGACAGGAGGGCCATTAGCCGAGATGGGCTTCCTCCAGACAATCTGTTTTTGTGTGTGTATAATTTTTATTAAATTTTCCGTTTTAACCATTTCTAATATTCATTTAAACCACCTTAAAATGTCAATGGCTTTCCTTCTTCTCTTTCCATGGTTCATTTTGCATGTAATAAATCCCTGCATATTTTGCATAAACTAAACCATTCAGTAATCCATTATTACATCCATCAAAACTTGTTTACACTGTTGAATTTATCTTAATGTTGCCAATGTTTTCAAGTGTACACAATCCCCCCCATATATTCAATAAACATTTTCCAATCTTCTTTAAACCAATGTTCTTCTTGTTCTCTTATTCTGTATGTTAGATCCACAAGCTGCACATATTCCATCAGTTTAAATTGCCATTCTTCTTTAGTTGGGACTTCGGCTCCAGACAACCTGTTCATTCAGCATCCATCCCATTTTGCTTATTTGGTGGTTAGACTATGGGTGGGATTCAGCTAACAACCTCCGCCACTGGAAGCCCACATAAAGATTTCCACTGGCATAACAACAACAACAACAACAACAACAACAACAACAACAACAATTTATTTGTGCCCCACCCATCTGATTGGGTCGCCTTAGCCACTCTGGGTGGCTTCCAACATATATAAAAACATTGGCAAGGTGGGGGGGCGTGTGTCCAAGAGAACCCTCAGAGCAATGCAGAGAGGGAGGGGAGGGGAGATTAGCACGAAATTGAATTCCTTCCTATGCCTGGTCTTAATTGGTCCTGATTTGTTTACAAAGCAGTTATATCAGAATACCGTATTTTTCTGTGTATATGATGCCCCCATGTATAAGACAGCCCCTATTTTTGGGGACTCCAAATTAAGAAAACAGCCCCTCAGCACTACCTGTGTATAAGGCGAGCCCAAATTTTAAACCTAATTTTTTTAGTTAAAAAACCTAGTCTTATACATGGAAAAAAACTGTAAGGCTTCATCCTGATTTGCTTTTGGGAACTGGCCTTGCAGGCCAAACTGGGACCCATAATTAGGCCTTGGGCCAGAGGTTCCCCACCTCTGCACTAGAGGGACAAAAGTCTTAGCCATAGGTAAAGGTAAAGATAAAGGGACCCCTGACCGTTAGGTCCAGTCGCGGACGACTCTGGGGTTGCGACGCTCATCTCGCTTTACTGGCCAAGGGAGCCGGTGTACAGCTTCCAGGTCATGTGGCCAGCATGACAAAGCCGCTTCTGGCGAACCAGAGCAGCACACAGAAAGGCTGTTTACCTTCCCGCCGGAGCGGGAAGTATTTATCTACTTGCACTTCTTTCGAACTGCTAGGTTGGCAGGAGTAGACATAAATACTCCTGTGTATTAAAAAAAAATTTTTTTTAAGTCATCTGTCTGGCATTTATGTATCATCTTGTTGTACTTACTCTTTTCTGCAGTTCAGGGAGCACCCAGTGGAAACCAGGACCCATGTGGTGAGACGCCAAGACCAGCTTTTTGTGAGCAAAACCGTGATAGAAAGAGATGTGAGTAAATTCTGATTCTTCTTAAAGGATTTGGAAAGTCAAGCCCAACTCCTTCCCTCTCTAGGTTAAGGGAAATAATCACACTAGTAATTCAAATTCCTGTCACTTTCATGTCTGTTCACCTATAAGTCCATTCCAGAGGACTTTAATTTCCCTATTAAATCCACACAACCAAAATTGTATTTTACGTAATACTAATTTTTAAACATTCCCCCTCCCTCAAAATACATGTTTCTTAAGTGCATTTTCTCTTGAAATAACGTGTTTTAAAATGCATTTTGATTGTGGCTGTTGTTGAATGAGAACCACATGGGAACAATCAAGAAGTGAGTTCTGACTCACACATTAATTATTCATTTAGAATACGGTATTTATTTGCCACTTCATAAGCAGTTTATAAAAGATCCTGAAATAAAGATTACGGTACATTCAAATCTAGGTTCAGGAACAGAAATAACACAATGTCCCTGTGGTGCTAGGATTATTCATAACACTGGAAGGTCTGAATCTGGTTAGTTCATACTTAGTTTTGCAAATACTGTATCCCTCAAGCATTCCTAGCTACTGTCCTTGAATGTTATCTATAATAACTTGTTCCACTGGTTGTCATCAAGGTTTAACAGACTATGAGATTGTTACTTTCCACTATCTTGTAGTCTAACTCATAGCTGCCAAGTTTTCCCTTTTCTCGTGAGGAAGCCTATTCAGCATAAGGGAAAATCCCTTTAAAAAAGGGATAACTTGGCAGCTATGGTCTAACTACCTTGGAGTTTAGCCTTGTTGCAAGGCTTGTAAAGCAATTTGCACCGTTAAGTATTCTAAATAGACAAACAGCAATATGGCATACTATATTTATGTATTGCCTTTATACCCCTTCTTTCTTCCATGATACCCCTTCAAGGCAGGTGGTCTCCAGACACCAAGCAGACCCAGATCTCCTGAGCATGTGCCTTCAGATCATGTCCCAGAACAACATTTATATTGCACATTTCCAAACTCTCCACCTTCATTATCTCAGTACTTACACCAACCCACTAAGAAGAACAGCGTTGTCCTCATGTTGCAGATATGAGCTGGTCCGAGGCCCAAGGAGTCATGCTTAGTACCAAATGCCACCTAGTAAATTTGCAGCTGAGATCTGATTTGAACTGAAGACTTCCCAACTCATAGTCTTCACCACTATGCTGCACAAGCCCTCATAACAGCCAGATGACAAAGGGCAGCAAGATCACGGTTTCCCATTCTTGTCCCACTATTGGCTAAGCCTGTCTTGAAGTGCCAAGGAATGCCATCTATAAGTCACAAAACAATTTCCCCAGAATGACCTGTTGTTGTCTTGGATTTGGTGAAAATGTCTTTCCTCTATTCTCTCTCACAGGAAGAGATCCACGTTGACACATTTTCTTACAAACTTGCGCAGCTTCATGGTCTAGTCTCAGAGTCTGCCAACTTCCTGGTGATGCGGGTGATGGCCAGAAGGCAAGCCGTACCACAGGATGCCATTTTCCTCGCATTTGGCATTGACCAGCACATCTGCCCCTGCACCTATGTGAGTGTGTCTGGTGGGGCACCCTGCAGGTGTTGGCAATGTATGAGGAAGTTTGTCTCGGGAAGGGCTGTAGACCAGTGTTACAGCACATATTGTGCTGAGCCATCCAGCTACATGGGCCCAGCCCTCGGTAGATTGGAGAAAATTTCCAAGTGAAGATTTGACCAAAACATGTAGGCTAGCTGACTGTCTAAAGTTAACTACATGCTGGCAGGAGAGAACAAGGCTTTGCTGCCTCACCAGCAGCACCGTTTTTACTCACCTTTCTCGTTCTTCAATTCCCTTCCCAGAGGCCCCTGGGTGTCCAGAAGCAGAAAGTGGGCAAAGAGGAGGTGGAGGTGTTTGTCATCGAGAGAGTTGTGCACTCAGTGGATGAGGTCCCCCTGTGCTGGCAGTTCTACTTCCTGTCGGATGGGTAAGGAGACCCCAGAGCAATTGCTTGTGCCCAGCCCTTCCTTGCAGGCAACGTGGCTTACTCCCTCTGACCTAGAATAGCTTCTGACAGTCTTTTCGACAGCATTCTTACTGTCGGTTTCCTTTGAATGCCAGTGCTTTAAAAAACATTATTATTATTATTATTATTATTATTATTATTATTATTATTATTATTATTACAAATATATTGAGTGAATGCAAGGTAACCTAGTTCTTTATTTCCACTCAAACAGTACACAGGTTGTGTGTACAGTACTAAATTCCCCGTCTCTCCCTCCCTTATTCCGCCCTAAGAACCATACATGAAACAACTCAGTTACATTCCGTATTCAAAATGACATGCAAAATGTGGGGAGGAGAAGAGGATACAGAAGATGTTTGCATCTTCAGTATCCACCAAGATACATTTGTCAGTTGTTTAACTAAAAGAAACGCATATGTAATGGCAGGAGAACTTCCCATTCCTAGGCTTGGCATGCCTCATCATGATCCACTCACAGCACATCATGAAGGCACCAGAGTCCCATGCAGCTACAGTCCTTCAGGGCTCCTGCCTATCTCTTACAGTTCCCAGGCAAATATAGGAGGGTACAGCTGGCTAGTTTTCCTTCTTGCCTCCCCCACCCAGGCATTTATCTCGCCGTGTCCAGGTTGGATCCCCGGCCACCATGGTGATCCTGCAGATGCCCATTCTGATTGACACAGGTAAAAGGCAGGAGTCTGTGAAATTTCCCTCCCTCCACCCCGTCAGCGGTTGGGAATGGTCACCAGAGGCAATTGGGGCATTTGGTAGTTGAACCCCCTCCAGACATCCTTTTTTCATTGTGATGATCTGCAATTGAGATGGTCACATCAGCTTTCAATACTGTTTGTGCCTACAAAAGTTTTGGGGTGGTCACGCTGCTTCGTTTCCAGGCAGTGCATCTCCCATAAGCTCCCGCTGAAGTTTCATAACTTTTTTTATACTACAAATGCTCTGGTTTATTTTTTTGTTTCGGTTCTGTTGTGCTGTTGCCCCTTTGGAAAGCAAAAACATGATAGCAATTGGGGGAAGTATCCCAGAGCAAACTAAAGTAGACTAAATCCACCACTAACACACTATTATTGTGTCAAGAACACGTTGCAAGATACACCCACAACAAAACACCAGTCTGGAGAGGCCCAGGATCTATGTTGGCCTCCACTGGGGACAGCATCTGGGAGTGAATCAAATAACTTGGGCAAAATGGCAGAAATGCATTCTCTTTCATTTGGGCATGGATTGAAATTTAATTGCACTATTTATCTTTAAGAGCCATGGATTTCTAGTATGTGATGGACATCTATCTCTCATTCCTAACTCTCTGCTTCAATTTTCACCTCTTCCCAGATGAACCAGACCCTCGTCCAGTCTTCGAGAAAATCCCGCTGGATTGGGAAGAGGATGTGCAGCTGTATTCCCAGTTCTTAGACAGAAAGGTGAGTTGTGTGGCAGCTAGAGTCTTGCCTACGCCCTTAAAATGTGCCAATTGTTGCCAAGGGTCAATTAAAGGTAAATGGACCCCTGACCATTAGGTCCAGTCCTGACCGACTCTGGAGTTGCGGCACTCATCTCGTGTTATTGGCCGAGGGAGCCGGCGTACAGCTTCCAGTTCATGTGGCCAGCATGACAAAGCCGCTTCTGGCAAACCAGAGCACCACATGGAAACGCCGTTTACCTTCTCGCCGGAGGTTTACCTTCCCGCCTATTTATCTACTTGCACTTTGATGTGCTTTCAAACTGCTAGGTTGGCAGGAGCAGGGGCTGAGCAACGGGAGCTCACCCCGTCGCGGGAATTCGAACCACCGACCTTCTGACCAGCAAGCCCTAGACTCTGTGGTTTAACCCACAGCACCACCTGCATCAATTAGTGGGCCTCCAAATAAATATAGTTTTACTTGAAGTACTTTGGTAGGGCACCAAACTGGATAGAGCAACAACCTGAGAGCCCCTCCTCTAATGGGGGTTTGGTTTCCTCCCTTCAGGAGGAGCTGAAAGCAAGCCATGCCACCTATGTGCGTCGCCACCCAGAGCTCCGTGCGCTGTTGGCAGATTTCTTACAGCTGCTGCTGCTTCGCAAGCCCGATGACGTGGTCACCTTCGCTGCGGAGTTCTTTGCCCCCTTTTCAGCGGAGCGCCCGCCGTGCAGGTCGTTTCGGCATTCCGACAAGCCCAGCCCCTTTCGCAGCCACGTCTAAACTATTCCAGCAGAAGAATAAAGACCCAGAGAATGACGCTGGGGTTTGCGGGAACTCTTTTTGGAAGTTGCTGGGGGCACGCCCTGCCCAAAGGGGTGCATGGCGACTACTGCTGCTGTGTCCAGGGCAGAGACACAGTCCTGAGGCACGCTGCTTCCCGAAGGGTGTTAGGAGTGCTGCTGGGAGTAGGAACTTAAACCGCTAGCATTTCCACACCCAGCACAGAGCTGGCGAGTCTGCAAAGTGGGAAGTGGTGGAAAACCTCCAGATTGTGACATTTTGGATCAAATGTATCCTTTAAAAAGAAAAAAGAAGGCAGGAGTTACTTTATAACAGACTTCTCTGAATTTAAAATTTTGGCTTTAGAGACGAAAGCTCAGCCAATAAATAATTGAATCAATTGCTAGAAAATTTACAAAAAGTGAGACCAAATAAAGTTTTTTTTCCCAGTTATTGAAAACAAAGGTGCGTCCAAATATGTAGACTTCTGCGTGGAGGAACAGGTAATGACTGTGGAAGAAGATACACTGGCCTGATTCAGATGTAACTGAAAACTATGGTCAAAAGTGGGAAGCTACTGTTTATTGCAGCTAGAAACTTATCTCCTCTCCTACCGCAGGATGGGGAGGGGTTGAGAAAAATAGGTGTGACTGTACAAACTGATGGCTCACATCTGCTCATTGTTATATCTGAATCAAACCTTGAATAAGGTATCAAACAATAATAATCAAGAAGTAGATATCCTTCCCGAATAATGGAAGGAGATGGAAAAGGTGGATCAGCTGACATTTGCTCTGTTTCCAGTGTATCTGTCAACATTAAGAGCCAGTCATTCTCACTCAGGCAGGTCCTTTTTTCCAGTTACATCTTTAGGGACCCAACCTTTACATTTGAAACATGTAAATAGCAAGATCGCCATCAAGCACTTTTTTTTGTCTAAATAACTATTAGAAGTTACAACATTTAAACGTACAAAAACCTAAAAACTTTTAAAATTGAAATTGTCCTCAACTGTTCTCTCGCAACACCCCTCCTGAAAGTTCAAAGTTCAACATTTTACAGAGGACCAGTTATGTTCTCTTGATGTGGATAGATCCGGCAAATGTTTTTTGTACTCACTTAGGAGAAAGGTGATGTTTACATGGGCCATTTTTGTCTTGGGAAAGAGAACACAGGAAATGTGGGGTGTTTTTTTTTAAAAAAGTTGTGTCTATTATCAAACTATGAAAGTACAGCTTATTCTTAACACAGTTCTTTTAGCACGTATCTCATCCCCCTTGGTAATTGTTCCATGAAGGGATGTTTGCTTGCTTGCTTGCTTGCTTGCTTGCTTGCTTGCTTGCTTGCTTGCTTGCTTGCTTGACTGAAAATGTTTTCGGTACAAAAATATTATGTCTGCACAGGAAAAGCAGTGTACAGGGATAGCCCTCAGCCACCTATAGATAAATGATGATACTACTAATGGTGGTAGTTGATTCCATAAGTGCAGTAACCCGTAGCTTACAGAGATTCTTACAGTGCATTTTCATGTAATAAACACAAGAGTTGTAACCGATTTCTCACGTTTTCCTTTGGTGTTGCATTTTTGAAGCAAGGATGCCATTTCAGCACTGGCCACCATGCCGTTTAAAAAACAAAACAGGAAAATGAAAAACTTTCCTGAAAACACTGCTATGATTCCCTCTGATCGTCTATGTGTTGGGCAACTCCTCTCTGCTCCTCAGAATTACAGAGCAGACACCCATTTCGTCTTGCTCCAGTGTCAGGGCTCTGACTGAGTCACCCCGGATGAGAGTTATGAGGCAGGGTTTTTTTGCCTAATTTCCCCTTTTCCCCCAGGCCTTGACATCTGTACTCCAGGGTGCAAACCAGCTGCTTTTGTACTAGCCTCCTTCCTTCCTCTCTCTTGCCTATTGAGAAACCAGAACCTTTCCAGCTGCGAAAGAAAGCAGTGTATTAGTAAGCATCACGGCCTTCATACAGTCAGTCCCTCAAGCTTGATAATCATTCAACATTTTGAATGATTCAACTCAGTGTCCACTCTGGTCCCAGATGGGCAACAATTCTGTGAGAAGGACCTGCACATGGCCTCGTTGTGCTGGGCCTTTAAACATTACGCCAATATTATGGGATGAAACTATGGAAACATACCTCCTACACCACTGTTGTAACCTCTTTTAGTGGGTGTGGGGAACCATTGGTCCACCAGATGTTGCTGGACCACAACTCCCATTGTCCCTGGCAATTGGCCATGATTGCTGGGGCTGATGGGAGCTATCATTCAGTGACATCTGGAGGGCCACAGGTTCTCCACACCTGCTGTGAAGGGCACAGTAATAAACCAAGAAAGATCCCTTTGAAGAATAAAGGAGAACAGTTGGGAGATATTAGAAGAAGAATCAATGTTCACAGCAAAACGAACATAGCTCACTTGCTCACCTATATTTGTACTCCTAGGCTAGGAATCATTAACTGAAGGGTCCGGGGCCAAATCCAACCTGCTGAGGAGTACATAGCTGCCCGCCTTCATCAAAACCAGTCAATAGTAAGATGGTGGCTACAAGGACCAGTGGCAAGGGCATGCTTGGTATCTGTTTTCCACAGTGAGCTTGGAGTGTAGCTTGTCCCTTTAAACAGGAGGCGGACAGGTTCTGAGAACTGGGGATGTGGCTGAGATGATGACTCAGCGTCATGTGAGGCCAGTGTTCAACCTCCTTCACAAATAAGCTCAAGTGATAAAGAGAATTTGCAACCATTTATGTTTCTTCAAGGGAGGAAACTGGGCTCTCTGGAATCAAAGATAACGCTCTTGTACAGATGGAATGGATACTTGTAGTTTAGGAAAATTAACACCCCCGAACCTCAGTTATAGTTACTCAACAAAAAGGAATTCATTTCAATAGAGGTTATTGCCATGTGATCTTTAGGTTTGCATCAATGAAGGCCTTGTGTAATATGAGAACAAAGAAAAGGGGTCAGTGACTGCCTAGGGCCTGTCAAACCCTATCAATGTTTGTGTTTATATGAACTATAAAAGTATATGCGCATTTACATGCAGCCATATGCTGGAAGCATAGCGTAGCCGTACATAGTTGGTAGCCTGCCTGCAGCCAAAGAACTGTCTAAATCGTGAATTTAAAAAATAATACTTTAGAAATTATATTTATTATTTATACCCACTTTTCTGTAGCATGCCTCCAAAGTGGCTTGGAAAAACTGAAGCAATCAGTAATACAAGACAATCTTTTGCACAATAAAAATGCAGCACTGAAGTCATTATATGAACAGCAAGCAGTTGTTACCATAACCCACTATCATCACACCTACATGGTGCTTTACAGAGAACCAAAAAAAGGCAGGTCTCTTCCCCAAGGAACTTGATATTCACTTTATGTCATGGTTCTCATTGCCCCTCTGTTAGGAATTCATTGTCTTCAGAAGAGCCTTTCTAGATCTTGTACAGCATCCTGCTTCCCAGAGGGCCAACTATGTCTCTCAAAAGCTCACAGAGAGGACATGAGGGGGCGGGTCCCTATCCCAGTCCAGTGGTGTTCCTCAGTGACTGGTATTTTGAGGCATGCTGCCTCTGATACTAGAGGTAGTATGCAGCCATAATTACTAATAGTCATGGTTAGCCTTCCACAAATTTGTCTGTCCTCCTTTTTAAAGCCATATAAATTTATAGCCATTGTCACATTGAGTGGAAGTGAAATCTGCATTGTTTAACTGCACTGTATGAAGAAGTACTCCGTTTTGTCTGTTCTGAATCTCCCATCATTCAACTTTATTGGATAACTTTTCATTCTAGCTTTATGAGCGAAGGAGAAAAGCTACTCTTCATCCACCTTCTCATCATACCATGCTTCATTTTTATAAACCTCTGCAGTGTCCATCCCTTGCTCAACTTTTTCTGAACTAAAAATCCCAAAACTTTATAGCCTCCCCAGAGTTACTCCTGCTTCTTAATCAGTTTGGGTGCCTTTTCTGAACCTTTTTGAGCTTTTTCACCATCGGCAGAAATCTATGCCTAAAAGTACAGTATAGGAATCCTTTTTGTCATACATCCAGAATTTCCCAGACATATCCAGAATACTGCAGTCGGCAGCAGTGTCTGGGCAGAAATCTGCAAAATGTGCGGGAAAATCCGGACATATGGCAGTATGACAGCTCATGTTGGCAGTGCCATTTTTGTCAATTTCCCATAAAAATACAGTCATACCTTGGATCGTGAATGCCTCGGCTCCTGAACAAATTGGCTCCAAAACGATCAAAACCCGGAAGTGAGTGTTCTGGTTTTCGAACGATTTTTGGAAGCTTCCAAACTTTTGGGCTTCCGTGGCTTCTGATTGGCTGCAGGAGCTTCCTGCAGCCAATCAGAAGCCACACTGGAGTTTTCAAACGTTTTGGAAGTTTAACGGACTTCTGGAACAGATTCTGTTCAACTTCCAAGGTACAAACGACTATAGCTCAAAAACTGCAATTTTTATTGCAATTTTAAAGCTCAACAATTTTTCTGTCCGTATTTTCACTGTTTGAAAGATGGCAACCCTATTTTAGGATCTAGAGTTGGTAATAATCTCTTTTTGCTTTCTGCCCCATAGTCCACAGCCTTCAAAAGCTCCCTTGCTCACCCACTTCTTCCCAGCCTATTGCACACAGCCTTCCAGTCCCACTGTCACTGGGACCTACCGTATGCAACCTTTGGGGCACATCTCACAATCTCCACTCAACCTTTTTTCCCTCCAGCTCCACAACGCACCATTTTCCTAGCCCAGTGTCTATTCCATCCTCCCTTCTTTAACCACCCTGTCTCTCAATCATTCCTTGCATTTTAAGGTTGTGCCTGGGCCTTTTAACACCTGTGAGACAAGCAGAAATTCAATAGGTAAATGTTTCCCCACTTATATCTGCATACAGGAATCTCTCTCTCTCCACAAACAGGAAAAACACAAGTACAGAGATAATGATTTAATTATGGGGACTGCTTGCTTTCAATTTGGCCTGGTTCCTTAATGGAGAGTAGCGGCATGGCAGGGAAAGTTTGCTTTCAAACAAGGAAGCGGCTGTTCCTATTGAAGTGAGTACACATGAGTGCCAGGAATACGAGGTTTGTTCATGGATGACTAATGCAGTTGTGTGTCTCAAAGTGTGGTGAAATCTGGGTCATTCCTCTTCCACACAAACACCATAAAACCCCTCAGTTCTTCAGCTTGGAAATCACATGACTTATTCTACCTACAAATGTTATCAGCTGGCCAGGGAGGAAAGCACCTCCTCGGTGAACTCTCTGTCCTTTCTGTGAACAGCTTGATGGGCAAAAATAAACCAGGTAAAGCTTTTAATTGTGCAGAGGTAAATGCCATCAGCTCCAAATGTCCACAAATCAAGCTGCTTGAAAAGTTACAGGAGCAGGATCCTGGAATCGTAGAATTGTAGAATTGGAAAGGAACCTGAGGGTCATCTAGTCCAAACCCCTGCAATCCAATAATCTCAACTACCGTAATTGCACATGACAGATGGCCATCCAAATCTGCTTAGAAACTTTCAAGGAAGGAAATTCCACCACCTTCTGAGGGACTGCATTCCACTCTGTTGAACAGCTCTTACTGTCAAAAAGTTCTTCCTGTTGCTCAGTTGGAATCTCCTTTCTTGTAACTTGAAGCCATTGGTTTGGTTTGTAGCCTCTGGAGCAGAAGTAAAGCTTGCTCCATCTTCCATGTAACAAAATAATTCCTCTTTTCCAAACAAAACACTATTTTATGTTGTCAGATTTACCTTCCAACCAAGCTTTGTGGGTGGTTTACAAAACCCATAGAATGCAAAATGCAAGCAATGATCACACGAAGATCAAAACAATAGGAAAACTTCATTCACTAAGGCCGGTTACGTTACGGAACATTCATATTCCATTTTCATGTGCATTTCTATTTGTGTCATTGTGTTACCCTCACGCCTCTGTGGGAAAGAGGACCACAACAAGAGGGGGCCCCTCTGCAAGACTGGTTTGCAAAAATGTGAAAGCCAAATGCAGGCAGCCAAAATTTTCCAGCAGATGGCACAACTCCTATGCAAGGAGAAATTGCAGCATTTGGGGCTTTTCAGTTTAGAGAATAGACAAGTAAGAGGTGACATGATAAAAGTTAGCACAATTTGTGAGTCACGGGGAAAGAGGATAAAGAATTTTTTGTCCCTCTCTCATAACACTAACTCATGGACATGAAGCTGAAAGTTGGAAGGTTCAGGACAGATCAATGGAGAAGTTAAATCTTTATTAGAAAAACAGAATTTGCACAGGAATGCTAGGACAAATGATAGATGAGCACAGCAACTCTTTTTCAGTAGGTCTTGCCCCATGAGGCTGTGGCAGAGACAAAAGATCTCCCACACCCTTCCCACAGCTGCCTAAGTCCCCTCCTCTCCAGGGATTTTCCCAAGCAATCTGAGACTACACCAGCATGCCTGCCTTTGCTTCTCCCACTTTATGCCTCTCCTGGTCCTGGGAGACTTGGGGGATGGGGAGCTTTTCGGAGCAGGAGGGGGCGACACCCTGGCTTCTTCACCAGCCCGACTCATCTCTGCCTCTTGGCCTTCCTCCACGCCTGCTTCCATTTCTGATTTTGTATTTCTCTCTGCCCCAGACTCTCCCTTCTCACTTAATCCTGTTGCCTCTTCAGCTTCCAACGCCTTCTCCTCCCAGTCTTCTCCCTCTTCTCCTTCATCGTCGTCCCACCACCACTCTGAGCCTTCTTCTCTTGGGGTTTTCCCCAGCTGATGCCTTCCACTATTCCTGTGCATTTGGCCTATTGATGACAGTTACAAGGCATAGTTCAAACATAGAGAAAAATGACGGCAAAGCAAGTAGCACAAAGGGATGGATGAAACCGACAGAGTCTTCCTCCCCCTCCCCCTTCCTCAAAAGATCGTGCAGAATCTTGGAGTTTATTCATTGCACAGTGGAAAGTAGCTAAATAAAGATGACAGGAACCTGAATAAGGATTTTTGTTTTAGAATGCAGAAGCAGTTCACTGTTTCAACACTGGAGCATAGGGCATGGGGTGGGGTGGGGATCTCACTTCCTACACTAGCGTGGGAAACCACTGTGACCCTGCTGAGAACTACAACTCCCATCAGCCTCCAGCCAGTGTGACTAAAGGGCAGGGGTGATGGGAGCTGGCGTTCAGTGACTTCTTGAAGGCCACAGGTTCTTTATCCCCATCTTAGACATTCTCTGGCATTAGGAGTACCATGCTCTAACCAACTGAGCTAGGTCGTGCTGCCCTAAATCTACCTCTGCTCCTTTGGCTGGTAGTGCAAACAACAATAGCCAGAGTTGAAAGTGTGTGAGCTGGGCTAGAAGCAGACAGAAGCCAGAGAGCCATGCTTGATTTCTGCTAAAATCCAAAGCTGAGGCTATGGGAGAAGGAAGACTAGGCATCAGCAACGTTTTCTGGCCATGGGCTGGATCATTCCCATGGACGATCGTCCGTGGGCCGGACATGCACCGGACATGCGCAGAAGCGATTTCCGGCACTGCACTGCCCATGTCCGGGGCTCTGGAAATCACTTCTGCGCATGTCCGGAACCCGAAAATCGCATCTGGGCATGCGCAGAAGTGATTTCCGGCACCACTTGGCAAGTCCCCACGCTGCACTGCGCCGGTTTAGTGCAGTGCGCAGTGGACTTGCAGAGCGGGCGGCTCAGTGACCGGGCAGCTTGTGAGCCAGATAAACAGCCTCTGTGGGCTGCATCCAGCCCATGGGCCAGACGTTGCCAACCTATGAGCAAGACCCTCTAGGGGTATTAATGCTGTGAGCATGGTCTCAGATTGTATATATGTGTAAATAAACCATATATCATAAAAACACCACAGTCTCTGCTGTCCCTCATTTCAAGAAAGCCAGACCCTGGAATTTCACACCCCTCAGAGGTTGGGGTGGCCTGCAACAATATGCATGTGTGACAAACTATCAAATGTATAATCTTCCGAATACACTAACTAAAAAACAGGATCATTGGCGCATCTTTGGTTTTACAATGCTGGCCTCAGTTTCTTGCCATTGGAGTGTAGAGCAGGGAACAGAAGGTGATGCTTGGTTCTGTGTTGTGTGACTGAGTGGTGCGGTTTCACACATGCTAGCACAGCTCAGGAAGTGGGCTGGGTGGTTTGTGTTAGCAGGAAATGCAGGTTTCCAGGGGACTCTGCAAGTTGCTAAATATTTATGGCAAGGTGTCCTTGAAGCTATTCCATAAAGCACAACCAGGTCAGGTTATAAAGCTCACAGCTCTTGTTTGTATTGGACTGTGGGGTGTATGGAGGAGCAATTCAAATAGGGTTGTTAGAGCTTCGATGGGAAACGAGAAAGCCAGCTGGGGATAAATGCTGTGATCTAACAGCATATTTAGCTGGATAAGTATGAAAGCTGCACTTGATGGAGGTCTTGATGACATCATGCAGCTATTAGAATCCCAGTTGCAAAAGTGGCAACTGTGTGTCTGTGTGTGAGAGAGAGGGGGGAGAGAGACAGAGAGAGGAGGTTGTGGGTGTTTGCATACTTTCAGATTTAATCAAAGGCAGCACAAACTGGCTCTGAAAATTAATGAACCATCTTCAGGTTACTTACTTTCTCAAACTTATCAGATTATCCACGATCGTAGGATGGACTAGTTTTAGGATGACCACATTTTCAGCTGGCCCTGATCTTTTACATTTAATAGCACTGCAGCCCGATACGCAAACATGTAAGCTTTTGCTCATACAAAGTGTTAAAATGTGGGATTCTGCCTGGAAAGAGTGGAGCAAAAAGTAAGTGTGGATGAGCCCTAAACTCTGGCATTGTGTGCCAACCTTCCCTCCCCACGTCCACTACATTTTTTAGAAAGGTTTCTTTGTGGTACTAAAACTAGAAGTCCATCTAACATACCTTCTTCCTTGGATAGGCAAAGATACCCAGAGTTGTACATGGGTGGGTAGGAGAAAGGGGCAGAGATTTTATTGCCATTATTACTTTTTACGGTCAGAGGAGGACTTCCTTCTTTTGCTTCCTTATGAAAATCCCAGACTGACTAAACTGAGCTCACTCTCAAGAATTTGCCCTCCTCTGGTCACTCTGTGTGCTTTAGACATGTGGACTGCTTCGATTTGGTGCTCATAATCTGTGGATACCCAGTTTTGCATCAGTTCTGAAGAAAGAAAGAAGGAAAGAAGGAAAGAAGGAAAGAAGGAAAGAAGGAAAGAAGGAAAGAAGGAAAGAAGGAAAGAAAGAAAGAAAGAAAGAAAGAAAGAAAGAAAGAAAGAAAGAAAGAAAGAAAGAAATTCTCAATGGGATCACAGGAACCAGGTAAGTTTCCTTCTGCTTCTTCCCTCTGTTGTGATGATGATAACATTTTTTTTAAAGCATGGATCTTCTTTGACACTGCCTGTCCTCATCCGATTTACTGCCCCTTTTTTCAAATCCATGTGACTTTAACAAAAAGGACTTTAACAAAAAGGACATATGAAAATATAAATATTCCTTACCGTGGTAGCATACATTGTTTGTCTATGAGATGACTAAGTACTGTTGGTGCTGCAGTCCTGCAACTTTGTTTTTCTGTGCCTCCAACAAGCTGTTTAATGGAAAAGAGGCACTGCATCTCCAGCCAAGGAAATATATGTATCTTTTAGTGTTTGCCTATCACAGGGGCTCTGCTAAAAACAACTGTGACAACTGTACTGTAAATGAATGCAATTAATATACAGTACAGTAAATAGCAGAGGTTGCTATAACATTGTGCAAACATTCCAGGAACTTGACAGTGTTGGGAAATCCTGCCTTTTTCTACATGTTAATCACCTTGCTTTGTGTCAGAAACCTAATGATTCATGGCAGGCTTTGAGCTGGTTCATCTGAAGTCTGTGACACCCTCTGTGGAGTTGTGATCCACATGTAAGGGCATGATTGATGTCTATGTTTATTCTGGATCATTTATGAATCCAGAACTGGTGGAGGGCAGAAGTTGAGTGCTAAGGGTGGCCAGTTGAAAAAGAGGACAGAGGACTCTTGCACCTTTAAGAGTTGTGTGGAAAAAGAGAATATCAGCATGCATAGCTTTGGGCTAAAGTTGTATCATCAAGTCTAAGACAGTCTTTCCTTCAAAGGATGCTGAATTGTCTCTGCCATACGCAAAGCCTGGGCAAACTATCTGGTTAGTAGGAGAGGAAAACGGGTTGGTAAATCATGCAAGAAGCAGGATAGGCTGTGAAGGGATAAAATAGGAGGAAACTATATAATGGTTTTTGGGGAGCTGTAACTGAACTTCAGCAAAGGTGCTACTGCACCACGGTCTGAATGAGAGCCTATAAACTGAAGCTGATATACCACCCTAAAATGTATGGTTGTATCAAGGGTGGTTTATAATTAAATAAGTGCGGATGAATCACACAAAAGACAGGAAGTTCCTCAGCAAAAAGGGATGGTGGGGGAGAACAAATTTGCCTAAGACTTGCAGTCTCTAATTGGGGAACTCCCTGCCTTTTGATATCAGGCAGGCACCTTCACAGTTCTCTCTCTGGCGCATGCTAAAAATTTGCTTTGGCAAACCCTAGCCAGACGCATAGAATGCTGGTGTGTGTTTTAATCTGGGTGTTAGCTTATTGTGGGTTTTGATTATTTTTGGAAGTTTTAAATAGTTGTTTCTAACTGGGTTTTTATTTTAACGATCATTTCCTTGTTTTATTCTTTTTATAAACCTCTTTGAGGGTTGTTTGGTTTTTTTTACAATCAAGAAATAAAATAATTTTTTGAAATAAATAAAAATGAATAAGGTATTTGTATAAGTGCAAATTTAGCAATAATTACTATAGTTTAGTTAGTTCTATAGTTTAGTTAGTAATGGGGAAGAGTGTGGCCCCTCCATTTTTCTGCACTTAACTTTTTTTGTATCTGAATGCCATGTACCAAATATTCAGGGCCAGCCCTACCATTAGGCAGAGTGAGGCAGCTGCCTCAGTTAGCTGATTTGGGGCATCATGGAAGGGCAGCAGACAGTTAGCCTTTTATTTTTATTGTTTATTGTAGAAGTAAAGGGACAGTTTGAAAAAGTTTAGTATCTTCTGCAGTTTTTTGTCTGCATACATACCAGGGACGCCATCTTCTAGGCGACAAGACCTTTGGGGCCTCCCAATATTTGGGGGGAAGGGGCTGCCCCCACAATGTTCACAAGGGACGGAGGAAGCCAGGCACAGAGCCAAACGCAGCATGGCTTCAGTGGCCAGCTGCTTCCTCCTCCTCCTTCTGCCATGGAGGGGAAGCAGCCCTGGCCACTGAGGAAGAAGAGAAGGAGCTGCCAGTCGTTGAAGCCCCACTGCCTCTGCGTTCAGCTCCGCCTCCAGCTCTTCCAACATCCCGACATCACATGTGCAACGCCACACACCATGTGACCTCAACCCCCCCTCCACTCTCCCTTGGAAGCTGGCGCCTCTGATACACGCCATACATTCAAAACGCATTCAAAGCACATGACTTCCCCAAAGAATCCTGGGAACTGTAGTTTGTTGAGGGTGCTGTGAAACGTAGCTCTGTGATGGGTAAACTACAGTACCCAGGAGTCTTAGGGGGAAGCAATGTGCTTTAAATGTATGCTGTGCATGCAGCCTTTGATGCTGAGAGGAATTTAGATTCCCAGGCATCGCCATAGTCCATGTCAGTAAATGCACGCAGGGATTTGTTTCTTTTGCCATGATACATAATCTACCAACACCTGGAAAAGCAACATTCAAATCCCCTCATTTAACATTTGCCCATACATTTTGTTTTTTGTCCTGAAGAAATTAGCAGGGCCATAGCTCAATGGTAGAGCATCTGCTTTGCACGCAGAAGGTTGCAGATTCAATCGCCAGCATTATCTAGGTAGGACTAGAAGAGATCCTAGTCTGAAACCCTGGAAAGTTTTTGCCTGCAGTGTAGACAGTACTGAACTGGGTGGACCAATGGTCAGACAAAATAAGGCAGCTATCTGTATTCCTATGAACCTACTACAAGAGCATGTACAGTAAACTGCAATTTTAATAAGTTTTCTGGAATGGTGCAAGAATGACTGGAAATCTACTCATTTTCAAATAGTTTTTGTTTTCTGTTCATTCATTTGTTCGTTAAATTTGTCAGTCTTGCCCAGGGCAACCCAAAGCACAGCCAACAAATAGACAACAAACCCCACATAGATACATTAAAACCAAGAGGAAAGAGAAATACATTCAAAAACATCTCACCCACTTCTAAAAGGCCATAGAGAGTCAAAGGACTGGTTACAGAGGAAAGTTTGCCTGGTGCCTAAAAATATATAATGATGTCGCCAGATGAGCCTCCCTGGGAAGAGCATTCCAAAAACAGGGAGCCATTGCAGAAAAGGCCCACTCTTGTGTGCTGCCCTCCAGACCTCTTCTGGAGAAGGCGCATGAAGATTGGCCTCTGATGATGAATTTAAGCCTAGATCCAGCACAGGGTAAGTGCAAGGGTAGGGGTGGTTTTTTCCGTCTTAGATCTGGCAGTAAGACCTGCTGGTATATATCCCTAGCTAAATATGCAAATGAGATTTCACCTCATGGAGCAGTGAAAAAGGGAGTGAGGACTCACTAGACTGGTTTCTCCAGATTGTTCAGTCTCATCAGAAAACAGAACTTTGGCTTATATGCATCTGAGCGGCAAGCAGAGCATCTCATCTGGGCTGCGCAGGAGCTCAGCTTCGAAAGCACATGCAGGACAGATAGAAGGCATGGGTAAGATTGTGGTAGGATATTGACATTTGTCCAATTATTTTCTAGCGTAGAACTGACTTTAGAAACAACATCAGCATTGTTACAGCGTCACCTGCAAATGTATCGTATGCTTCTCTGAACCTGTGAGTCATGAATTATTTCCTGTTTCTGTTTAATGCAATTCTGCGTGTCTCTCTTCTTAGCAGAATTGGCATCAGTAAACACAACTTCATAAAAGCAGTGGTCCCAGAATGACAGAGAGCTTCTGCCTCGAGTTTCACTTAATGCACAGCTCCAAGAGATAGGATGTTGGGTGTAAAATAGCTGCGACAGGCACTGCAGGCATTCATGCAGGTAGCAGCTCCTATAGAGTTGCTGTAGCGTCGCTTTTTCCTCCAAGAGCACGGCTTGTATGGGCCTGTCCCTTGAGAGCATGGATGAGAAAACTGCAAGCCAAGTCACTGAGCCAAACTGGGCTGTGAGCTTGAGTCCCAATGGTGGCAACTCATTGGTACAGTGTAGTGGCTTGGGTTTTAATCTGAACCTCAACATACCTGGGAGTAAGCCCCATTGAATTTGGACTGGAATTGTACCATTAGAGGGAATCCCCTTGTTCAATTTTTACCTCTGTCAGATATCCTTAGGGTAAAACCACTGTTATCTCAGGAGTAGGTAAGAGTTATAATATACATGATGGGACAGTGCTGCCTTGTGATGGAATTAGACAAAGAGGATATGTCAATGGCTACTAGTCATGATGGCATTATATGAGTGAGAAGGACCGTTCTTCTTCTTCTTCTTCTTCTTCTTCTTCTTCTTCTTCTTCTTCTTCTTCTTCTTCTTCTTCTTCTTCTTCTTCTTCTTCTCCTCCTCTTCTTTGGCAATCACTCGTAGCCGAGTAAGATTGTCTTCCATAAACACGGTTTTAACAATGAATTCATAAGTGACTGTGGAGGCCAATTCTGGACCTACACATCCTTCCACAGTGGGGACATTGGTTCGCAGGTGGGAGTTGATCACGGTGTGGATTTGCCAGGCGTGCCTTCCTCTTAGCACCTTTCTCCCTTGCGTTCTGAGTTCGAGTGTCTTCAAAGTCCATGACACCTTTGGTAAAGGCTGTTCTCCAACTGGAGCGCTCGCAGGCCAGTGTTTCCCAGTTGTCGGTGTTTATACTACATTTTTTTAGATTTGCCTTGAGACAGCCTTTAAACCTCTTTTCTTGACCACCAACATTACACTTTCCATTTTAAAGTTCAGAATAGAGTGGTTACTTTGGAAGACGATCATCAGGTATCCGCACAACATGACCAGTCCAACAAAGTTGATGTTGAAGAATCATTGCTTCAACACTGGTGATCTTTGCTTCATCCAGTACACTGATCATCACCTTGTTGTGGTGAGTGGGCTTGCACTTTCCTATGACCCTTGAGAAAGACCATAGCTCAGTGGTAGAGCATCTGCCTTGCATGCAGAACATCCCAGGTTCAATCCCTGGCACCTCCAGGTAGGACTGGGAATATCTACTGCCTGAATTCCTGGAGAGACACTGGGAGTCAGTGTGGACAATACTGTACTGAGTTAGATGGGTCAGAAGTCCGACTCAGCATATGGCAGCTTCCTATATTACCTCCAGGATCAGAATAGGCATGCATCTGAATGCCAGTCACTGGGATATTGTCCTCGCACCCTACTTGTGGGCTTTCCAGAGGAATCTGGTTGGATCCTGTGGGAAGCAGCTTGCTGGATTGGATTGTCCTTTGATCCACCAGGGCTCTTCTAATGGTTACCTTGTTGTGAGTGGCTGCACACACACACACACACACCCTTCAAATCATTGGCTGTGGCTGCTGGCAGGGTCAGTAAAATTTGTAGTGTAGTGATATTACATCATCAGATAAGTAATAAGTGAGTGCAGAGAGGTTTGGGCAGCATCATGAACAATATAGGGCTCCCACCGCAGCCCCATTATTTGCAGTGTGAGAAGAATAATACTGGGCTTCCTTGCAAAGTTTTTTTGAGGACTACTCAAAGCAAACTGCTTTGAGTAGTGTTGCAAACTGCTAAGTATTATTTGCAATGTGTTGCAAACTGCTATGTATTATTTTCACTGATTATCGTAATGATAATGCTGTATCATTTCAGTCACTAAGCGAGTCTCTCTTTAAGATCCTCTCCTTCTTTTAATGCCTGCTACAAGCTCCCTCTCTTTTCCTTGGACTCTTCACAGACGGTGAAATCAGAAGGAAACCAAGATATGGCGCCACTAATTCACTGGTACCGAATAATCACCAGGAGGCTGGAGATCAAACCTACTTGGATGAAAAGATTGCCATTCCAGATGTTGCAGGAGTAAGTGGGGTTGGAGAAGGAATTTGACTTTCTTTGTATTTTAATGAGAAATGTCCCAATTTTCATGCAAACCGAAACACAGCCACCCCTTTGAAATTCACACTTCTAATTTCTCCGGCCAACATGTACAAACATGCATATATTAGGTGGAAATATATACAGAATGCATATCTTACTGAAAATAACATACACAAATGCATTGTATGGGGAAAATGGATTGCAGAAATGTGTGCATTAGTCAAAACTGCATGCAAAATGGGTTTATTAGGTGAAATTCGCATTAAAGTGCTGACGAATTTCCATGAAGATTTCAAAAAAACAGCCGCTTCCCCCCCCCCCCGCCCTGCAAATTTCTGGGAACATGTGGACAGCTGAATTTAAGACTGGAAAAATCAGAAGCTGAGAGAAGCTGAAATTGAGATATTCATCCATCCTGATAAGTGGAGTAAGGCATTGGTCAGATGGTTAACACATGGCTCGTTCTCTTGGGGTTGGACTATTGGCCTATTGTGGGGAACTGAGAGTGATAGATGGATCCTTTTAATAAATATCAATGCCGTGTAAAATGGTCTAGTGCAGTGGCAGCCTCAGAGTAAGCAAGCAGGCGAGGGAGCCCAGCCAGCCAGTCCACCAGCCCTTGCTGTTGGGAATGGACAGACAAGTCCCAGGCCCCTGTGGGGCAGTGTGAGAAGACACCTCTCTTTGTGGCTGGGGGGGGGCAGCTCAGAGACCAGGGGTGGTGGTAGCGACTGGCCGGAGGACTCCCAAGGACAGAAGAGGATGCTGCGGGAATGCTTCACAAGGGAGGGTGTTCAAAAAAGGGTGAGAGCCTGCCAGCTCTGCAGGCAAGGGGTAACATAACTGGGCTCCTGAGCCCCACAGGGGTGCTGCAGGAAAAATGCAGCTGGTCAAGGGAGCCATGGACTCAAATTGGTTGAAAACTGCTGGTCTAGGGTGTTCATGTGGGGTGTGGGTGTCCCTGTGAGTTCATTGGCCTGTTCCAAGCAGACAGCACCAGCAGAGTTTCAAGGGATCCTGTGAGCATCTCTATTGCTTTCCTGCCATTTTGTATTTTCTGTGATGTGGTTTCCTCCTTCTGGACTGAGCACACATTGGAGACAGTGGACATTCAGCTGGCAAGGTGTCTCCAATCCTGGCATAATGTGGATATAGTATAGTGGAAGTTTGCTTTGCCCATCATCTGAAGTCGGTATACTCTTCCACTTCAGTGCTGGAACATGCATCTTCCATGATGATTAAAAAGCATGGTAAATGGCTATTGCCCTGCTGTAAGGCTACTCTCCTTCCATGGTGGGGGAAGAGGACAGAGGGCTACTGGAATTGAATGAACACCAGCAGGAATTATATTGTTGAAGGAACAGAAAGAGGAGTCATTATCTGGGGTGCACAGTAGGACATTTCAGTTCCTTTCTCTCTCTGAGAAAGTGGTTTTGCAACAAGAGCTTAGTTGCAATGCAATCGTGTATTTTCTGTGACATACAAGGGTTAAGGAAGACAGAATTTCTGTGACATTATCAGCCAGCTCCCCTAAGAGTGATTGTTCAGCAGGAATGTGTGTGGCATTGCAACCTTCCAGCTCAATTGTGCAAGGAGTATGCCCACTGAAACAGATGAACTATGGACACCCAATTCTGCATATGATTGCAGCCATTACCATGCAATCCTTTGCATCTTCACACAAAAGTAAGTCCCATTAAGTTTACTCCTCAATGGGGTTTACTCCTTGGAAAGAGGCTACAAGATTGCAGCCTCAAATCCCCAACCTTAATTCAGCCTCATTTAGCAGGTTGTCTGAGAAGAGCAGAACTTCCATATTTACAAAAACTAAACAGGAATGCTGAGTACAGCTTGTTCCAAAATGTTACTTTCAGAAAGAATTGTGTGGATTTTATATATTTGCACCATAGAATTACTTTGAATATATTATTATTTGTTTATCTTACCTCCAGGTTTTGCTTTCTAACTTTCAGAGGTCGGGGCTCATGCTGGCTCAGAGCATGGTCCATCTGTGCCCCTTGTGCCCCCCTACCAGTGGCCCTGCCCTGCTCTGGGTGGTTGAAAGCAATGGTGTCTATGGTACTTGCTCTCCTAAACTGTGTGAAAAATAGTGCCATTCAGAGCAGCTGCCCATAAATAAATACCTGATACAGAATGAAGAGCTAAGTGTGAATCACTATAGCAGAGCTAAGATGACCTCCAATCTCTCTCTTCTCTCCTGTCCCTTTTCATTGATTCTGCTACACCTTTTCCTCCCCAGTATGGTTTCAGTTTTAGGAAGCTCTGGGCATTCACTGGACCTGGCTTCCTCATGAGCATTGCCTTCCTGGACCCAGGAAACATTGAATCAGACCTGCAATGTGGAGCTGTTGCCGGCTTTCAGGTGAGCACAGGAGAGAGCGGGCATTTGTTGTAGGGCGTGCCTGGACAATATAAGGCCCATTGGCTTCACACACCCCTCTCCTTGTCTTCTTGGGGTTCTACTGGGGCAATTCTAAGTACTCAGTTTGCAGCCTTTTTCCCACCCTATTTTAGGAGCATCATCATCACACAGCCATGCCCAACACAAGAGTGGGGTGGGATAGGACCTGCACTGCTGCAATCTGCAATGGTCCTCTTCTTGGTTCAGCGGGGGTTAGTAGAGTTGCCACTGTTCCATCCACCCCATGCTGCATGGCCAACTAGCATCTGAGTATTATCCACCACTGAATTATAAGCCTGAGGCTAAGCAAAAGCTTTGAGGTTGGGCTTGTGCTCTTGCTGCATTGCTGCAGAAGCCCCCAAATACCTAGTGATGCCATGTGCCCTTGCTCCCTGCACAGCTGCTCTGGGTTCTGCTCTGGTCCACAATCCTGGGCTTGCTCTGCCAAAGACTGGCCATCCGGCTTGGGGTCGTTACAGGCAAAGATTTGGGAGAGATATGCCATTTCTACTATCCCAAGGTGAGTATGAATGGAGAACCAGGCTGTGAATGGCATGATTAGGTACTAAACACTGGCTGCGGCATCCCCCTTTCCCATGAGCTGGTGGTCTGCCATGCCACTGTGGTTAGAGGCATTACTAAATCTCCTCCATGTCTCTGATTACCTCAAAGTCAAGAATGAATGAATGAATGAATGAAATATCCGGTATGAATTAGCCAGCTAGGAAGGGAGGGCTTTGTGAATTGAACCAAGCAGCCCAGCCATTTCTCAGTCTGAATGTGGAATCAGCTTTACCTCTATCTGAAGGCATGCTCTGATTGAGGGCTGTCTGATTTTAAAGATGCCCATCTCTGCACTGAAAAGGATTGAACAAGTGGTGGGATATTGAGTGGTGTACATGCCACATGTGAAGCTTCTGAAGTTATGATCATTGTTAGAGGCTTGGGGAGCTTCTGCTTAGACCTGGCTATAGAGCAGTTTGGGGCTACCAGCTCCTGTCCAGTGTCTGACAGACTCCTGTTTGGTGCAGGTTCCTCGTGTGCTGCTCTGGATCATGATAGAAATTGCCATCATTGGCTCTGATATGCAGGAAGTGATAGGCACAGCCATTGCCTTCAACCTTCTGTCAGCTGGACGGTAAGTTCCCCATTCTTCTGTGGCCACATGTGAGTGGGCAGGTCTCCAAGATGTTGCTGACCATTTTTGCACCACAACCATATTGCGCTGGGTTAAGCAATTAGATTCCTCAGACTAGAAGATGCTGGCAGATATTGAAATACAACACAATGACAGCAGTTTTGACTTTTCTCTTTCTACATCAGGTATAATCTTTCCCCAGTTAATAGTGAACAACCTCCCTCATAAACTGGTTGGGATAAGGTACTAATACTGCAGATGCCTGCTGCCTCTGTTGCAAACTGATTATTAGATGTCTCTCTGAGTCACTAAAGGAAAATTATAGAAACAAGGGCTCCTATAAAGCAAGGTTTCCCAAACTTGGGTCTCCAGCTGTTTTTTGAATACATTTCCCATCACCTCTGCTAGCTAGGGATGATGGGAGTTGTAGTCCAAAAACAGCTGGAGACCCATGTTTGGGAAACCCTGCTGTAAAGCTATTGTAACCTTGAATAGGGGATAATCCTTGGGGGAAAGCTAATAACTCAGTGAAACAGCTCATATTCTTCATGTGAAAAGTCTCAGGTTTGACCACTGGCATCACCAAGGCTTCTTTCAGAGAGCCAATGGCAGTCAGTGCAGACCAGCCTTTCCCAACATGGTAGCCTACAGATGTTTTGGACTACAAATCCTATCAACCTCAGATGGCATGACTAAAGCTCAGGAATGATGGGAGATGTAGTTCAAAACACCAGGGAGAGTAGCAAGTCAAAGGCTTGTGTAGACAATACAGAGCTAGATGGATCAACAATCTGGTTCCACAGCCTCCTATAAGGGACGCGGGTGGTGCTGTGGGTTAAACCACAGAGCGTAGGGCTTGCCGATCAGAAGGTTGGCGGTTCGAATCCCCGCGATGGGGTGAGCTCCCGTTGCTCGGTCCCAGCTCCTGCCAACCTAGCAGTTTGAAAGCACGTCAAAGTGAAAGTAGATAAACAGGTACCGCTACAGAGGGAAGGTAAACGCCATTTCCATGTGCTGCTCTGGTTTGCCAGAAGCGGCTTTGTCGTGCTGGCTTTGTCATGTTCTCCGGCTCCCTCGACCAATAACGCGAGATGAGCGCCGCAACCCCAGAGTCAGTCACGACTGGACCTAATGGTCAGGGGTCCCTTTACCTTTTTATAGGAAGCCTAGAAGCTTTTCTCCGCTCTTGGGATACCTTAGTAAGGTTGCCATCTCTTTTCTCGCAAAACAGAACCTTTTAACAGACATACATCTATTTGATTTCTGCCCACTGTAGAACTACTAACAATTAGAGGAGGCCCATCAGAGAAGAAATGAATTGGTAACCCAGGGTCTGCCCCCCCCCAAAAGCACATGTCTCCTCTTCCCTTCAGACAGAGATATTGCTTGTGGCAGCAAGATTTTGAGTAGTCATTGAGCCCTAAGAAGCTAACCATGTTTAGGGGGAAGAAGGCGCAGTGTCCCCGCTCCCTCTATCAGGTTGGTAACTTCTGGTTTTCCTTTGCAGTATCCCTTTGTGGGGTGGAGTCTTGATCACCATAGTGGACACTTTCTTCTTCCTCTTCTTAGATAAATATGGTATGTATCCTGTACAGGGGGAAATAGTTGAATGTGTGACTCAGTCAGCTAGTGAAGTGTTTCAAAGGTTACGAGGGGATTTATTGAGGAAATGTGCTTGTTGCATGACAGAGAGCACACAAACTGAAGGTTAATGATTTCTGAAGCAGGTTTGAATCCCAACACCTCCCCCAATGAGCTAGCTTTGGCCTCTTCTGTTCCTTCCCAGGTCTCAGAAAGCTGGAAGCCTTTTTTGGTCTCCTCATCACAATCATGGCACTGACATTTGGCTATGAGGTAAGCCCATAGATCCCCCAGGCTCCACTGGAAACAATGCCTTCTTCATCCACACCCCTCCATTCTGGCCAGGGCCTGACCCTTTAGATCTAAGAAGAACACTGCCAGGTCACCTCAGGGGTCCATCTAACCCTCCCCAAACTGGTGCCCTCAAGATATTTTGAACTGCAGTTCCCATCAGTCCCAGCTACCAAGGCTATATTGGCTGGGGCTGATGGGAGTTGTAGTCCGAAACATCTCAAGGCTGATCTAATTGGTAGTTTTCAAAAACTGGATTCCTCCAGGAAGCTCATGAGAACAATATGAAGGCAGCAACGCACCCACACACTGCAGCCAATATTATTTGTCCACAGTATTTGGTATTCTGAAGTACTCTAGTGTTGTCTCTGAATGTGGAGGTTCCAATTACCTGTCATGGCTACGCAAACATTTACATAGTTATGCTGTATGGATTTATCTAGTACTATTTTTTAGAAAAAGAGGTGCCAGAATGCAAATGAACACAATGGCATTCACCTGAGAGTTCCAGCTGGGGGGAAAGCCCTGAATTTGTCTAATACGGTAATTTTTTTTAAAAAAAAAATCAACCCAGGGTAATGAACACACCAACAATGAGTAGCAATGAATACCTAGGTTAACAGTACACTCAAACTACAAGTGTTGGAAAAGATTTTTGTGTGTGTTCTGATATCAAAGTAGCACTCAAACAGTGGAGCTAAGTTAAAACTGAGCATGTTTGCCTGGACTTTACTCCGCATTCAAAAGGGATTTTCCCAGGAACCTTTGCATGGCTCTGGCCCCTCCTGTTCCTTGAGTGACTGCCATTTTAAACATGCAAGAATTACAGGCTGGAGTGTAAAAGGAAACCTAACCCCATTGCAGATAGGGATGAGAGGGTGGGATTTGGCTTGGTCCACATTTTCACATTTCCCGAAATAATACACAATATGAAATACGCTGATCCCTGGAAATTTGCATTTCTTTGAATTTTGCGGCACCGTTCTGCAACAAAACAATTACTTATAACAATGGGTGAAAGGGTGCATATAGAATGCATATATTAGTGAAAATGAGTTACAAAAATATACTGGGTGAAATTGCTTGCAAAATAAGTATATTGTGCAAAATTACAAATAAAAATTACACACTAAAATGCTGAGAAATCTTCATGATGAACTTTTAAAAAAAATTGCAAACTGGTGCAGAAATGTGGTGAAATAAACAAGGCTGGGAAACAGAGAAAAACCGAAATTGACAGATTTGCCCTACGCCTCATCAATCTTGCTGTTTTAGCTTTGCAGACTGCCTTCAGAGCGCACAGCCTGACCCTTCCTTCCTTCCTTTTCCCTTCTGCAGTATGTGGTAGTGAGTCCTGACCAGGGAAAGGTGATGAAGGGGATGTTTCTCCCCATTTGCAAGGGCTGTGGACACAACGAACTTCTACAGGCTGTGGGATTGGTTGGAGCCATCATCATGCCCCATAACATCTACTTGCACTCTTCCCTCGTGAAGGTCAGTGAGGGGAAACTCCTAGTCTTTGATAAGAAGGTGCCTTGGCTGTCTTCAGACCTATCTTCCAATTCATTCATGGGGGAGACATGTGCTTGTACCCCCAAATGACAAATGAGAAGGGAAAGTGGCCAGTCCTGCTCTCGGTCACCCATTCTTCCCTTGAAGGGCCTTCTGGTGGTTCCCTCACTGTGAGAAGTGAAGTTACAGGGAACCAGGCAGAGAAGTTCCCAGTTACAGGGAACTTGTTGCCAGTGGCACCCTCTCTGTGGAACGACCTCCAAGCAGATGTCAAGGAGATAAAGAACTATATAAGTTTTAGAAGGCATCTGAAAGCAGCTCTGTATTGGGAAGTTTTTGATGTTTGATTATGTTTTTATATGTGTTGAAAGCTACACAGAGTGGCTGGGGCGATCCAGCTAGATGGGTGGGGTATAAATAACAATGTTGTTGCTGTTGCTGTTAAGGCTGACCCCTCCTCTAATTTTACTTGTACTGTAATTTGGGGCTTTTGCTGGGGGGAAAGGCTAAATATTACTATCTGTAAAGGAACATTTGCAAGGAAGAATCAGTTGGTGAAGAAAAGATTAACCCCCCCTTAACGTATGTGGAACTAGGTAAGAGACGTGGGCATAGCTGCCAAGTTATCCCTTTTTTAAAGGGATTTTCCCTTATGCTGAATAGGCTTCCTCGCGAGAAAAGGGAAAACTTGGCAGCTATGGACGTGGGGTAGCTGACAGAAAGTGTAACTCCAGAGCAAAAGCACAGATTGAGAGGATCTGACTCAGCAAACAGCCCATAGACACAGAGCATGAGGGAAGTCCATTTGTTTCATAAAAGACATCGTTATAAGTGGTTGCAAACACTATTTCTAGCATGGTGGCAGAGGTTTAGAAGTGGATCCTGGCTGAAGCAGTGCAGCCACAGCTACTAATCTATCCCAGCCATGAAAGTACAGGAGAGAAGAGTCTGAACTGTACCTACATCTTGCATTAGAAAGAAAGGGAGGGAAGGGAAATAATTCTGTACAGGCCTGCTGATCCTCCCCTGCAAATGCCCCCCCCCCATTAACTATGGAAGGGCCATTGTGGAAGAGCATCTTCCCACATAAGGCTGGGAAAAGCTCCTGTCAGAAATCCTGTAGAGCTGCTGCCAGTCAGTGTGGACAGTACTGAGCTAGATGGATCAATGGTCTGAAGAAAGCAGCTGGCTATGTTTCTAAGCATGGAGATCGGAATCCTGTGTTTGCCTTGGAACATGTAATACCTTAATTAGGTTTTGGTTTTTGGTTTTTAAAAAATAATAATTTAGGGGTGGTTTATTCCAATTCTCCTGTGTTGGAATAAATACCGGGGAATATTTTTAACCGGAACAAGCAAACAGTTTTTCGAAAGTACCTTGCCTCCGCTGAAGGGAGGTCTTGAATGTTGTCCAATGAGGGAATTTTGAGCCAGCCCATATAATAATGGAAAGGGGAAAACAAATGCCATCTGAAGGGAGGGTTCTCCTTATTTCTCTTATTAAGGTGAGCTCACAGCCTGAGGTTACATGATAGGAACTTCAGGAAAAACCATCCATGCAGCCACAAGAACAGCCCCAGCCACAATGTTTCCTGGCTCCAGTACCTTTGGGAGTGGGGGGGGGTTAAGGAATACTCATGTGATGGAGCTATGAGACACTGTCTCCTTTCCCCACAGACCCGAGACATTGACCGCTCTGACAAGAAGGCAGTGAAGGAGGCCAACATGTACTTTCTGGTTGAGTCGACCATTGCTCTCTTCGTTTCCTTCCTCATAAACCTCTTCGTTATGTCTGTGTTTGGAGAGGCCTTCTTTCGTAAACAGAACCATGATGTGGTGAGTGACATAGCGTTGCATTGCGCCCACGCCCTACTCACTTGAGAGTGGTTGGGACTTCAGGTCCCCTAGTTCCTCCTCTATCACTTCAGAGTTCTTATTTCACTACATTACTAATGAGTGGGCGGCATGTGGTTGGAAAGGAAGAGTGATGTTTCTCTTTAGCCAGTCAGGGATTGGCCAACTTCTACCTCTTTGCTCATTCCATCAAACTTCCAAGGGTGGAGCTGACTTTCTTAGCAGTGATACTACTATGGTTGGTTTGGATTCAGAGAAATGGCGACAGTTAGAGTGGCAGTGGGAAACCTCTGAGCTGCAGACTGAACAAGGCTTGGCACAGGTCCCAATTTGGCCTGAGAGGCTATTCCACAAAAACCACAACTGCCTAGTGTCAGGTGTGGGGCAGGTACAGACAAAGCTGCAAAGGAACAATTGGGAACTTAAGTGGAGTTTTTGATTGTTCCTTTGCACGTGGTGCTTCCTGTCAACGCTAGGAAGCAACTGCACTAATCAGTTTCCCATTGGAAACTTATTAGGGCAACCAAAGGGGCTTCCTTTCTCCATTTGGAGGAAACAGACAAGGTCTGTAAAAGGGTAGGAATGCCCCATTTGGACTGTCACTCTTCTCCTAATTGAGGCAGTGGCCTTGTGGCCCAGCTAGTCTCATTCATGAGTGCCTGTGAGTACCACAGTGCAAAATGAATACTGTCACTAAAAGTGATGTGTGCCTTTATTTTAAGGGATATACACTTTGTATTACATTCAGCAAAGGCCTAGTGTTTCCCCCTTGTGGACTTTTGATTTGGAAACTCCTGCTATGAACCAGTTGGGATTATTCTTCCAGAGTTAAGCGACCTCCCGGTTTGTGTCTCTGAGTTGTCATCTGCTCTCGGGCAGTGCATTCATTCAAGAAAGAGGGGAATAGCTTTGAATAAAGAGGTACAGGACCCAAGTATTTAGCTGTTTAAGGCATATTTGGCTGCATACACACCATATACGTGTTTAAAGCACATTCCTCCTTCCTCCCAAAGAATCCTGGGAACTGTCATTTACCCCCCCCCCGAGTTAAAATTCACAGTACACTTAATAAACGACACGTCCCATTGTTGGTTTTTCAGGGGAGAGATGTGCTTTAAATTTATGGCATGTATATGCAGCCTTTCATGGTGGCTGTGCTCTGAGGCATTCTTCCTTGTAGGCTTGTCTCTATGGGCCATCAGCACGTGGGAATATATTACCCTGACCTTCTAGTGCAAGGGATGTGACCTTTCCGACCATTCCAATGGATGTCCTTTAAAAATTTATCTTCATTTTATTTCGCCCATGTATTTCAGCATGAAACCTGTGCCAATGCCAGCATTTTCGCCAATGGCAGCCTCTTCCCAAACTTTCCTGACAACAATGAAACTGTCTCCGTGGACATCTTCCAGGGGGTAAGTTTTCGGCAGAATGATGCCATAGGAAAATGATGATGTCTAGCTGTTAAGATTATCAGTGCTTCGCTTAGGGTAGCCACTTACCGCCATCCCAAAACAAGAAGACAGAAGGCAAACCAATGTGCATAAGATTTGCATGTGCTATTTAATATATGTAGGTCCCAATGCAGAAATAAATACTGTACTATAATTTAGATGGAAATATGATGCAATGGAAATATGACGTTCGAAAGCACGTCAAAGTGCAAGTAGATAAATAGGTACCGCTACAGCTGGAAGGTAAACAGCATTTCTGTGTGCTGCTCTGGTTCACGAGAAGCGGCTTTGTCATGCTGGCCACATGACCTGGAAGCTGTACGCTGGCTCCCTCAGCCAATAACGTGAGATAAACGCCGCAACCCCAGAGTCGGTCATGACTGGACCTAATGGTCAGGGGTCCCTTTACCTTTACCTTTATGATGCATATCACTGCAGTGGGGAAGACTGGCCGGGTCACCTGTGTATCTGCCCAGTCTGCTGTCTGGGTGCTCAGTGTGGATGGGCTGCTTCTAGGCCCCCTTTGCTACTCTCGCATCTCAGGGTTCTTTACTGCACTTTAAACTGGACTTGGACTGGGCAGCCCGTCAGACAGAGAACACCTTCCCAAAACAAAATGAACTGTCTTCCAAATAAAGAACTGTACTCTGTAATATAGGACACCTGGTCATCCTAGCTTAACTACCTGCGTCCCCATTTATCTGTGTCTTTTCCTGCCCAGGGACTCATCCTGGGATGCTACTTTGGCTCCATTGCTCTGTACATTTGGGCCATTGGGATCCTTGCCGCAGGCCAAAGTTCAACCATGACGGGGACCTACGCCGGGCAGTTTGTTATGGAGGTGAGAAACTATGTGGGGCTGTCTTCTGTGGGGCTGGTTAATCCTGATTTTGATAGAACCTCGCAGGCAAGTTCAAAGGTGTGCCGCTACGTGTCGTTCAAATGGGAAAAAGCGGTTATCTATATTATTGTGGCGTGTGCTGAAAAAGGAAAAGCAGTAGTTCTTGTTAGTATTGTGTTGTTATTAGGATGGTGATGTGATGCAATCCTACAGCCAACAATTTGGCTCGCTTGGAGGCAGGGCTTCAGGAAGCAGTGTGAGTGCTGCTTCCCTGATTTGGGTGGGGTGGGGTGGGGTGGGGTGGTTTAAAGTTTCAGCTGATTGGCAGCACTGAAAAGCAACTGGAGTCCTGATGGTCATCACCTGATGTCATAGCAGCACCAGTTGATTGACAGGTGGGCAACCTTGCTCAACTGTCAAATTTGGCATGCGGGGGTGGGGGTGAGGATCTTGCTTGCTGGGCTTAGAGCCTGAGTATTAGGCTGCAGTACGACTGCTTAGTCCCAGAAGGTAACAAACAATGGTAAAGTGAAGACTTCTTTGTGAACGTAAATTTTCCTCACCACGACTGATCACATCCTGTCAGTACGGTTTGCCTGCATTTGTGTGCCTCGTCAAAGGAGCCGTTTTTGTGCAGGATCAAGACCCTCTGCTTGAGCAGCAAAGTTCTGAGCCGTAACTGATCCGTTTTTGCTGGCCCACTATTCACGAAAGACCAGAAACGCTATGTTTCCAAAAGGCTTTCCGTATGATGGTTAAGAAAATGTGCCTCTTTTGCAAGGCAGGGCAGGACCTTATTGCAAAACTGTAGTCTGTAAGTCGAGCCGCAGCAGGCTGAAGGCATAGCTGCATTTTTATTGTGAAGCAACCCACACTAATGTGGTAAATAGGTTGTGTGTCATGCGCTCTACAGTTTGTAAGGCTGACATCTAGCGGGAAGCTGCTCCACCTGCAAGTCTACCCATAGGAAGAGGCCTGCTGGATCCGATGGCTGAGGCTGTTTTGAGGCAGGTGGATACTAGAGCTAGCCAATTATAATTTTGCATTCTAAACCGCAAGCAGAAGTGCAGTTGAC
The DNA here is from genome assembly GCF_963506605.1 of Zootoca vivipara. Taxonomy (NCBI): domain Eukaryota; kingdom Metazoa; phylum Chordata; class Lepidosauria; order Squamata; family Lacertidae; genus Zootoca; species Zootoca vivipara. Next base: position 85,778,201 of record NC_083276.1, on the reverse strand, counting down.
TTCCAGGAGTATTTCATTTTTTTTCTTTGTGTACACACCAGTGGGTGTGACATACCTCCTCTCAGTGGGTCAGAACTTGAATCTGAAGCTCAGAGCACATTCATGATGATCCAGTGAACGCCATTTGATGATCCTCCTTACCATTTTTAATACCAGTCTTACAATATTTGCCAAGATTCCATAATTTTTAAATGAAAAAAGTTATAGTGATACACAACCGTAAAACAATTTATTTTAAAAGAATGTTAATTTTTTTAAAAAAAATCAGCAGCATTGCAGCATGGTGGTTAATGGCAACAAGCAAAAAAGGTTTTTTATTTTAAAAAATAATTTTAAAAAGAGAACATTGTAGCACAAGGGTATTATAGTGCAATACATCAATTTCATTATATAATGGAAAAACATTTTATTCATAATTAAAATATCATATACGTGTGTGTGTGTGTGTGTGTGTGTGTGTGTGTAGGCAGGGTTGTAGAATGGTATGCACAATGTCTGCTGAACTGTGGCAAGTTCACTTTCCTGATACATCATGGCCCATTTTAAAATCCTGTCCTTTTTATAATAATAAAAATGAAAGAGTTGTGCTAAAGGCACTTGTAGACACTGTGCTACTCTTCTTTTTTTACCGTAAGTGTCTTTCTGTGATCTGAGAAAAGATGGGAAAACTACAGGGAAAACACAAGATGACAATGATTGGATCACGGTGTTGTGTGGATGAGTGTACAAAGCATGGCAATTCCACATTAAATGCCTGGACCCTAAGGTCAAACTAGTCCAGACTTCTGCATCCGCAATAGCCAACCAGATGCCTCCAGGAAGCTCACCACAAGCAAGGCACAAAGCCAACAGTCTCTTTGTTCCCCAGGAACTGGTATTTAGAGGCATGCTGCTTCTTTTACATGGAGGTTTGCCCATCACATCCACCATCATCTTCATCTATCATGTGATAGTTCATTTCTCCTACTTAACTGCTCTGGTCCAGCACAAATGTGTGGTTGCACTATGGGCATACCAGACAAAAGTGAGGGCTCTTCACCTTTTTCTGGTGACTTAAATTGGCCACCAGGTGGCAGCCTTTTTCAAGACCAGCATGTCAGGCAGAGGGAAGAGGATCTTTGATGAATAGCATGTGCTTCGATGGGTGATGGTGTGTTGACTTTTGTAAACCCAGGAGCTGCTTTTTTTCCTCTCCCCTCTCAGGGCTTCTTGAAGCTTCGCTGGTCTCGCTTTGCCCGGGTGGTCTTCACTCGCGCCTTCGCTATCCTTCCCACGGTCTTCGTTGCTGCTTTCAGGAGGATAGAAGATTTGACGAGCCTGAATGATGTTCTCAATGTGCTGCAGAGCATCCTGGTGAGATGTCCTAAACACACACGCACACTGCAGCCTTCTGTAAGCAGTGGGTTGCAGGAGACATGACCAGCTGTGGAGCCCCATGTCAATTGCCCCTACCTCTCTTCCTTACTGGGACTGAAACTGCCATTAGGCAGTGAGGCAGGGGCCTCAGGAATCTGCCCTGTGGAAACCCCCCCCCCAAAAAAATCTCTGTCATTCTAGAAATCTATTATTTCATACTGGCCTGTTGAGTAGCTCCTGTGCATGTAGAAGTGTCACAGGGAGAGGGAAGATACCTTCAGGTTCCAAGGGCTGGGCTAGTCTTTAGAACATGGTATGGTGGTTAGAGTGTTGGACTAGGCCTGGGAGGCCAGAGTTTGAATCCCCACTCAGCCATGAAACTCACTGGGGGATTTGTGGGCCTGTCACTGCCTCTCAGCCTAACCTACCTCACAAGGTCGTTGTGGGGATTAAATGAGGAGGGGGAGAAGAACCACATACACCACCTTGGAGAAGAAGCTGGGATATTAATGGAATAAAATGAATAAAGTATGGGACCAGGATGGGTTGGAAAGGAGTAGGGATGACCAAACAGGTAGCAAGCATTTTAGTGGTCCTTGAGTGAAACTAAGGGGTGACAAAATAAGGGGAGAAGAAAGGAGAAAGGACAACAGTATTCATTTTGAAAATATGCCTCCACACTCACCTGTTTCTCCTTCCGTTTCCAGCTACCTTTTGCTGTCATACCTGTTCTCACCTTCACCAGCATGCAGCCTCTCATGCAGGACTTTGTCAATGGGATGTAAGTTGCTCCACAGAGAAGCTCACTTTGTGAGGAGTTATTTCCATAAGGAAGGATGTGTATGCAGAGCATTTCCGCTCCCATTGACAATGTTTGATTTGGAACGTTCTTGGTACATGCAATGCACTCTACAATATCCATGCCTTGATTTTGCTGCATCTGCCACCCAGGGCACTTCTAGACTAATTTTGGTTGGCATTCAGTGTCATCCTGGCAAACGCAGGTCAGACTGTTATAATTGCCTGGAAGGTCTTGCACAACAAACTCGCTCCCCCCCAAAAATAGTTTTTGCAGTAAGGAAAGAGAGAAGCAAACGTAGTGGAAAGTGAATTGCCTCCTTTGATGCGCAATCAGGACCCTCCCAGGCATCCTTTTCATTGTGCTTTGTGCTCATGATGCTATGGGGGGGGGGTCACACAATCTGGCTTTTAATCTTATTTGTGCCTGCAAATGTTTTGGCACAGTCATACTGCTGCCGCTTCACTCAGTGACTACTCTGTAACTTTCCGATGAACTCCCGTAACTTTTCATATGAAAAATGTTTTTCCTGGGAGGATCCCACTTTTGTTGTGCTACAGCCCCTCCACAGAGCAATGGGGATCCCTTGGAACCTCTCAGCCCTCTTACATTTATGTAGTTATTTATCTCCCTTTGGATACCATTTTGAGTGGCCCTTCCTACTGGAAACTTCTCTCCCAGGAGTCCTCTGCTTGTCCCCTAAAATCTGACCTGTCATGGTTATAGATTTAAACCGGAGTCTTTGAGTCAGACTCTACATGGTGGTAGAAGATTATGTCATAAATTGTTACACAAATACAGACTTTGTTGGAGGGGGAGGGTTATATCCAAATAAACTGTTGCACGAGTGGAAAGACTTCTGATAACACAGTAGAATGTCACCTCCCCCACACTGCAGATTCCCTAACACTCCAGAGCAGATTTTGAGGAGGTTGGGAATAAGATAGAGGTGAAATCCCACTGCATGATCAGAAGTCGTATTTTATTTGTTTGTTTGTTTATACAGTACAGTCGTACCTCGGGTTACGAACACCTCGGGTTACGAACAACTCGGGTTACGAACTGCGCAAACCCAGAAGTATTTCCGGCTACACGCGCGGTCTGCGCATGCGCAAAGCGCGAAAATAGCGCTTTGCGCATGCGCAAAATGGTCGTTCGGGTTACGAACTTTTCGGGTTACGAACTGCAACCCGGAACGGATCGTGTTCGTAACCCGAGGTACTACTGTACATACATATTTGTATTTGACCCAAATTGTCCATGTTCTGTGAATGACTTTGAATACAACTTATTTGTGGGAAATGTGGTACATACATACATACATACATACATACATACATACATACATACATACATACATACATACTATAAAAACCTACACAAGCAGAGGGAGGACACTCCTCGTATTCGTTTAGTTCTTTAAACAGGACCATCTGCCCCCAGACAATAATTGGGGCAGATGTGGATGTAAAAATATGTGAATTGACCACCAGGATTGTTCCATCTTGATAGTCATGATCCTGAATATTCTTCTTCTTTTTTATCTCCCTCTCCCTCTCTGGTCTTCTTAGCATTAGCAAGATCATTATGGTCCTCATCACTGGACTGATCTGTGCAATCAACCTGTACTTTGTGGTGACAGCTATAATGGGCCTGAATCATCTGGCATACTACATCGTCATAGCATTGGCGCTAGCTGCATACGTGGCCTTCGTCTGCTATTTGGTATGAAACTCATAGATAAAACGGGGCACCATCTGTAGGGCTGGGCTGGAGGCCCCTGCCAAATTACAGCTAATGATACAAGGACTAGTAGATTATTGGTCTGATAAGGTTGCTCCTCATTCTTAGCTTTAACGGGGGGGGGGGGGACTGAAAACAATCGAAGAAAAATCCCCAAAGAAGATATTAGTCATTTCCCATATCCTAGCCCTAGGATTATATTGCCAGCTTGTTCTGAGGAACACCTGCAGAACTAGGTCTGGGCTAGATCCTTATCTCCCCCACCCCATCCATGGGGTGGGTGGGGCTGCCTGCCTGCCTGCCTGTCAACTGACATCATAGTGACACTGTGTGACCCATTTTTGCCTGCCCACGGTGCTTTGCAAGCCCTGACAATCCGCTGAAGATCAGAGAAAATGCTGTTTCCCTTTTCCCTGACAATAATCACCAACGGTGGAGCCACATGAGGGTTGGGAAGGTATTTATAAAGCATAGCGCTGCCATAGCATCCTGATGGAGCAGTGCACAGACCATTAGCCACTGGATAGTGAAGGGGCAGCCCCTGAAGTGAGTGTCTCCCGAAGGACAGTGAAGCACCACTGCTGGATGGCTTAACAGAGTCATGAAAAATCATGGGGGTCTGGTTGAGGCAGATAGGGGAGAACAATTGGGCTGTTATTGCAGGGAGGAGGAAAACCTGAAGGCTCTTTGGTATGGTTGTGAAGATCCCAAGTTTGATCCTAGTTCCTTGTCTTGCTCTCTCCCCATTCTAGATTTGGACGTGTCTCATCTCGCATGGAGCTCGTTTCTTGGCCCGTGGGCCCCACACTCGATTCGGTTATGGGCTGCAGTGATAGGCCATCCCTCTCTCACACACACCAGAGGCTGCTAAATCCTCCTCCTCCTTCCTGGACTGGAAGCAGCTGCCCCTCTGGATCTGCCGAAAGGGAGAGGCGCCAGGACACTGGTGTCCACCAGCAAGAGATGGACTTAAGCACTGGTAGCTGGCGATCCATGGTGGAGCACCTGCTTTGGGTGCAGAAGGTTCCGGGGTTCATCTCCGGTATCCTGCAAGGAATCTTCAGACTCTGCGAAAGGGCTGTGGTCAGTGCCCCCATGTAGGTGGGTCTGGACTTGTCTGGCCATTGTCCAGATTCAGCACAAGACAGTGGCTTGTATTTTCGCTGGAATAAACTCTCTTGGGAAGACAGTCCAACGAATAAACTCTTCTGTTGGCTCCCTACGCTGCCCCCTACTCCAAGCAACACATAGTGATAGGAGCAGTCAGGGGAGCAGGGGAGGTGCTGTGGAGCTGACCTCCAACAGGGGCATCACTGCTGCTCCCTGGGACAGGAAGCACCACCTGCAAGGTAGTGGTGACATCTGGCTCTGTTGGTGTGCGCACCCTGCCCCAATCTCACTGCCCCACTGCTGCATTGCCATAAGAACATAAGAACCTAGCTGGATCCGGCCAGTGGCCCATCTAGTCCAGCGTCCTGCTCTCTCTCCGTGGCCAGCCAGGTACCCAGGGAAAGCCCACACCTGAGTGCTATAGCATTCTCTCCCCCCCCCTGCAGTTTCTGGCAACTCCCATTCAGTAGTCTTCCTCCTCTGAAAGTGTCCCAGAAAGTGGCAGCAAGGACACTGCCAGGAATCTGGCTCTGTGGCACTGCCCCTCCCTCCCTGCCGGCTGCTCCTGCACAGTGGCCTATTCAATTTTATTTGAAGGAGCAGCTGATGCAGCCGCAACCCTCCTTGCAGGGTTTTTGAGGCCTCTTGCCCTTCGTGGGCTGCTGCGTTAAGTCTGCCATAGCAAGCAAAAGCAGTCTTTGTGGCACCTCTAACAAATGCCCTTTGGTGTCTGTTCAAGGCGCCACCAGACTCTGCATTATTTTTGCATCAAGCAATGGCAGCAGGACACAGGTAGGTTGCCCGTGGCGTTACAGAAGAGAGGAAATGGGGAATTAAGACACAAAAAGTTGTCATTTGGGGCAAAAGCTGAACGTTTCATGGCCTGAAAAGCAGAATTACTACTAGGTTGAAAGGCTGGTGGAGCTCGTGTGACTTTAATAATTGCACGGAAGAGGAAAATCTGGCAAAGTACAAGTTGTCATCGTCCTAGGATACGAAAAACTACACTTGTTGAAATTATCTGTACAGCTGTTAAAGGTCCCTTTGCACGTTTGTGAGAGAGCAGGATTCCAGCACCTAAAGTTGTCACCAAAAGTTGGATTGCCAACTTTTATACTTGACTCTGCTCTTGTGCCTCTAACAGCAGCTTTATGTGCAGATATTAGTAGGTGGTAGATTTTATCTCCTACTGCAAATAACTTTCACCTGCTGATTTTGACTGACAGGGGCATAAGAGCCAATTAAATTTGGGGAAGGGGTCTAGGCAGATAGCTGTCTCTTTGATACCTGCTGAAGACAACTGCTGTTTAACCTTCTGGTCTATAGCAGTCTTCCACAATGGCTGTGGTGGCTGGAGGCTGATGGGAGTTGTGGTCCAAAACATCTGGAGCGCACCAGGTTGGGGAAGGCTAATTTAAAGAGCCTCAAGCATATTCATGTTTCCCTGCACTTCTGGTATTATCTCTGGGCTGGTGAACTGATTACATCTTTTCTTCAGTTCTGTTAACTGCCTCACTCTTTAACTGATGGGTGAAGGAATGGAAATAAATACTGTATGACTATTTCAGTGCAAGAAGGATTTTGTAGCTGCTTAGTGGGGGTGGGTGGGGTGAGTTTCTTTTTAAACTAAAGAAGATAAATAAATAGCTGATTGTTTGGAAGAAAAGATGCTTTGCTCATACCAAAAGAGATTGGATTGTGTATTCTGTACTAATGGGTCTGCTGAAAACAATTGCATAAGTGAAACATTCAGAGGGCGCACGCGCACCCTTTAATTAAAGTCAAATTACATTATTGGTTAGAAATTCTATGGAAAGTTCCAGTACTAAGTGCCTTGTAGTTACAGTACTTCCCTTTATCTTTACAACAGGTTGATTAAGTAAGTACAGTGGTACCTTGGTTCTCAAACTTAATCCGTTCCAGAAGTCCGTTCCAAAACCAAAGCGTTCCAAAACCCAAGGTGTGCTTTTCCATAAAAAGTAATGCAAAATGGATTAATCTGTTCCAGTCTTTTAAAAACAACACCTAAAACAGCAATTTAATATGAATTTTACTTTTTAACAAGATCATTGATCCATAAAATGAAAGCAATAAACAATGTACTGCAGTCACACAATCAATCAATCAATCACTAGCTGAACTGGGTTCCACACAGTCACAAAAACAAAACAAAAAGCCACAAAAACGAAAATGCAAAATAAATAGCAAAAACAGACATCAGCATAACAAAACAGAAGTGTGGCACTCAAATTGGAAGTGTGGCACTCAAATCAGAAGTGTAACACTCAAAACGGAGCACGTTCGGCTTCTGAAAAAAGTTCACAATCCAGAACACTTACTTCTGGCTTTGCAGTGTTTGGGTTCCAAGTTGTTTCAGTACCAAGGCGTTTGAGAACCAAGGTAACACTGTACAGGCAGACTACCTTAAGGAAATCAAAACTTAATTAACCGAGCCGAGAGTTGAACCTGATAAGGCTGGTCATGCCCAAATTCAGCATCCTGTTTATAAGGCTTGCATTGTCAATCAACAATAATGTGGCCAGCACTTTACAGAGCAGTCCTAATCCCCATAGCCGCTGCCTGGAGGTTAGGGCAGGGCAGAAGTGGCCCCTCAGCTGGAGGAAACAGGCTTTGCCAGTAATACGCCCATAAAGAGCTTTGCAGGAATGAATTTACTGCCTATGCTTCTTTTCAGCAGCTGTAGGGTCTGAAATGGGCTGGGTGGGACGGAGGTGGCCTAGGATCCACTGTCTCCAAAGCTCCCCAGCTAGGCCCCAGGACTGGGTCCATCAACACTACCTGAAAGTTGCCAGCGTAAATTATCCCCCACAATGGAAACAAGTTGGGAACAAGAACCAACCCCCAACCCCCCAAGACACCTCATGCCCATGCCAATGTGAGCCACCTCTGAAGTGGCAGGCTGTCCATCACTTTGTTTGCTCCCAAATTTGGATTGCTCTACTCACCAATACCTATACTTTACATTTCAAGGGAATTGCAAACTGGCATCTTTGGAGGGAAAGTGAAACTCTGCTCCCAGAGGTGCTCAGCCTACTCCTATTTACAGTAGTGGGGGGGGATGTGCCTGTTAATTGCTTTCACAGGATTCACTTCCTGTCTATTGGCCCTGAGACCAACACACACACACACACACCCTGGACACTTTCCCAGCCTTTCCTGGCAAGAACAATGTTCATTCTTAAGTGTCCTCCAGGCAAGCAACTTGTGAATCCCTCTTGGCCCTCACCATAGCTACTCCAGCTCAGGTCTAAGTGAATTAGCCGCCTCCAGAGATGATCCCGTCCCAATTAGTTTGTGTCTCAGAGTCTCTCTCAGGGCTAAGCTTTCCACTCTTGAGTACTAAACCTGCTGTCTACCCTCCTTGGCTGAACGGGCATCAAATTACAGTTGCTACTCCTTGTGCCATGCAGGTGGCGCTGTGGCTTAAATGGGGTGAGCTCCCGTTGCTGGATCCCAGCTCCTGCCAACCTAGCAGTTCGAAAGCACGTCAAAGTGCAAGTAGATTAATAGGTACCGCTACAGCGGGAAGGTAAATGGCGTTTCCATGCGCTGCTCTGGTTCGCCAGAAGCAGCTTTGTCATGCTGGCCACATGACCTGGAAGCTGTACGCCAGCTCCCTCGGCCAATAACGCAAGATGAGCGCCGCAACCCCAGAGTCGGTCACGGCTGGACCTAATGGTCAGGGGTCCTTTTACCTTTACCTTACTCCTTGTTCCTAGTGGTAAATGTAGTCGTATAAATAAACATAGTTAAGGGATATATCCCAATTCTCTCTGAACCAAAAGGAAACCCAAAATCCCAGGACAGAGAGATTCAAAGACTGAACACCTATAGCAGTCCGAAGAACATGGAAAGGCTGTGTGCAGTTGTGCCAAACAGTTTTCCTAATACTGCGACTACTGCGACTACTACTACTACTACTACTAGTAATAATAATAATAATAATAGCAGCAGCAGCACTTATAGAGTTGTTGGCAACTGTCTGTTTGGGGAGAGAATGGAGTGTGCTAAAGTGATCTCTCTAGGGTGCAAGCCTGGGCAGTATGTCTGGAGATCCTGGGCTGCCCAGACGACAAGACCCTGCTCTCGGCCTCACTGATGTGGTCCAAAGGAGAGCAGAGCAATGTGTTTGGCACCAGCATTTCAAATATTTGAAGTCATTTTTGTACATTGTCTCAGTAAATCCTTACAGCAGCCTTGCATAGCTGCCAAGTTATCCCTTTTTAAAAGGGATTTTCCCTTATGCTGAATAGGCTTCCTCGCGAGAAAAGGGAAAACTTGGCAGCTATGGCCTTGTAAAGTCAAGTATCACCAGCCCCACGTTGCAGATGGTCATCAGGGAAATTGAACTGAAGCTGGGAAGGTGACACAACTACCTGCCAGGAAATATCTTCTTTAAAGGATAAGTTTAGTCATTATTATTATTATTAATATTTGGGGGTGGGAGTGGTTTCATATGGAAAAACATGTAAATATATGATTGGCACACTTATAGCCTAAAGTGATGCTGAAGCTCAGGAAAAACTTTACCACTTGGTTCTATTGAATGTATAAAATGATTTTTCCAGGCATAGGAAAAATGTGCAGATTGTTTCATGTGTTTGGACTTTTTCAAAAGTATTCAGACCCAACACAGTACAATTATGACAACTTAAACAGAACAGAGACAGGTGTCAATATAGGTATTGTAAGAACTAAGAAGCAGCAAAAGCTGGATAAGGCAAGCAAAAAAGTCTAGCTCATGAGCAATCTATTCAATGTTTTCATTAGTAGTAGTGAAATAAGAGGGTGGATGAAATCGGGTGATTGTGAGAAGCAGAGAGGCATTGTTAGCATTGGGAAGAATCAGGAAGTTGTGCAGGACAACCCAGCTGACCTCACAAACAAAGGGAATGATAGAAACAAAATGGAATCCAATCACACAAAGTATCACTTGCAGGCTGCGTCCTGAGGTCCTGTAAACCAGTTTTGCTGTCTGCTGGAGCTCCAAAGAGGGAAAGATAGCCAGCAATTGTGTTTCATCAAAAGGTGTCTTCATGAATAGTACTGGGTAGCAGACTGTGGCCGGAGTACAGTAGAACAGTGTTCAGCAGCTACAGTTAACTGTGACAGAGAATTCTTGAAACTGTGTTTTATTATACTGTGTTAAATCAATGCCCTTCAATAACCAAAACATAAAATAAAAGAGGGTGTGTTGTATCCAGACTAAGTTAATTACACTTAACGCTTGTCCACATTTGAGCATTAATCCACCCCCCCCTCCATATTCTAATTAGACCTAAGTAGTCCACAGCTCTGCATATTTGAATTTGTATATGAAGAGCAACTTGATATTTCCTACTCCAATAGGAGTTCCCTTTGGTGTTTGTCTCTGCCTCCTAATTTGTTTATTCCATTATGCCAAACAAGAACCAGCAAGGGATACATGCAGGTAGCTGCATGCACATGTTATTTTTGTTTAAATCGCATACAAGAAGTGTGCAAAAGCACACAGCCAGGCAACTGTAAACTAGCTCGTGCAGTTTTCTGGTTTTGTGCAACTCTGAAGAATCAAAAGAACAGGAAGGAATTCCTCCAGGAGTGCACTGAAGAGTTACAAGCACAGCCAGGAAAGAAATGAAAGCACTAAGGAAGTAGTGGGCATGTAAAGGGAAGCAGGAGAAACTGACCATTGATCCACCCACCCACCCCCAAACACCAAATAGTCTGCAACCTGAATGGAGCAGTTTGGAGCCTGATTTCCCCCCCTTTAGATTTTAGATGATAAAGAATAACAATGCCAAATAAGAATGCATTCTGAAAGGGGGGGCACCGATTTTCCTTTAAATACCAGCTTGGCTCCAATTTATCCTGCCAATTTCTACTGTAGCTAGACCATCTGCTTTGCCTGTAAAATGCGACTCCCAGCATCTCCAGGTTGGGGTGGGAAAGCTTCCTGTTTGAAAATTTATTATTATTATTATTATTATTATTATTAACCCGCCCGTCTGGGTGGGTTTCCGGACCCCGGAGAGCCACTGCCACTGCCAGTCAGTGCAGGCAATAGCAGCTACATGGATGATGGGCTGACTCAGTATAAAGCAGCGTTCCTACAACAGCCCGCTGAACCGTTTGCTCCTTAAGACGCGCGTGGGATGTAGGCAACTGTAGAACTGCTCGCTATAAGAGGCAACCATGCAAGCGGTTTGGGAAGAGCAGCGCTAGAATTAAGCGTGGGCGCAATTAAAGCGGCAAAGCCCCTGGGGACATCCGCCACAGCCCAATTATGCCCCACCCAGGGGCGTGTTCCTCTGCCTTGGGTCACAACTGGAGCAGAAGCGGCCAGGTGCAGCGTAACCCTGTTATTCAGGGACCGGCTGCTGGAGGCCTTCTTTGATCATAGCCGAAGTGAGGAGCCCAGACCTTCAGGGCTAGCGCTGCGCACAGACATAGAAGCTTATTGGATCGCGTTGGGTCGGATGGGTTGTAAACACAGGCTAGTCCCCGCTCGCCCACACATGGATTCCTTCCAAGTGCCTCTGAGATTCGGGAAAACGGGGATCTCGAAAAGGAAAAATTAAAAACGTATCACCCTCTAGCGGGGCAGCGACAGCTAACCCGGGAAGCTAGCACTTCTGCGCTCGAGAATCAGGAAAGGAACTTTTATCCGGTCCCTTACGGTGAAAAAAAAAACCTCTACGTGGAGACAAGCAGGATGGGATACGACCAAGTAAACTCGAAGCAACAAGAAGCGCGGGACCCGCGAGGGACCCTGCTGTACCTGGACTCGCCGGTAGAGGGGGCCATTAAGGCATACCGGTTAATAGGGAACTTTGATAAGATTGCGAGTCTCTCTCTCCCTCCTCCCCCCCACCCACTTTCCCTTTTTAAAAAATACGTCATTCCTGTGGTTGTAAAAACCTTCCCTGCTTTTTGCTAACTCCGGGACAGCAAGGCTTTCAAAGGGTACAAAGGGATTCTTGCTTTTCCACAATCGATCACGTCGGGGTGAAACTTGCCTTTTTTTTTCTTCTTTCGAGCGGGGAAATTTGAGAGAGAACCGCGCCTGGCGCCTTCCCAATAGAAAAGGGAGCGGAGGCGCGCGGGACTGGCGCCAGCTGGGCGCGGAGGAAAGGCCTTTCGGGTTTCGTAGGGACTGTCTGGCTGAGAAACGTGCTCTTGTGCCCAGGGGCGTCCCACTTTCCCGGCCTGTGCCGTTGCTCCTCCCCACCCAAAACAGCCGCTTCACCCATGGCCTGGGTTCGCTCTTGCCCGACGCTCCCTTGCCCGTTTCAAGTCTTCCCCTGCGCCCCCCTCCTGTTCCCTCCCCTTCCCGATCAACTTCCAAAGGCGCCCCGGATTTGCTCCTCTTACGCCGCCGGGTCTCTCGGGGAAGATAAAGTTTCCCGCGCTCCTAGCACCCAGCGACCCTCGCACCGCCGCCTTCCCCATCGCTCCGGAATCTTGCGAGGACGCGGCACCCAGCTTCCAGGCCCAAAAGCTTGTTTATGCGAAGAATTTCTTCTTCCTTAAAAGGGCAATGGCTCTGTTGCGCTAGGCGCCAGTCGGCGGCGAGGTCGAACTCGGCAAAAACGTTTCTGGTGTGTCCTCGCGTGGGCGCCACCGCAAAAAAAGAGATAAGGGGGGAAAAAACCAAATCCGAAGTGGGGCCATACCTTTATTCAGACAAACATAATGTCACAAAATAGTGAGCAAGCTTCAGAGTCCTACAGAGCCCTTCATCAGGCTACAAGATGGCAAACTAAACGGAATTCTTTTTGCGGGAGGGAAATCTGGCTTGATGTTGAAGCTTGCCTTGGTCTTCGTCTTAAGATAAAGCGTGGCATGAGGTGTAAAATTTAATAGACTGGCGCATGGGTGTAGGGGGGGGGGAGCAGTAAATAATGCAAAACAGGTGCACTGCCCTGAGCAGCATCCCTCTGGGTACCAGTCTTGATAAACAACAGCAGGTGTGCACTCTTGCCCTTGTGCCACTGTGGCAAACTGGATGCTGGACTAGATGGGTTTTTTGGCTTGTTCCAATGGGTCTTTTTAACATGAAACAGCAGAGCCAATATCTGAGCACTGGTTCTTATATGTGTGGGAGATCGGCAGTCAACCCTAACAAATACATATTCTTGCTATTCAGCATGAGAAGGGGCCAAGTCCACAGAGCTGTATTGCTAATGGGCAGATACTCAGACCATAGAAGTACAATTACAGTAGTAGAGAGGGCTCTGTGTGATGTCATTTCTGCTGCTTTCCTGGAGAGGAAGGAGCATGTAGTGTTTCTCGTTCTTCTCTCTCTTACTTTGACCTATAGGATGCAGACATGCCTTCACCTACTCCAGCTTTAGGCACATGCCTGAAGCTGGTTATACTGTAAATATAAGTATTTTGCTTCCATCTTTTTTTTACTGGTGCCATTGCTGTGAACCAATGCATGAGAACAAAGTAAGTAAATCTTGTTTTTAAATTTACAAGTTGTTGCCTGATTCTCTGTTAAGTGAAGGAAGAAGGGGGACGCCAGCTTGCTTCATAGCTGGACTTGCTCAAAACAAGGTTTTACAGCGTTATTCCTATGCTTTTAATATTGCTGCCAAGGATGGAATTCTGAAACAGTCCCACCTACACAGCTGGGTGGGAAGGCTGGTTACAAGACCTCTCTGAAACCACCTAACTTCACCACAGCAGCAGAACAGTTCTCTCAACCCCAGAAACAAGCACACATATGAGGATCCAGAAGGATCTCCTGGGTTTTATACACTGTGCAATACACAATTCTATCTACCCTCTATTATGTGTGTTGTGGGGTGCCTGGACCTCCTCTTCTAATTCCTGGGTGCCAGGTACTGGGTTTTGCATGTTAAAAACAAGTCATGCTGGCTTCCCATATTCAGGAGATCATGTTCAGAGGAAGGGGTTAGGCTGAATGCCTTGTCCCTCTTCTAATTCCTGGATCCAGCACAGATTCAAATGTTGGATTGCCAGGTCAGGCCTGCTAAAATGGCTCTTTAGGGGACAAAGGGAGTGGCTCTGTGCCCCAGAGGGCAACAGAGGGGTCTCTCCCTCAACCCAAAAATAGAAAGACAAAAGCCCATGCAGTAGACTTTTAAGAGTTTTTGCTGCGATGTGAGGAAAAAGTGTCACTCTGTTAAAGTCAGCAAGCTGGAGAGAGGGCCAGAGCCACGTTCTGGAGCCTGCTTGAATTCTATTTGAATCCAAGGCTGCTGTGGCTATTGGGAGAAGCAAGAACCTCTAGGGGTGTCAATGCTGTGAGCCCCTCCATCGTAGGCTCAGGTTGTATATACTGCATGTATGTATAAATAAACCACATGTCATAAAAACATCACGGTCTTTATATGTACCTCATTTCCCAAGGAAACACAGCCCCTAGGTGAGTGCCTGGACCCCTGGAATCTCACACTGCTCAGACATTGGGGTGATGAGTAACAATATCTAGGTACCTGTTTCAGGTATTAAGTGATGTAAGCACCTGTTATGAAAGCTCCTGCTATGACAAACCTCTTTGAGATTTTAAGGGTCAGACTGAAGTGAAGTTTGTCCTGGACTGTACACTTCAGGTTCCTGGTGGTTGGTTTCAAGCTTCCCTCCCCAGGGAGGATTTTGAGGCTCCTTCTCTGGTTCCAGGAATTCCAATTTGATAATCTGATAACATTGCCTGGTAGAGGGTCACACCCAAATATCAGGGTTCCCACAGACTAGCATGACTATTCTGCCTCCCCCCCCCCAGATACGCAGGGTCCTGCATGGGTCTCATATTATCTGAGCAGGAGTGAGCAAAGGAGAAAAGGCTGCATCACTTCACAATTGCATCCCTCTCTGGTGCGTTTAGTCCAGAGCGACCCTGCTCTACACGGGGCAAGGGTCATTTTCATCTGGATCGATGGTTTCCATCCAGTATCTCTTTCATTAAAACGACCCCCTCTCAACAGGGAGGCGGCGGGTCTCTTTACAGAGGCGCAGAGGTGGCGGCGTCACAGCGACGAGCATGGGCAGGGAAAGATCCTTGGAGAAATCAGCAGTTTTTACTACGACGACTAATCCCGTTGGCGGGGCCCGCGAGCGTCGCCTTGCAGAATGGGAACAGACGGAACACTAGGATGAAAGCGGCTTTGTGGTCCGATCCGGGTCGATCTCAAACTCGGATCAAACGGATCTCTCCCACCTCCCCAGAACCAGAGGGGGACAAAATCCCTCCCCTCCCCTCGGATGGTGGCCAAGAGGGGTCGCTCCGGAGGCCGCCGCCGCTGGCTATCCCAGGCGGCCCGCAGCCATTGCCCTTTTAAGGGGTAGCTTGAAACCGCGCTTGGGCTCCATGTTTGTATCAGAAAATCGTGAAGAGGGAACTCCATGTTGTAACAAAGTTTCCTCCGCCGCTGCCTTTTTCTTTTCCCCCCTTTTTTGTTTTGTTTTTCCCCTTTCCCCATCTCCCCCCGCCCCTCCCCCACCCTTTTATTTCCCCCCTTCCGTTTTCATTTCCTTTTCTTTTTAAAAAAACCTCCCCGCCACCAAAAAAAAAACCACCCCACCACCCCAACAACAATCTGTTAACTCCTGGAAAATTCCTCAAAGCGGCGGAGACACAATTGGAAGGAGGGAAGAGAGAGAGCGCTCTGTCCTTCTGGTCTAATGGACAGCGGGTCCATTATCACCCAGGTTAGCAAGGAAGAGGTGAACACGCCTCTGCAGGAGAAAGGTAAAGAGACCCGCGCGAACTGCCCTCCCCGAGGGGTAGAGGTCAAAGACGGGGCCGGGGGGGCATCTTCTCGGTGCCCACCTTCAGATCGCCAAGAAACGATCGGAGCCACTTGTTCCCATAACGCGCCACCTTTTTCAGCTTGACAGATCGGTGACAAGGTGACAAGGGAGCGTAGGATCGCCCTGCGCGCGTCTACAAGCGGGTGTAGCGGGGTGTTGAGGGAGCCTGCGTGCCCTTCTCGGACGCGCAAAATCAATCCACGCCGGGCTCAGGTTCCGGTGGCAGGAAAAAAACAGTGGCCAAGCCGCTTTTCTGGCGACGCGCGCTGCCTCCGGCTGCCCACCTCACCCCGCCGTCCCCCCATTCTCTTGCGCGGATATATCGATCCACAGTGCAACGCCCTGGTGCGTGGTCGGCCCAAGAAGCAGGAAATCTATCCGATTTGTTGCGTCCGGTCCACCTCTGAGCCCTGGACACGGAGGCACCGAGGTAGCGAGCGCGGCGCGTTGCACACGTGTATGTGTTGTCTGTGTGTATTGGTTCTCGAAATAACCGCCTCGCCCCATGGGGTTGGAGGGTGCCCTGAAATGCTGGCTTGGCGCAGTAGCTCCTTCGAGTTCCTTAAGGGCTTTGGGGGGTGAGGAGAAAAACTGGGTGGTTTGTTTTCTTTGGCGGGGTCCTACTTCCATTCCCTTCTATATTCTGGATCCCCATAGCTTTCCTGCCCCTACCCCGATTTCCTCACTGTGTGTGGCATTATTGAGCGAAGAGGAAGCTGTGCTTCGGCAACAGGCTTCATTAAGGAGGCATATAAGGAATCCCTTTTTATTTTTGCCCCCCCCCACAAAACCCCCACACCCCATATCCTGAATGCATCTCCCTCCATCTTTCCCTTTGCGTGTTATGGGCAGTTGTTGTTGTTGTTGCTTTAGAGGATTTTAAAGCGAAAGTGCGTTTTTCACCGGTGAGGTTTTCTGGTTCGGCTGTTTGCTGCTATGGGAGATTTTGAGCAGGGGAAAGCCCCCTATGAGCAGGTGTGGGGCGGGCTGCACCCAGACTTGTTCCAGGTGTTAGTAAACACACGTCTGTAGGAGGAGTCTTGTTTGATGGTGCCAGAGATGTTAGATAGGGAGCTGTTCCCAATTCAACATTATTTCAGGATTGAGACTCAGGGTGGCTCTCTCTGACTTCCTGGGGATCCAGAGATTTCGCCTGACTTACTAGCAAGAGCAGCATTTTCTTGACCCTGGGTGTTAGCTTACACCTCCCTTTTTTCCATTCTAGGTGAGGCACAGGTGGGCTCACTAGATAGGCGATTATGAAGGAGTTGCTCTGATAGGGCTGAGGAAAGATGTCATTCCTAGCACCCTCTCTCGGTGCTGGTGAGTTGTAAACATTGCTGGTGGAAGGTGGGGGGAATGGAATAGCCCAAGATGGTGTGTGTGTGTGTGTGTGGTGTGGTGTTTTGCTAGCTGCTTTTAGCTTTTCTCCCACTGCTTCCTGGTGATCTCGGCTCTGTCAGAAAGGAAGCTGGCTGGCAAGGTTAAGAAATCCTGAGGCCTTTTCACTGAGAAATTGGGGCATTTCTTGGGTCAGATGTGTTGGTGGCAGGTGAGAAAGGGGATGCTGCTCCCCCATGCTCATGTGCCCACTTGGACCATTTGCTTTCGGCCATCTTTAAAAGCACAACAACAACAACGCCTTCTGGCTGAAGGCTGGTGGGGTGAGTTGGGCAGAGCCAATGCCATTTAGTAGAGAGAGATGGGCCAGTGAACCGACCTTGGTGCAAGACAACATTTGTTCTGAATGGGGGAGGCGCAGGCATTTCTCTTGGGCTACTAAGATATCTGACAATAAATGGCTGGTGGTGTGTGTATGGTTTGATGGGTGAGAGGTTGGGCATGAGCAGGCCTGTGTGACAGGGTTCTGGGGTGCTATCAGCCATCCTTTTCACTGGTGATATTTTGCAAACGCTCTGTCTGAAGCAAGAAGGTAGAGCCTAAAGCTAGAGGTTTATGCACAATGGAACAGAAAAATGCATCCTGGCAGACACTTATTTGTGGGACAGTTTATGGTAATTGCAGGTTGGGAGACTGCTGTGGTGCTCAGCTCTTGTTTGCAGGTTTCCTGTAGGTATCTGGCTGGCCACTGGGAGAAGATGAGATGGGCTTTTGGCCTGATCCACCTGGGCTCTTCTTGTGTTAAATGTTCTGAGCAGGCAACCAAAATGGGGGCTTTATCTTGCCACTATATGTGGCTGGTCAGTTGTGTTTAGTTTGAGCCACACTACAATCTGTGGGGTACTGTCCTAGCACTGTAGCTGCCGTATACTGAGTTAAACCATTTGGCTCAATGATGTGTTTACAAGGATGGTCAACGTGGTCCCCTCTGAATATTGGTGGATCCTTAAACTTTCATCAGCACCAGCCTACATGGCCATTAGTCAGGGCTGATGGGAGGTGTAGTCCAAAAACATATGGAGGGCTTCCTGTTGGCTACCCTAGGTCTACACTGTCTAGCAACAGTCCCAGAATTTCAGAAAGAGATTTTCTCCAGCCTTTTTTTTTTTGAGAGAGAGAGAGAGAGAGGTCAAGGGTTGAATCTGAAATATCTCTGATGCAAAACATGCCCTCTGCCCTTGAGCTGTTCTTCTTCCCTAAAAGATTGCCCATGAACCTGATGTGGAACAAAACAAAGAGAGGGAAGGGGCTGTAGCTCAGTGGTAGAGCATCTGCTTTGAACACAGAAGGTTGCAGGTTCAATCCCCAGCATCTCCACGTAGGGCTAGGAATCCCCACAATGCTTTGAGAGCCACTGCCAGTCAGTGTAGACGATGCTGAGCTAGATGGGCCAATGGTCTATCTCAGTATAGGGCAACTTCCTAGATTCATTTCCTGGCATAGAATCAGAGAACCATAGAATTGTAAGGTTGGGACACCGAGGGTCATCTAGTCCAGTTCTGAATCTCAGCTAAAGCATCCTTGACAAAGGGCCACTCAGCCTCTGCTTAAAAGCCTCCAATGAAGGAGAGTCCACCACTTTCTGAGGGAGTCCATTGCACTGTCAAACATTTCTTATTGTCAGAAATTTCATCCTGATGTTTAGCTGGAATCTCCTTTCTTGAAACCTGAAGCCATTGGTTCGGGTTCTACCCTCCAGAGCAGGAGAAAACAAGTTTGCTCCATCTTCCTAGTGAAAGACTTTTAGATATTTGAAGATGGCTATCATATATCCTCTCAGTTTCTTCTTATCCAGGCTAAACATACCCAGCTCCCTCAATTGTTCCTCATAAGGCTTACTTTCCAGACCCTTGATCATCTTGGTCACCCTCCTCTGCACATGTTCCAGCTTGTCAATATAT
Source organism: Zootoca vivipara (assembly GCF_963506605.1). Taxonomy (NCBI): domain Eukaryota; kingdom Metazoa; phylum Chordata; class Lepidosauria; order Squamata; family Lacertidae; genus Zootoca; species Zootoca vivipara. Next base: position 85,759,109 of record NC_083276.1, on the reverse strand, counting down.
CCTTCCTAAATCGTGGTGTCTAGAACTGGACACAGTATTCCAGGTGTGGTTTGATCAAGGCAGAATGGAGTGGTACTATTACTTCCCTTGATCTGGATGCTATACTTCTGTACTTCTGTTGATGCCCTGGAATTGCATTAACTTTCTTTGCTGCTGCATCACACTGTTGACTCCTGTTAAGCTTGTGGTCTACTAAGACCACCTTTTCACATGTACTACTGGCAAGCCAAGTGTCCCCCATCTTATATTTGTGCAGCTGGTTTTTCCTGCCCAAGTGTAGAAGCTTACATTTGTTCTTACTGAAATTCATTTTTAATTAGTTTTGGCCTAGTTCTCCAATCTGTTAAGATCATACTGAATCCTGATTCTGTCTTTTGCGACATTAGCTAACCCCTGTTTGGTGTCGTCTGCAAATTTGATGAGCATCCCCTCAATTCCTTCATCCAAGTCATTTATAAAGACGTTGAACAACAACCGGCTCAGGACAAAACCCTGCGGCATCCCACTTGTCACTTTTTCCAGGAAGGCGAGGAACCATTAGTGAGCAGTATTTGGGTTCGGTCAGTCAACCAGCTAAAAATCCACCTAACAGTTACCTCACCCAGCCCACATTTTACCAGCTTCTCCAGTTAAAAGAGTAGCGGGGAGCAGGTGGTTCCTGAGGCCCTGGAGAGCTGTTCCCAGTTAAAGTACGCAATACTGGTCCTGTATGAAGCAGTGTCCTGCAGCGTCAGGTCTAGGCACAGGATCTTCAGGAAAGGACTCAAAGGATGGTTCTGCTTCCAGAGCAGACACTGCCCAGATAGCCCAAACGTTCTTTATTTAAAAGCTTCACCCTATTTTAGAGGATTGGCTGTAATTCTAAATGTCACAGGAACACAGAATATAGCAGACTTCTCTTATTGCCCACATACAGTCCCCTTGTTCTTGAATCTGGACCTGCCAGTGCGATTCTGGTTTCCAAAAGTGCCATGCGAAGTCTGTAGTAATGAGATCAGAGGAGACGCCCAAGAGGCCACACTGTCCATGCAAGCAGAGCTGGCTGCGTTTTGTGAGTGGAACAGTAGCTGACCAAAGAGACTCTTTTTGAAGGGTGCCCCAGTCTTAAGGCGCCTGTTCCAAAGGGGGTGTGTGTGTGTGTGTGTGTGTGTGTGTGTGTTTTAAAAAGTACTTTATGAATGTTAATGGGGAAGTGCCCATGTTTGTAACTCCCACTCAATTCCTGTTCTGTTTTCTCTTGCTTGACCAGAAAGTTGTTTAATGCCCAGTTCTGTCTCCCACCTTCTCTAAATGGTGATTAATCATTCAATACAGCTCTTTTACCTGCTTTTCTGTAGGTTCTCCTTCTGTGTCTCACCGCTCAGCCAACTTTCAGGCCTCTGGATAGCCTTTTGTAGCCTCTCTTCCCACCCCACACAAATCGAGCTCTCCAAATATATTATGATGACTTATGAGTTGTGGCAGAATTCTGTGCTGTTGCACTGCAGGCTGAGCTGCAAGTCGGGAAGTCCCTAGTTTGAGTCTGACCTCTGCCACAAAGTCACTAGACAGGCTTTGGAAAAGGCCTCTCAGCCCCTCAGGATCTCTCCCTACCTGCAACAGTGAATAGCATAATACGGAATTAACCTTGCAGGGGTGCTGAAAGGGTTACAACTGAGCGAAGTACGTTGAAAGCGCTATGTTAAATATTATTTTAATAAATTATCAGATGGGGTGGAGGAAGCTGTTATTAACCTTCCACCATGATATGCTAGTTTATCACATTTTAAATGTGAAAGGGCATTAAGCTACAAGCTCCTCATCTACATTCTGAAGCAAGTGCCCCAGAGTCCCACCACCTCAGTCTGCAGCTTCATTCTACGCAAAGTGTGTGAGAATAATAATAACCTATGAGCTGACCTGAGACCTGCGAGTATAGGGTGGGACATAAATTCAACAAACAACAACAACAACTACCTTCCTGCTAATGTCTAGGCAAGTTGATGTTGGAACCCTTAATTGATTGAATTAACCTCCCTGCCTCAGCCCAACCTGCAGGAGATGATTATCTGCAAAGTGGCAAATTTCATTGAGAGTGTGCCATTTTCCCAGCCCCAAAGTCCAATATGGAAAAAATAGAAATGTTGTCGGGAGATGCATGATAATCCAGCGGTTGGCATACTATGTATGGGCAATTCCCATCTCAGTACATGGCAGATATTTGGGACTATGGCCCCATCAGTCCCAATCAGTATGTCCATGTTGAGCCCGAGGCTGATGGGGGTGGTATGCCAAAACATCTAGAGGGCATCAGGTTGAGGAGGGCTGGCTAAGACAGAGAGTTCAGCATTCTTCTAGGTCTGTTTAGGCCCAAGTTGAAGAACCCGAGGTCCAGCTCCAAGGCCCTTCTGGTGAAGTTACAGGGAATCGGGCAGAGGGCCTTTTTGGTAGTTCTGTGTGCCCTGTGGCACACCCTCCCGTCAGATGTCAGAGATAAACAATTATATGACTTTTTGCAGACACCGGAAGGCAGCTCTGTTTCAGGAAGCTTTTAATGTTTGATATTTTGATGTGTTCTTTGATATCCTGTTGGAAGTTGTCCAAAGTGGCTGGGGTACAATATTATTATTATTATTATTATTATTATTATTATTATTATTATTATCATCATCATCATCATCATCATTCTCATTACCTATGAACCTATGGATATTATCAGACTACAGCTCACACAGTCACTCACCATTGGTTGTGTTGGACAAGGAGATGGCAGCTGAAGTGTCAGTGTCAGAAAAGTACTTGGTTAGGCAAGGCTGCTGTATTTCAAAGCCCAAAGTATAACTTTCACTTTTGTTTACCAGAGCATTGAATGTTTCTGTTTCCATTAAAATGAAAGAATGTGTTCTTTCTTTCTTTCTTTCTTTCTTTCTTTCTTTCTTTCTTTCTTTCTTTCTTTCTGTCTTTCTTTCCCTCCCTCCCTCCCCCCTCTCTCTTTCTGTGTGTGTGTGTCTCTCCTTCAAAAATTTACCAAATAGCACAAGCACAATTTTATGTGCTGTTTACTAAATAGTAGTAAGTGCCTCTCACATTCTCAAAGTAGTACATTTTGTATTTCATAATTCAGTTCATTAGTACGGCAAATATTTCCCTTTCCCCACAATATGCCACCCCCACCTGCCACCACTGTCATGCCTTCCAAATCCTCAGACACTTTGTATCTCTGATTGGGATGGTCAGGGCTTTGTGCTGGGCTTGGACTCTTGTCGGGTAACTCCTATCCCCTTGATCATGGTAATTTGGTCTCCTCCTCCTTTCTCAAGCCAACCAGGTCAAGTGATGGGCTGCGGAAGGACGTGTGTCCTTGAACGGACCTTTTCAAGGGTCATGCATGTTTGTGTGAGGCAGAAGAGCTGTCAAAAGACAGTTGCTTCTCTCTATATCTTAAGCTGCCTTTGCCAACCTCATTCCGGGGCTGGCCAGGGGTGATTGGAATTGTAGTCCAAAACATCTGGAAGGAACTGGGCTGGCAAAGGATTAAATGATCTTCCAGACTTGTTTACATCCAGCCACACTCTGATTATTGCATTCCAGGGGAAATGATATTTGCATCTCCTTCTATGGGGATTTGTATTAAGAATCTGGATCAGTGCCTTTGAGGCACAGTATAATTGTAGGGGCTATTACCTAAGGCCAAGGAATTGAACTGGATAACACCCAAGATTACTACCAATTTTGTAGATACGTAGTGATGAACAGCTAATAGATGCAATGGTCCATGTGGGTATCTGCAAAGCAACCAAACGGACAGAGCTCCATGCGATAAACCTTTTTGTAAACCTCCACACAGATTGCATGGGTTTAAAACTTGGAGGTCTGCCACACAAGGGGTTGCTTTTACAAATTATTTTCATCCTTCACTTCTTTTTTAAAAAATATATTCCACTTTTTCTCCAAGCTCAAAGTGACACACATGGTTTTCCTACTCCCCATTTCATCCTCACAACAAGCCGGTGACGTCAGATAGTCTGAGTGATAGGGATTGGCCCAAGGTCAATTAGAACCCTGGTCTGCCAGGTCCTAATCCAGTATTCTAACCAGTACCACTGGGTTTTGGTTTATGTACAGCTTATGACATGCTACTTCACTCACATGAATTGCATCGTATATAAGTGGAACCTTTGTTCCTTAGGGCAAATTTGCAGACCACCTGGGCACATGGTGGACTGTTGGGAGTGGCTCTGCTCATTGGCACACAGTGCTCAGCAGGACACCCTGCACAGTTTTTTGTTTGTGTCCCCAGCACTGTGAGATGGGAATTGAATATGAGACTCGTCCTCAAATTCATAGCTCAGCATTGTCTACACTGACAGGCAGTGGGTCTCCAGGATTTCAGACAATAATTTTTTAACATTTGAGGTGGCTAAAGGCAAATTGCTATTATACTGAAGATGGGAATGATAATATTGGCCTGCCTTACAGGGCTGTTTGTGAAAATTACTTAGAAGGTTTGTTTGAAACCCTTTGAAAACTTGAAGTATGCTATTAAAATATTTAGTACCACTATTATTAGACATAAAGCAGAGCAGCAGGAATCTTGTGAGACATCAACAAACTCCACATTCCTGTGAGTCTTTCAGCACTCTTTAATCTCATCCCTCAGTGATTCAGCCTTTTGGTTTCTCAAAATGTCACAAATGTGTAGTATGACAAACTCAAGATTTTGTTCACCCCCAAGCCCAAGGACTTGACTGTCACCCAGAATATTGAGAGAGTGAGACTCTTTTATTTTCCCAATTTAATAAAGCAGCAAAGGAGAGAGACCCAATATACATCCATTAAACAACACTGGCACTCTCTCTCTCTCTCTCTCTCTCTCTCTCTCTCTCTCTCTCTCTCACACACACACACACACTGCTTCTCTACCTTGCTAAGAATTCTGACTGTGGAGCATGAATTCTCAGTGTTCCTTGATGGGATGCTTGCTGCAGCGGAGTGGTCAGAGGCCTAGTGAGCTGGATCCATTTGCTTATTGATTTATTTATAAGATTTCTTATCCTGCCCTTCTGCATAAGGTGGTACGTTACAACAATTGAACGTACAATTATTTTTTAAAAACACAATTCAATGATAAAACACAGCTTGTTGGGTCAGAAACTGGGCTTGCCTGCTTTTATGTCTGAAGTGTAAATGATAAAGATTTTGTTTTCTTTTGAGTGCACAGGCCTTGTCTTCTAAGGCAGTGTTTCTCAACCAGTGTGCCTCCAGATGTTTTGGGACTACAACTCCCATCATCCCTAGCTAGCAAGACCAGTGGTCAGGAATGATGGGAGTTGTAGTCCCAAAACATCTGGAGGCACACTGGTTGAGAAACACTGTTCTAAGGAATCATTATGGTCACCTGCTTTGCGTTCTGCTCTTAATGAGATATTGGTTTAGATTTGCATATTGCGCTATGGGGACATAATTTGGCATAGTTCTCTGTGGTGGTGCCACCTTTTCTTTTGATTTCTTCCCCCCAGAAATAAATTTGTGACATCTGCTGAAAAGAGTGGCCATGAGCCGGATGTGGAACAACAAAAACAAAATGAAGAGGGGAAAGGGGCTGTAGCTCAGGAATAGAGCACCAGGTTTGCATTCAGAAGGTCCCCGTTTCAATCAGTGTAGACAATGCTACTCTAGATGGACCAGTGATCTCACTCGGTATGAAGCAGCTTCCTATGTATCATTTTGTTATCCAGCCTGGGGAAACTCGATGTATAATATCCACACCACCCTCTTACAATAGCAGTAGTCTGGTTTGTATTGGGAAATCAGAAGTGATTTCTCCCTGGTGATTTTTTTTTGTAAGGATCAAATGTTACAGCAGATTCTGAGTTGGGATGTTGTTTCTCAACCAGGATGGCAGGCAGTGAGGAGGTGGTGGAGCTGTGCTTTTGCGTGTGTGTGTGTGTGTGTGTGTGTGTGTGTGTGTGTGTGTGTGAGAGAGAGAGAGAGAGAGAGAGAGAGAGAGAGAGAGAGAGAGAGAGAGAGAGAGAGAGAGAGACTATTTCACAAGTGTCTGGCCAGTGACTGACACATTGCCTTGCATTTATGCTTCAGCAGCTGCTCAGTATTCATGCTTTGAAGCCCCAGCAAATATTCCGGTGTTGTTTTGTATTCATGTTACACGTCCCAGGTCTCTCTTTTCCCTTTCTTTTTTAAAAGGCTGTATAGGTGGTTAGCTGAAACTGCTTTACTCGGCCTTCTGGTTTAAATGCAGAAATGTTTTTTTTTATTTAAAAAATTCCCCAGCAGCAGGGGCTGAAAAGGTTGTGCTGTTTCCTTCCGGTTGCCCTTGACAGTAAAAAGAACAACAACCGTGTTGTTGCAAAAATGAGGACCAAACAGGAAGAGGGATAGCCCTCCCCCTTGCTGCATATTTACAATGTATATCTGCCAACCAAAGAACATGGTGTACCTAATAAAATATGCCAAATGCAGTGATGGTGATTAAGTATACAAGACAAACAGTTCTCGAGATTGCAAATACGCTGGCATAGGAACAATGTGTCACCTCTGGATCAACATGTCCAATATTGCCATTCTGCCTTCTGACATCTCACTGCTTGTCCTGAAACACCACTTGTATAACCTGCCAACTACAAGTGGGCATTAATGCATAAGTCACTAGGATAGCCTGATGCTGTTCTTCCCCTAATTCGGTACTTTCCCCCCCCCCCAGTTAACGACACTTGCTGCAACTGAACCTAAAGCCAAACCTCATGCATATGTGCCCCCGCTGCTTTATGGGGATTAGGTGGCAGGCTGCTACTTTGCACACAGATTTGCTGCTGTTCAGAGATGCCAACTTGTGCCAAAGACTGAGGGGCCCAGATCATGCGCACAACATCATGCACGCAATGGGCAACCAGAGGGCGGGGCTGAATGCAGTAGCCGGCAGCTCCTCCTCTCTCACACTTGGCAGCCAGACCTTGAAGCCACGCTTGGCACCACACTCAGCCTCCTCTGTCTCCCGACAGTTGGGAACATTGGGGCATCTACCCCCCCAAAAAAAAATATTATTGGAGAGGCTAAAAGAGCTCAACTCCCTGGAGTTTGTGCCCCTGCTGCTTTTACATTCATTTTGGCCCTCACTGTGGTAGTAAACCTGCAACTGAACTGTGCTCCATTAGCCTGCACATGGGAGCTAACATAACTTGAAAACAAGCAAGCAAGCAAGCAAATAAAGAAAGCAAGCATTGTGCATAGAAAGCTAGCTTGTCTGAGAGAAGTGTAAGCTAGAATTCACCTTGACATTTAGTTGTCTTTCTGGGCATTCCCCCCCCCCCACACACACAAAGAGGAACACTCAGTCTTGTGAGCCTCCACCTACAGCCTGAAGTGGTACATCTCTGCACCCCAGCTTTGCCACCTCAGTGGGAGCTCTGAAATGCAGAGAAGCAATACCCCTTTCCTCCTTCACACATGGAAGATAATGTATATGAGCAAAACCAGTAAGAGATAAAATTGCAAGGCGTGTGTTACCTCTGGCTAGTCCTTCCCTCCATTTTTGTTTGTGTGCATCAGTTTACGACCTTACTCGTTAAAAGAGCTCCACACCCCATCTTACTTGCAGCGACATAGGGCCGATGGCAACTCTCGATATCCGAAGCCGTGTCTTCTCTGATCTTGCAGTATTTGAAAGGTTGTCCCCCTCTTTGCCTACACTTCACCCGCTTGCACCCATCTTCAACCTCTCCCTCGTGGCTACTGACTAATCTTTGGGGAACACCTGCTTTTGTTCTTCACATGGTGTTGAGGCAGTAAAGTTGAGAAGTAAAGGCAGAGGAACCTACCTTGACGCAGGGTTGCATGAGCCTTCATTGCGGCTTCCATATAGCTGGCTAAGTAGCTGGTTCAGATGCCAGTGCTGCCCTTGTCCATCCAGCTCAGATTTCTTCCCCATTGATGACCATAAGAAGACCCCTCCTGGATCAGGCCAACAGCCCATCTAATCCAGCATCCTGTTCCCACAGTGGCCAACCAGATGCCTACGGAAAGCAGGACACCTCTCCCTGCTTGTGATTCCCAGCAACTGGTATTTGGAGGGCAATACTGCCTCTTGTCAGTAAAGGTAGAACATAGCTATTGGGACTAGCAGCCCACAGTTCTCCAGGATCTCAAGCCAAGGGGACCTTTTCCCATCACCTGCTGCTGCCTTTTTCCTTTTTAAAACCGGAGGGGACAGTAGCTGAACCCGGGACCTTCTACGCACAAGGTAGGTCCCCTGCCAGTGAGCTATGGCTCCTCCTTTGCATCTTGGCATGTTGCCGGAATAGCAAGAGCTCCATTGGTTGGGACTGGCAGAATTGGGGACCTGGAACAGCAGGGAGCTGAAAAGGCAGCGACTGCAGAGATGGGGATTGCAGGAGGGCCTGCCAGCTCCCCGCCCCCTTGCACCTCCTTGCCTGGCTGGCTTCCTTGGCCGCTCACTCCCAGCCCACAGCTTTGGTGTCTTAAGATCCAGGCCGTTCCAAGAGGAGAATCTCATTATCTGGGGCCCGGATTATGGAGCGGGAGCTGCTCACAAGCAAAGGGATTAGATGTGAAAGTGAATTTAATCCAGAACCTTGGCAATGGCATGTGATTAAAAACTCCTCAAGTACTCCAGGTGCCTGGAGCATGTGTGTGACAGGAGAGAGATTGGCAGGTGGCAGGAAGAGCGAGACCATATTTCCCATCTGCCTAGACCCAGAAGAGGATGTTTGTGTGAGAAGTAGGAAGATAACATGGGGTGATTTGTGTGTGTGTGTGTTGTTGTTGTTGTTGTTGTTGTGATAGACAAAAGGAAGGGGCCTCTGCAGCACTTCCGTTCCATTGAAAAAGCCAAAACCATGGAAATAATAGCAAATATTTGAATCCTGGTGGGTCTTTTACCAGGTAGGATTTGAGCCTTTTTAGTCGGTTTGTTCCTTCACTGCCCATCCCACCCACAGACCCTCCTCCCTTACCTAGATTGTATCAACATCCCACCCAGTGGCCCCTCTAGTCCAGCATCCTGTTCTCACAGGGGCCAACCAGATTCCTGGGGGAAGAAGCCCTCAAGGGGAAACCGAGCACAAGAGCCCTCTCCCCTCTTGTGGTTTCCAGCATCCAGCATTCCTGCCTCTGATTGTAGAAGCAGAGCCATCATGGCTAGTAGCCATCGAGAGCCTTCTCCACCAATTTGTCTAATCCTCTTTCAAATCCATCTAAGTTGGTGGCTACCGCTGTTTCTTGGGGGAGTGAGTTCCATAGTTTAACTGTGCTCTGTGTGAAGCAGTGCTTTCTTTTATGTGTCCTGAATCTTCCACAATTCATCTTCGCTGGATGCCTACGAGGTGTCGGATGGCGAGAGAGAGCGCAAAACTTTTCTCGATCTGCTTTCTCCATACCATGCATAATTTCATAGAGCTCTGTTGTCACCTTTCCTCTAAACCAAAAGTCTCCAAATGCTGTAACCTTTCCTTGTGCTCCATGCCCTTGATCATTTTTGCTGCCCCCCTTTTTTTGAAACTTTTCAAATTCTGTGCACTCCATTTTGAGGTGACACAACCTGACCTGTATGCAGTATTCAAAGTGCGGTTGCACCATAGATTTCTACAATGGCGTTATGATATTGGCAGTTTTGATTTCCTTTCCTAGTGCTCCCTAGCATGAAATTCACCTTTTCCTCAGCTGCTATCATCCATTGACCTTTCTGGTTCAGGGCTGATGGGAGTTTTGGCGCCACATCCGGAGGGCTACAGGCTCCCCATCTGTGTCAGAGCAGTTGGCCTGCCTATATTTGGCACCTCCCATCTCCCATCTTCCTCTCTAGTCAGCCGGATGCATGGATCTCTCTAGCTGACAGAACTGTGGCCTGCTTTTGGTGATGGGTTGATTTGGGTGTCTTCCAAGGACCTGTGGCTGATTCTACTTCCCATGGTTTAGTCTTTTCTCTCTCAGAATGGCAAGTGTACGTTCTTGACCTTGTGCAGGAAGCCACAGCCAATACTGGTTCCATGGCAGATGTGTCCTTCTCATACACACAGTTGAAAACACACCTGCTTTGTGCACGTGCAAAGTGTTTATTTGGTGTGCGCCTTAAAACTATGACCCACAAAGGGGAGGGAAAGCAGATATCCCTTGGGCCAGGAACCTCTTGTTGTTAGCACCCCCTGTTTTAAGACACTTGCAGGAGTTTTCCAACTGTGTTTAGGGCACTTCTGAACTCTGCAAAGGACCAAAGGGATAAGATGGACAAAGCGCAGAGTATATTCAACAGTGGCCCAACCTGTACCATGTCTCACCTGCGAGACTGAGTCTTATGGGCTGGGCTGTGGAAAAATACCTCTGAAGCAGCCAGGCCTGGGAGCGGGGAGAATAAAGAAGAGGGTTTGACAGCATAGCACTCCCTTCTTATTTCTACTTATCTCTGTCTTTTTATTCCTTCATCCCCCTCCCCTCCTTCTCATGCAGGTGCTCAGAACCCATCACCTTCCAAGAAGCCCAGGAACCGTAGCATCTTCCAGTCCCTCTTCTGCTGCCTTTGCCATGACAACTCGGAGCCTATCCCTGTCAACAACAATGCCCCACTCCTGGTGGAGGAAAATGGATCGGTGCCCAAGGTAGGCCCCAGCTGGCTGGCAGATCCCTTGCTTTAATTGACCAAGGGAAGGGTTAAGTATCTAGTGGGGCAGGCCAGGGCTGGTTTCTTGGGCGAACCAACTATTTAGACTTTTGCAAAAGACACCCAGTTGGAATTAAAGAGCAAGGGGGCCTTTGAGCCTAGGAATTAGTTTTCAGCACCAGAAGTGAACGGACCTCATAGCCATTTCGCACAAAAGTTCGTTTCTGGTTAGCCTCCTTCATTTTAGCAGCCTAATTTAGATGTTGCCATTTTGCTGTTCTTGCTGATAAACATTTGGGGAGTAAGAAGCCTTGTCAATCCGCTGCAGATGACCCAAAGATCTACCATTCAATCCTGATCTGCCCCTCTGCTCACCCCTCCCTTTAGGGCAGCAAACTTGGTTGATTACAGGAGTTCCAAGATTTTACAAAAAAGGAACATTGCCTCCCTTTCCTTTCCCCTCCAACTCCCAGTCTCTGCTTCTCCCCATCCATTCATAGTCGTGGTGCTTTTTTAAATTTCATTTTGGGCAAAATTCCCAAGCCTTTTGAATGGATGCAAATATTTTCAGTGTCAAAACCATTCAGACCAGGCTGCAGCTAGGAGAGTGCTTAGAAATCTTAATGGGCTTGGTCATGTGGCATGATGAAGCCCCCTGTGCGCCTTGCAAGAGACTTGGAGTGCACATTACAGATCATTTGATATGCATTAGTGACCCTTTTCCACACATTAACTGGCCTCTCGTCCTTGCAGTGAGGGCACTTGCATTCTACAGAGGCAAGGTTTCTACCTTGGTACCCCAGGCATCGGGGCAATAGACCTTTACATTTTCCTTTGCTGTAGGAGCTGAGGCAGGCTCAGCTCCTCTTTCCACCCCCCTGCTGGTCCTGTCACATGCCCTCTGCACTCCCTTGCTGAGCTCAGCAGGATGTCCAATGTGCCACATGACAGGTAAGGGGGAGGGGGGCAGGTGACAGGATGGGGGGAGAAGGAAATGGATGAGTGCCCCAGATGCAGCTGCCTTGAATTTTAAAAAAGGAGAAGCAAGAAAAGTGGGGGGGGGCTAATGATTAAGAAATGCAGAGCTCTCCAGTTACACAAACACTGTGCAGACATTTTATAACTATGGAGTATGAAAACTGACAAATAACGGATGAGCCACCCCCAAAGGAATAAACACAATTTTGCTGCAGGTGAAACAAATATCCTTTGGTGGCTCTCTTAGGCAAATCCATGACTAGCTTTTGTCTGTTTTTAATCTTTGTAGTGCTCTGATGTTTTAAGGATTTTTAACCATTGGTATAACATGGAGCTTTTGCATTTATAGAATCATGGAATTTGGAAGGGGCTCCAAGGTTCATTTAGTCCAACCCACTACAATGCAAGAGTCAGAGCTAAGGAATCCCTAACACAGGGGTCAGCAACCTTTTTCAGCCGTGGGCCGGTGCACCGTCCCTTAGCCCATGTGGTGGGCCGGACTATATGGGGGAGGGATGAACGAACTCCTTTGCCCCACAAATAACCCAGAGATGCATTTTAAATAAAAGGACACATTCTACTCATGTAAAAACATGCTGATTCCCAGACCGTCTGCGCGTTGGATTGAGAAGGCGATTGGGCTGCATCCAGCCCACGGGCTTTAGGTTGCCTACCCCTGCCCTAACATATGGCCATCCAACCTCTTTTTAAAAACCCCGCACCAGGGGGAGCTCCTGTTCCTCAGTCCCAGCTCCTGCCAACCTAGCAGTTCAAAAGCATGTCAAAGTGCAAGTAAATAAATAGGTACCGCTCCAGAAGGAAGGTAAATGGTGTTTCCGTGCGCTGCTCTGGTTCACCAGAAGCGGCTTAGTCATGCTGGCCACATGACCTGGAAGCTGCCTGCGGACAAACGCCGGCTACCTCGGCCTATAGAGCGAGATGAGCACCGCAACCCCAGAGTCGTTCGCGACTGGACCTAATGGTCAGGGGTAGGTACCTTTACCTTTACCTAATGAAAGAGAGCCTGCCCCCTTGGTTAAGTACTATTTAAGCCATCTTCTTATTTGTCCTTTCCAGGTTTGTTGTTGGGTTAGATTTCCTCTTTTCATGAAGCCAGGGGCCTAAACACATGGCATGCTGCTTGGGTTAGGTTGCCAGCCAAGTTAGGAAGAGCACTGGGGTTTTTGTTAGCCCAGCACTGCAGAACTATCAGCTCTTTTCAAACTGGTAGTCAAAAGTCCAGTGGATTCTATAGTAGAGCATCTTGATCCTTGTCGCTAGTGCCCTCTGGTGCCCAGTTGTATAATTGCAAATGTCTGTGCTTTGTTTCAGAGCAGAACCTACTCCCACCCCAATGTGAGCCCAATGCAGCTGCTGCTCCTCCCCAAAGTAGAACTTGTGACTGCAGGTTCACAAGATGGGGAATAGATTGGAGGTGTTTTTTTGTTTTTGTTGTAAAAAGATGCTCCAGCCCCCAGTCCCTTTATCTTCGTGCTACCTTGGACTTCATCATTGCTTCCCAGGAGAACTGTGTCTAAGGTCTTTATATCAGCCACAGCATCCCTTAATACTGATTTGGGACTTGGGAGTCAGCACAGGTTCTGAACCCACCACTACTACCACCCTGCTAGCTGTCAGTTTCCCTTGCAGCATGACTCTGTGCCCTGCACACCTTCTCACAATATTTCCCCCTGTGTGTGTATGTGCTTCTGCAGGCTACTGTCAAATACCTCCTGCCAGAAATCAAGCCTCAAGATTCCAGCAAAATCTGTGTGGTCATTGACCTGGATGAGACATTGGTACATAGCTCCTTTAAGGTTAGTCCATTCTCAACTGTTTTGCGCACAAACACCCCACTACCTGCTCTAGCCCTTTGTTGACTCTCCATCCAGATGGCTTTATTTATTTATAAATTTTAAGAGAATTTATATTCCACATCCCCACTCTTTGGAAATCAAGGAGGTTCACATGATTATCCTCTCCTTAGTGCAGAATCCAAGACACCATTTAACTCCTGCCTCCGTCCCTTTAATGACTAGCGCCCCCCCTTCCTCCGCTTCCCAAGTTTGGGAATAAAATCCAGAGGTGTCACTCCCCCCTTTCTCTTCCCTAATCCAATATTCTCATCCTTCTGGTCCAGAGCTAGGTGAAGCACTTACAGAATGTGTAGCTCCATTTATCAGCTTGCTCATCCTGAGTTGCGCCGCATTTTAAGTACATTTATACCTACTGGTAGCTGTCTTTAGTTTCATGATATAACCAGGCTGCCACAATTTGATATTTCCTGGGTAATGGAATCTGCCGTTCAGCTTTGCAAAATCTGGAGGGGTGTTGTTGTTGTTGTTTTTGCCTTTACCCATTCTCCTACCATGACAACATTTTAAAAGATGCAATAACAAAATAACAAAATTCCTTCCAGTAGCACCTTAGAGACCAACTAAGTTTGTTATTGGTATGAGCTTTCGTGTGCATGCACACTTCTTCAGATACACATGCACATGAAAGCTCATACCAACGACAAACTGAGTTGGTCTCTAAGGTGCTACTGGAAGGATTTTTTTTAATTTTGTTTCGACTACGGCAGACCAACAAGACTACCGACCTGTAACTAAAAATGTAATAGTTTCTCTTTGTTGTAAGCCACCTTTTGTTATTGGGTAGCATATAAATCCTGGAAGTAAAGGCCTCTGGATTCCTTTCCTGGCAACCCCAAGAGCCCTGGTTGTGCTTTGCCCAGGAACAGCCCTAGCTACACCGTACAGACCTTGTGCTGCCTTTTAGCAGCTGGTTAACCAGCTCTTCTGGAGCAGTGGGTAAGGCAGGGGTGAGGAACCTGTCCCTCCAGATGCTGCCAGACTCACACCGACGCTGACCATTAGCTCTGCTGGCCAGGCGAAGGCTCCCTTTACAACTCTGTAAGAGAGGAGCCATCTTCAGTTCCTGCTGCCAAAGATGTGTGCTAGTGCCAGTTGCCTTGAGGGACGGCGGCAGGTGGAGAGGAAGTACAGTGCGAGGGAGAAAATGGCTCACTTGCAGGAAGCACCAAAGTCTAGAGATGGCCTTGTTGCAGAAACCTAATCTTATATGATGAGAGAGTATAGTACGGCTATGAGAATCAACCCTGGTAGTGGGGAAGATGTGAAGAGCAGAGGAACCCAGTAGAGGAGGTCTAACTTCCCAACTCTGTCCCTTCCCAGCCGGTGAGCAATGCAGATTTCATCATCCCAGTGGAGATTGACGGGGTCATGCACCAGGTATGGATGCTGTCGGGAGAGCCTAATGGGTAAAAAGAGGGGTTCTGGTATTGGCAGTGCTATTCTCAAAAGGGGGTTGCTTCATTTCCTAGCTGATGTTGAATCACCAAAGGTGACTATGGGGCAGTCACTGGTATGCAGTGCTCAGGAAAATGAAGGAAACCACTTGGGGGTCAGTTGTGGTGGAGGATGGGGCTGAGCTTTTGCACCACTTTCGTTCATGTTTGCCATCCCTACTTAGAAAGGCGGTGGCCAGGTTCAAGTAATCCAGGATAGGCTGTGAATACGGCAGTCAGCCTGTTCTCGATTACTTGGCCTTGGAGGCAGCCAGCAGCACCAGCCAGGATGGATACAACAGCTCCGTACCATCAGCCTTTGAAGAGGAACTTAACCACTGAAGACACTTTCCAGGTGCTTTGAATGGCTCCTGGGTGATCTAAACCAGCCACACCATTTCATATCACACACTTCGTACCTCAGAGCGGACATCTAACCGTGGAGCGCTGCATGTTGAAATGTAGGAAGTAAAGGAACCTCTTGCTCTGATGTACCAAGTTGCCCATGCATGGAAGCCAGCCCCAGGATACTGGGTGGAATCAGGATACTAGATGAAAACTCATAGAATATCTTGTCTTGGTGTGTGAGATTCTAGAGTTGGATTCCAAAGGCTAAGAAAGACCGCTAGTGCCAATCTTTCATGTAGGCCTGGATAAACTATCCTTCGCGGAAGTTTCTCCAACCTGTCCTCGAATACTAAGAACTAATATTAAATCTGTGTTGTATCCTCCTTTTCCAAGTTCTTCCCACTGAAGCTTTGGAGACTGTCTGATTTTTGTGGCACTTGACGCCGGACATATGTGTTTTGGACTTGGGCGTCTGTACCTGAACAGCCGCATGCTGCGGTTGAGTCATAGCTTAGGGGACAGAGCACCTGCCCCGGGTTCAGTCCCCATCATTTCCAGTCTGGAAGGATAATGTGACAAACACCTCACTCCCCAAGCCACTGCCAGTCAGAGTACGGAGCACTGGGCTCAATGGACAAATAGCCTGATTTGGTATGAAAGGCACCTTCCAAGATCTCTGTGTGCTCCTTGGGCAACTTTTTTCCACCAGCCAGTCTCTTCTTCCACTCTTGGGGTTGATGCTCAACCTAAACCTGCTGAAGAGAAGAACAACATGCTACCCATGGTATTCGCTAGCCAGGAAGACTGGGTGGGGACTCCCCATGCTTCAGCTAGCTAGTGAGCGGATCTGTGCCCTGCGACCCCACCTCCATACTCTCCCTTCACCTCCCCAGGTGTATGTCCTGAAGCGACCGCATGTGGATGAGTTTCTACGACGGATGGGTGAGCTCTTCGAGTGTGTGCTCTTCACCGCTAGTCTGGCAAAGGTGAGATTCTCCTCCTCCCACCTCCACACTGAAAAGGGTGATTGTTGACTTCAGACTCCTCCCCTGCTCCTACCACACCCAGATCAGGATAGTGGGCTCCATTGGGGATACTTGAGGCACTGGGGGGGGGGAAAGCAAGCTGCATTGGGCAGGCAAGCACTGATTTTTCTTCCGTAGTCCAACAGAAATACAGAGCCCTTCATCCCTCCTGTAAGCCTGAGTAGAGAGGGTTAGCCTCCCATCCAGGATTAGAGCTGGATTATCATCAGGAGAAGACAACTTTTTAAAGTGAGTGTGTTGCAATAAAGCATTTGAAGGAGCTTGAACGTAAAACATGAGCACTCCAAGGAAAGGGTTTGTAGCGATCCTTTTCCTCTAACCCAGCCCCGGGTCTTCTACCTGGGAAAGGGAAACTGGCCAAGAACCCTGCGAATACACACACTTACCTGCTGGGATGGGAGAAACGGAAATCTAATCAGAGGAAGGGGATGTGGGCTTCCGTGGATGCCAGTGGAGCAGTTCCATCCTGTCCCATCCCCTGCAATAGGCACACACACCAATGCACCACCTGAGTGTGGTCGTACTGACTCCCCTTCTCCTCCCAACCCCAGTATGCAGACCCCGTGGCTGACCTGCTGGATAAGTGGGGAGCCTTCCGTGCCCGCCTCTTCCGCGAGTCGTGTGTCTTCCACCGTGGAAACTACGTCAAGGACCTCAGCCGCCTGGGCCGCGACCTCACGCGGGTCATCATAGTGGACAATTCGCCTGCTTCTTATGTCTTCCACCCTGATAATGCTGTAAGTGGCCAGGTAGACAGCAGCTTCCTGGATTTAGCTGGAAATGCCGAGCGGGAGGAGGGGGTTGTGTAGGCAGAATTAAAAAAAAAAAAAGCTGTACGGGCTCACTTTCTCCACCCTGCTGCACAAAGCTTAAAATATACAGGTGGAGAACAGAGCAAGGGGGGACCATAGCTGTCAAGTTCTCCCTTTCTAAAAAGGAAATTCCCTTATGCTGAATAGGCTTCCTCGCGAGAAAAGGAAAAACTTGACAGCTATGAGGGGGGACCTCAGTGCGATGGTGCACATGCCCATTCTTTGGGATGACCTCTCGCACTCGGCTGCAGTGGTTTCCCTTTTGCTCTTCACCAAGTTGGTGCCGTCCAGCCCTTTTGGACTACAACTCTCATTGCCTGCGGCCGATGGGAGTTGGATTACTAGGATCACCGAATTTATTCAATTTACATCCCACCCTTCCTCTCACAGGAGCCCTGTAAGAACCTCGTAGTAAAGCATTTAAAAAATAGCTAAGAACAACCACACACTCTCAGCCAGCGGTTGCCGGGAGCAGCATATTTCAGACATCAAATGCCTGGGCATTTAAAACAGGGATGTTTTAAAATTGCTCCAGAAAGAGCTGGAGGGTGCCAGGTTGGCAAAAGCAGCTCTACAAGATTCCCCTTATATTTGGTCAGACTCAGTTTATGCAGAGCTCCCTCAACAAAAGGCGGAGGGTGGCTCTGTGTGTCTGGGCTGCTCTAGCACTAGGCCGGCATTCTTCTATTCCCACAATGCACCATGATGGGGAGAGTGGGGCTCTGCCGCCTGGCCTTGGCCCCACTGTTCCCGCTGTTTGCACACTGGTGACAGCTAGAGCACTGTTCTGGGCTCAAAGCACACGCCTACCTACAACTCATTATCATTGTTGTATGTATGACATACTTGCCTCCTAATCGCTTCCCTTCTCCCACCATGGCAGGTGCCTGTGGCTTCGTGGTTTGACAACATGGCTGACACGGAGCTCCTTGACCTGCTGCCGTTCTTTGAGAGACTCAGCAAAGTGGACGACGTCTATACAGTGCTAAAGCAGCACCGGACTAGCAGCTAGTGACCGCAGGGCAGCTTTGGGCAAGGGAGAGGAGAGGAGGGGCGTTTGCCCGTCTCAGCTGCTTCCCTTTCATTGAGCAGGGCAGCCTGCTCCTTCCCTCAGCCTAGCCCCTGGCAGCCTCAACGCACAGTGCAGAGCACAAGAAACCATGCAGGGGGCATCATCAGAGAGCGCTTGTTTCCGTGGTGCAGCAGGACAGGACCCTCCCCTCTCTCAGTGTCCGAGTGCGACCTTCATCTCCAGAGAGAGGAAACCCCTTTCAACGCTGTGTTTTTAACGGTTTGCCCCCTTGAGTAATGGGCTGAGCAGACTAGGACCTCAGTCCACTTTCCCCTGCCCCTCTCATACCAAGTGGGACCAAACCTGTGGTCCGTTCGCCTCTAATCAAGGGGGGGGGAGGGAAACCAGAACCCTACCCCATTCCCCTGCCACCAGGTCGGGGGTGCCACATAAGAACCGGTCCCAGGTACCCACTGCATCTCGCCACTGTTTGCATCTTCTCCTCCTGCTTCTTTATTAGGTGTTGAGGCCTAGGTTTCTGGGCTTATAAGTGTCCCAGCTCTGTTTGTGGTGGTGGCTGTCACTGACTTGACTGGAGGCAGGGAGAAACCCCAGGTGGAAAGTATCTGAGAGAAGTGGGGATGGGGAGACGAAAAAGAACAGGCAGGACTCAGGGTGAAGCGGGGGCTGGAAAGATGTGGGGAGATACAAAGCGGATGGAACATTTAGAGGGACTCCTGTTGCATCTTGTCAAAGAGAGAGGGCATTTCTGCTTCATAAAGACAGGCTAAGCCGGTGGGTTTTGGCTGAACGTTTGAGAGATCCTAAACTGGATGCAACTTACTAGTAGTGGTTGTGGAACTGCATATATTGCCACTGTTGAATAAGTTATCTCCTTTGGGGTGCATACTGGATTGGAGTCGTTTCTCCCTCCCCTTGGTGGAGTAAATCCTAATTTGGAGAGGGAAATCTCAAGCTTTACTTAATTTTTTGGAACTGGTGGCAACCCAACAGAGGGGGGAAAGAGATACTTGAGGAGCGAGAGGGAAGAAATTGGTGTGTTTGGGGAGGAGAGGAGATTTCCTCCGCTGAGAGGCAAGATAAAACTAGCTCTGTCAGTTTTGTCAACAGGGCACTGTGACAGGTGCCTTGAGAGGGGAGGGAGTTGACCAATCCAGTGGTGATACCAGCCCCAGATCGCCTGCCTTAACCCCATCCTTCATTCTATCTGGAGAAAATGCCTGAAGCTAGTTCTGTGATTTCTTGGAGCAAGAGAAAGATGGTTCACAATATCAGTCGCTAGTAGTGAAGGGGATCTGAGATGAGAGATGGGTTTGTGAAGATGGCTGAGAGGAAAGTTAAGCACTGCTGGTTGATCTGTGCTAGGGAGGAAGGCCGCCACCTTGAACAATCAGGTTTGACCCAGAATAAATTTTTCAAAGACTCTGAGGCTTAAGAGTGGGTTGGTGACACTGACCTGCCGTACCCATGTATGACTCACTCCAGTTTTCCTCCTTGTTGCTTTTCTATATTCTGCGCCAGCCCTGAGCTTTTCTTCTTTTAGCCTCTGGCTTTTCCAAGGCCCATTCTTCAGCTCCTTCAACTCAGCCCTTCCTGTGACCATAAATCACATACGCATAGGCCATACAGGGAGAGGGGTCAATCTCTTTCTCTGCCGCTGTGGGTTTGTTTGTTTGTTTTCCTCTTATGCTGTAGTGCCTTCAAACCTTACAGGGCATTGAGGTGCAACTCTTGCCTTTGGGCTGTGGTTGGAATTCTCCTCCTGGACTTTTGAGGCATGTGGGGGGAAATTGTGCCTTTTGGAAGTGATGGACCTGATGGTATCCGAAAGAGTCAAGAGTGGATGGACACACAATGCTGGGTTGTGCTGGCGGCTGGCGCCTCTGTTTCCAGTGCTTTGCCGACAGTCCAGCCACTTCAAGTTCCCAAAGGTGGTTTTGGCCAAAATCAAGCTGGCCGTTCCTTCCCTTTGAACCATATTTTCTCCCCACTTTGCCCAGCAGCTTTGAAAGCCTGTTTTTTAAAAAAAGAAAGAAAGAAAGAAAAGAGAATCTTTAAGTCAGAGTAGAATTGCCTTGGTCCTCCGCCAATCAGTTCTGCAAGATAATGGATTTGCCTTGGTTTCTTTCCAGTGCCACTCTGAATTTGCCTTAAAATGTTTTTTGGATACAAGAAAACCTTGTGCCTTTAAAAAAAACACTATTGTTCTTGGCTGTTTTGTTAAGAAAGGAACATGATGCCAGGGCTCTTCAGAGCCTTAGCCCATTCAGGATGGAATGTTTCAGGAATGGGGCAGGATTTGGCTCTCAATAGCGGCTCCTGGAGTAGCCCATTGAGTCAGAGCAAAGCGCCATGCCGAACCTCACTGCCAGGGTGCAAGCAAGCAGTCCTTTGCAGCACACTATGACCTTCTATTTAAATCTTACTAAATTGCTGTTGTAACAGAGTATAGTTGAAGTACCTCATCACTGCCAGATTGGACATTATGGGGGATACTGGATGCTTAGAAACCTTTGAGCATGGGGTGGCATTCACTAACACAGCAGTAGGGAACCTCTGCCCTTCCGAATGCTGTTGGACTTCAATTCCCACCAGCCCTGGCCCAATGGGAGTTGCAGTCCAGGAACAATTGGAGGGTCGTTCCTGCTTCTAGCAGCTACTGCAGGTGTGGGGAGCCTTTGCCCCTCTAGATGTTGCTGAACTACAACCCCCAGCATCCCCAGCCATTGGCCATGCTTGCAACACCTGGAATGGCAAAGCTTCCCCACACCTGAGCTGCTGCTGGATTTATCCCTCTGGAATGTGTAATGTTTAGTATTGCCAAATTTAAAGCCAAGCAATGAGAACAGGCAGGAGGGAAATATCTTTTCAGAAAAAAGTTTCTTGTGTATAAAAGTTGTTTTTTTTTAGTGGAACAGTAAAAATAAGACTAACATAACATACACATACACCTCCCCTCTCCATTGAAATCCCAAGCGTTCCCCAGAAAGAAAATGTTCTTAAACACACAAACAATTATCCCTCCTTTTTTGTTCCTTTTTGCTGCTTGCCTATTTGTGGCATTTATTGCCAGTAGGATGCAGGATACCCAAAATCCATAGTCACTCCTTGGGATGCCTGAGGAATGTTGCAGGTTCTTATATGAAAAGCCCTGCTCTGCACCTCCTAGGCTCACGGATGGATCGAAACAGCTCCCCACAGCCATTCTTTGAATGTGCAACACAGTTCTCTCAGCATTTCAAATGTATAAATAGGTATTTTGAGAGAAAATGCACATTTAAATAGTTAACTTTCAAATGACTTTTTTTATTTAAAAGCAAGGGTAAAATCATGCCAAAGTGACACAAAACGAAATAGAGAAGATTCCTAGGCATATTTTTTAATCTAATCTGTATCAAAGTCAAGTGAAATAAACAACAAAGAGTTTTGTGGTTCCTTAGGTGCTAACACTGTTGTTTTTACAGCAACAGTCTAAGGTGCAAACCACTCTTGGGGCTTGGGGGGGGATTGCGGCACCCTTTCTTGAGAGACATTTTCCATTTAATGGATTAAATTTCCATGGAGTTGCTCTGCATATCTCTTTGTTTTTGCCTCTGAGTTGAAGATGCCACAAACGCCAGTCTCCTCTACCCAGTGCTCTCCCATTGGAGTAGCTACATTTGGCCAAGTTTGTACCATCCGAAATGCATCAAATGCCACTGGCCTCTCCAATCTCTTGCAGCGTGGTGTGACCAAAAACTCTTCATCCTTCTGCACAGAACATCCAGCAATTGTTCTAGTCTGACAGTGTTGAGGTGCTCGTTTGCTTGAGGCCGTGAGTCACTCATGATCTGCAATGCCCAACAGACAAAATGCTCCTAGTCTGAGGTTCATCCAGACAAGCCCTCTGTGTGGGGAGTTGCGCTGTGCACCCCCGCAGAAAAAAAAATATTTTTATTTTTTACAGAATGTGGAAAGAAGAATTTTAACTGGGCACATTTTTAGATTATATAAATATGTATAATGTGTATATATTTTAGGAAAAATGGAAAATAAAAAACAATGAAGCGGGATTGGGAGGGGGGGGAACCATCTGAGGATTTTTATAGCTGTATTTTTAACAACGTTCCTGGGAGATGGTGATTGTTTTTGTGTGGTTGGTTGCCATTATTCTCAGTGTAAAAGGTGCGAGTGATCTTTGCCCATGAGTCAGAGAGTACGCTCCCCCTTCTCCAAATGCCTGCCGATTTCCCCTTCCTCGTTTTTAACACATCAATAGGCTCAGCATGAATTAAGCTTACGAAGGTAGTTCGCCAGTAGTTAGGATAAGACACTTATTCCACAGTTAGGATAAGACACTTATTCCACTTTTAATTTGTTTTTCCACCTGCATCGGAATAGGGAAGATCCAAACCTGTTCGCATCTCCCTTTCCCACCCCCACCCCTTTCCCTGTTTCGCTACAGACACACTCTCTGTTTCTTTCCATCCACCTCTACCCCTTCTCACTGGATGCTAGCTATTTACACCCAAAATGATATTTGCGGAGGTAGTAGCTAGCAAGCCCATCCTTACAGGGGAATGGCTTTTGCTCAAGAGTGAAGCTAGTCTCCTTTTTCCGTTAAATTGCACCCCTATCTCCTTTCATTTAGTTTCTTTGCAGCAAAGGAGAGAGAACCTGAAGCCCTCCAGGCCTTGCTGGACTCTGACTCCCATCATTCCTGACCATCGGCAGTGCTGGCTGGGGCCAATGGGAGTTGGAGTCCAGCAAGAGAGAGTCACAGGTTCCTCATGCCTGGGGCAGTGATTCAGTGACAGCGAGCAAGTTTAACGCAGTATTGGGAAAACTCCACGCTTGATTGGGAAAAGTAAAAGCTGATAACCTTTTCAGTGCCAACCTGGAAACTACAAAGAGCCACAAATTTTCAACTAGCCATGTCACTGCAACTATGGCTCATTTTGCCCTCTTGAGTTTTCTGGGGTGGCAGAGAAAGTTGTCCCTTCAGATTCTCATGCCACAAGCTTTTATGCCTTACTGCCCTCTGGAAGTCCTTATTGCAGGTTGGCAAGGGATAGAATGTGGCACTTCAGATGTTGCTAGACTACAACTCCCATCATCCCTGGCTATTTGCCGAGGCTGATGGTAGATGGAGTCCAACAGGTTTCCCCATCCCTGCCTCAATGCCTAGTTCCCCCCCCCCCCCCGCCACGAGTGATTGCCTTTGGAGGAGGAGATGGAGAGCCTCTCCACTCACACCTGTTCAGACTCATGCTATGTATCTTCTGTTGACCACAAACTGATCTTTTTTAACAAATGGAAGAGAGTGTAAGAAAATCACAATTCCAGATCAAAAGTGCCTTTTTGTGTGATTCAAACTGTAAAATAATCTTTAAAGAAAAAAAATTACAAACTCATGAGAACAGCCTCTTGTTTTTTCCTGTGTAACATAAAGCATAAGCTGTTGTTTCTTTGCTGATCGTGGGTGATAAAAAGAAATGCAATACAGGTAAGGGAATTTCATTTTATTAGTGCAATAGTCCTTAAAACAGGGTTATGCTTTAGGATCGTTATTGTTACTGTTTAATTTATATATTGCTTACTTGTCAAAAGAGCAGTTTGAAAGTATAAAGCCAGTTATGAAGGCTTGTTTCTTCACACATGAATATTCATTGGCCAACTATTCCCTCCACATTTGAATACTGGAAGCCCTCTGAGAAACTGAGAACACACAGACGGAGTCTAAATTGGCTGTGGCAGGACATGAAAGATCTTTGGGTCATATTTGGAAGATGTCTGAAATTCATCTTGAGTGCTCAGCAGCAAAAAAAAATGGCAAATTATATGTTAGGAATTTTTAGAGAAGGGGTTGAAAATGAAAAAGGCAGGATCGTCAGTATCTTTATATAAACCTGTGGTGTGGCTGCATTTGCAATGTTGTGTAGAGTCACCCCATCTTTTAAAAATCTCTCACTATAACTGGAAAAAATGCACAAAAGAGCAACAAGAATGAAAAAGTTGTTGGATAGCCTTTTTTTGGTGAGAAATCAAATAAAAATGAATGAAATATTGATGGAGAACCCGTGGCCCTCCAGGTGTTGCCAGACCCCATTTCCCATCCCCGTAATTGGACAATGGTCAGGAATGATGAGAAATGAAGAACTGGTGGTGGAGGCAGAGCTTCCCAACTTTGGAACTGAACAAACCAAATCCAAATTGACGTGTGTAGAAAGTCCTGGAGGTAACAACTTAAAACTGTTGACAAAGTGAGTGACAAGTTATTTGATAATCTGGAACTCATTACAGGCAGGATATTTAACCATTTTCGTGATGTATTTAGAGGTGGAGAGGGACTGTAGGTCAGTGGTGGAGCATATGCTTTCAATTTGAACTGGACTTTGGGATGACCTTCAGAAAGACTCAGCTGGCCAACAGAAGTAACCCAATTTTGCAACAGAGAGGTAAGGGTGCTGGATGGGACTGGATTACAAAAGAAGAAAACAACCACTGACTTATGGGCCAGGTCATTTTGCACACAGGGAAACACACATGCCCCTCCCAGAAAATGATAATAGTTTTACTGCATTACAGAAGAGGGTAAAAAAAAGAAAGGTAAAGGACCCCTGACAGATGACTCTGGGGTTGCAGCACTCATCTTGCTTTATAGGCCGATGGAGCCGGGGTTTGTCTGCAGACAGTTTTTCTGGGTCATGTGGCCAGCATGACTAAGCCACTTCTAGCGCAACGGAATACCAAAACCAGAGCAGCGCATGGAAACGCTGTTTACTTTCCTGCCAGAGCGGTACCTATTTATCTTCTTGACTTTGATGCGCTTTCAAACTGCTAGGCTGGTAGGAGCTGGGACCCAGTAATGGGAGCTCACCCTGTCATGGGAATTCAAACCGCTGACCTTCTGATCGGCAAGCCCAAGAGGCTCAGTGGTTTAGACCACAGCACCACCCGCGTCAGCTTACTGCAAAGTTGTTGTTGCTGCTTCTCTGTGAGAGAGTTTGTGCCCATTGCCCAGCATTGGGATGAGTGAGGTTGGCCTCTTTCATCACAGGGCTAAGTGTGTTTCACATTCAGACATCTTAGTGGGGAGAATTTCACCTGTTGCACATTCTTCTCTCATGATGATGAGAGAAGTCATGCATGGTTTTCCTTGCTAAGTAACTTTCTAATTTACAGAAGCTGCCTGAGGGTCTGGACCCAACAATCCTACAAGCTTGGGTGTCCCTCTCTGCACCTGTTTGGGAGTCTGGGTGCAATGGTTTAACCCACCATGCCTCTGAAGAGTCCATGCTCAGAATACGGAACCAGGAATCAACTTCAACCATGTTCTGGACGAAGGCATTTTGCTGCCCCCACCCCTAATCAAGGGCCATAGTACCCAAGGCCAGTACAGGGGTTACTTTGGCACCTAAGGCAAAAACAAACAAATCTGTAGCCCTTTCATGACACCACAAACCAGCTGCCTATGGCAGATGCCTCCCTCTGCCTAATGATAGGGCCAGTCAAATGAAGAGGGATGGTTCAGCCTTGGAAGTTTTTTTCCTGCACATTCAGTTCATCTTTTCTATTGTGCTTTGGATCTAACCCATTAGTTCCACCCAGAGGCTGCAGAAAGGCCAATTTTCTTCATCTTGTTTGTTTGTTCCTCAGTCTCTGTCTGGCTCTGTTCCTCCTAGTTAGGCTTGACTTGGCCTTTGTTTTCTGTGTTCTCTCTCCCCCCCCCCCCACAACCGCATGAGCTTCTGTCTTCCCCACACTGCCTTTTAAATAGTGTTTGCTGGAATTCAGCTCATTGGGGGCCACAAAGGGGGGTGTTAACTGGCTGTCTACTGGAGCAGGAATAATCCATGCCTAGGCTGTTGGCTTTGCCACCCTCCCTCACCCAGACCGTTCTGCTTCTCCCACACAGACAGGGCATAGCAACAACAACCAGCAACAAACTATAGAACCGAATTAGTAATTTGGGAGTATTGAAAACATTTGGCATCTGCTCCTGCATCAGGTAAGCTGTGAGGCTGTTGTCTTTGCACTGAAGGGGTCATGAGCTGGAATGTCAAAAGGTGGGGCAGGTAGGATTGCCAACTTTTCCGCTGGCCACTGTAGCTGTCTCTCTGGAAAACAGCTTAGGATCCAGATAGCCAATAGTGCTGTTTATCTCTCTGCTATGAAAAGCGTCACCTTCTAATTTCTTCATATCAGGCTGTTGTTAAAATCACAAGAGCAGGCCAGCTGTTTTATGTTTACTTGTGAGTTGGCAACCCATGGGTTGGTCAGATGGCAATCACTGGAAAACCAGAATTTTGCAGGAAAATGGCGATTGGCAGCAGCTCTCCAGGATTTCAGACAGGGGACATTACCAGCCTTTTCTGGGGATGCTGGGAATTGAATCTGGAACTTTCTGCATGCAAATCAGAGGCTCTCTCACTAAGCTACAGCCCTTCCACTACACATTGCTAGAGGCTCTTTGCTCACTATGCAATATTAAATCATATTGACAGCCCACAACTCACCTTGTACTGACTTCTGAAAGTGGACATCTTAGTACATGGATAATAAGTTTTACTTTTTATTTTTAATGTATGCCTCACTTTTTCACCCTTGAGAGGTTTAAACTGGTGTTTGCTATGCAAGAAAGAAAGAAGGAAGGAAGGAAGGAAGGAAAGAAATTTATTCTGCTTGCTCTAATTACAGAATAGTGACAACTCAGAAACATAATCAGCACCTTTACTTATCTGAATAGACAGTTATGGGGTGAGATGGTAGAGAAGCAGTTCATTCAGACAGCATTTTGAAAAGCACCCTCCTCCCCAAATAGGAACTATGATTTAACTAGCAGGAAATAGGGGTCATTGGAGGACATGCATTTTTGTTGAGATGTTGCAGGTATTTAAAAGATTCTTATGTGGGAGACACCAAACTGCGGGAGGCAGTGCAAGACAGGAGTGCCTGGCGTGCTATGGTCCATGGGGTCACGAAGAGTCGGACACGACTAAACGACTAAACAACAACAACATGTGGGAGATCAACAAGAGTGGGTGACCAAACAGCGGTCCAGACTGCCAGGGGAAAGAGGAGAGGGGCAGGCCTGACTGCAGAAACAACTCAAGTGGAAGCAGCTCCATTGTATGCCACATAGGAGCCAACTCCTAGGGGCCGTGGGGGCTCTACAATAAAATATTTCAGGGGGCTGAGGCCCCCACAAAGATGATGGGCATTGTCATTCAAATGGTGTGTGTGCACCATGTCATGTGATCGATTATGCAGGGCGGGGCTTACTTAGGCCCCCACAATATGTTATTCAAGTTGGCACTGGTATGCCGTATCTTCCATGTAGCCACTGAAGCATCAGCATGCCATTTGAGAGTTGTCTCCAGCATTTTCTACAATGGATTGAGGGATGTGCACCCTTCAAATTACCGGTAATGGAAATGCAGCAAAGCATTTCACCCTGGGATTTCTCCATCACCCATTTTCTTAAATGAGGGTGCTTGACCCAACAGTCATTATCTGGCATGCACACACCCAAGGCAGGAATATATTCTAAAGGTCTAAGAAGCATGAGCAGAATGAGGAAACTAGAAGATGCATTCATTTACCATAATGCAAAAAGATTAAACTAACACAGTAATGTTCAGATGGCAAAAAAATATTCCCCCCACCATTCACAATTGATCATTGTAATGTAGTGCTCTGCACTGTGAGTAACAAAGGCCAATTCATAGCTGTAGATGCAATTGCCAGGTTGTTGGCTGATAGGGTTGTCTTCAAGGTTAGAGACTGCATCCCTATGGAACCAAGATACTATCTGATGTTTGACGATTCATACTCCTGAGCTATTGCATATTTGTTTTTTTAAAAATACTGCTAGTAGGAGTTGTAGTAACGGTAATTGCTTAAGAAATATAGTTGGGTTAATTGGGCCTTGAAGCAGAGGTGGGAAAGCTGTGGCCCTTCGGATGGTCTTGCACTCCAGTTCCCATTAGCTCCAGGCAGCAATTGAGGTCTATATATTAATACTCTGTGTTTTATCAACACTCGCCTAGAGAAGATGAAGAAAGGGAGCTGGCAGCTGAGTTAGTCTGAGAGGGTGCACTGCATAAATATCTAAACTGTCCAAGCAGTGAGAGGTACAACTAGAGAAGATTTGGGCTACAGAGACAGATTGTCCCTAGTAGCTGGACTGAGTTGTGGGAGTATTCGGCCGAGGTAGTGTCAGAGGGTAGTGTCAGCAACCGTGCCTCTTGAGTATTCAGAAACAGTCAACATGCTGTATCAGTACTGTATCAGTACTGTATCAGTATTCCCTTGTGTACAGTGTCCCTTTAATAGGCCAAAAATCTTAGTTCAAATTTTATCCTGTCTCTAGTGTGGGTGTCCAAAGACACATGCTGTAATTCTTTTATCCTTCCAAGGCATTGCAAAAGATGATAGTCCACAGGCCAGGGGCAGAGTCGACATCATAAATGGTTTCTCTTCTCCATACACTGTTTGTTTTCCCTTATGCGAACAAAGTAATAAAAGTAGGAAATTGCTTGTTAATATTTGAATAAGCTGCTGAGAATCAACTAGGTAATGGGGAACAGACTTTCTTCCCATCTGAAACCACTGGTATTCTCCTAAATAAGATCACTCCAGCATCCTCCCCTCACCCGTGAGTATCCTAGAACCTGGTCTTCCCGTCAGTAACCTTGTCAGTAACCAAATGTGGAAAACCTCTGGCCATCCAGATGTTGCTGAACTACAACTCCCATCAGCCCCAGCAAGCATGGCCAATGGCCAAGGATGGTGGGAGTTGTACTTCAGCACCATCTAGAGCAGGCATCCCCAAACTTCAGCCCTCCAGATGTTTTGGACTAAAGTTCCCATAATCCCTGACCACTGGTCCTCTTAGCTACGGATCATGGGAGTTGTAGGCCAAAACATCTGGAGGGCCACAGTTTGGGGATACCTGATCTAGAGGGCCAAAGGTTTCAGTCATAGGATTGCCATACCTTGAAAAGCAAAAAACCGGACAGCCCATGCCTGAGCGCCTGCGTTCAAGCCATGGTACAAAATAACAAAAATTCTGGACATTCCCTTTAAAATGTAAAAATCCCCCCAGATGGGCATGTTGGCCCCCCAAAAGAGGACACGCCCAGGATTTCCCAGAGGTATGGCAAGCCTATTCAGTCACCTGTCCTATAAGATTCTTCCTCTTTGCCCTGCATGGAATCACGTTCTTACAAATGATGCCTAGATAATGTTTTCGTCTGCATTAGGCTGATGCAATAGTTCAATGAGCTGGAGTGGTGCCAGGGGTAGAATGTGGGGCTGACCATGGAGTAAGATCTGGGTTGAAATCTGCAGTTGACAAGAAGCTCAATAGAAACAGATCAGCAGCCAGTGAAGCAACTTCCAAACTGGCAGGATACGTTCCTTAGGACAGATGCCAGTTAGCAGCATGGCTGCTTTATTTATACTAACTGAAGTTCCTTAAAATGTATTCAAAGGCATCCCCACATATAACACATTGTAGCAATCAAGGCTGCTGGTTACCAGAGAAGGCTTTTCTGAATGGGACTCTGCTGTACAGTACAGTGGTGTTGGTGATTTATTTTCAGTTGTTGCTTTGAAGATTGGGACTTTGTGCTCTGGGAGAGGCTGTTTCCTCCTCCCACCCTCTACCTATTAGCACTGCAGATGTAGAATCTCATCTGCTCCTCTCTTTTCCATGCCCCTCCCACTCATAGCAGCTTGGGAGGTGGGGAAATTTTCACTGAGGAAAGAGTTAAATGCCCTGTCCTGGAGCAACAGGATAACAGGCACCACACCCTTGTCCTTGATCTTCAGAACCACTCAGTGGGGTTGCCAGTTAGCAAAACAGTAGCCATGGGAGAGCCTAATTGCAGATTTCCCTTTCAGGGCTGGTTTGGGCCAGAGAGGGCTGAAATTATTTTAAGTTACAATGCTGTTCTGAGCATTGCTTATGAGAGTCCTGATCGTTTCCACCAATCAATCCCTTCTCGCTTGGCATTTCCTTATAAGCAAATACAGAGTCTTGGGCTGGGGTCCTGTTTGTTTGTGGGATGGTGGGTATTGTTGCTCTTGGGTGTTGTTGTTGTTGTTGTAGCTTTGTTTTAGATCTTGAGATTTATTAGGAAATGCTTTCAGATTGGTTGTTGGCTTTTTTAATGTTTTGTTTGGTGCTGTGGGTTAAACCACAGAGTCTAGGGCTTGCTGATCAGAAGGTCGGCGGTTCGAATCCCTGCAACGGGGTGAGCCCCCGTTGCTCGGTCCCAGCTCCTGCCCACCTAGCAGTTCGAAAGCACATCAGAGTTCAAGTAGATAAATAGGGACCGCTCCGGCGGGAAGGTAAATGGCGTTTCCATGTGCTGCTCTGGTTTGCCAGAAGCAGCTTTGTCATGCTGGCCACATGACCCGGACAAACGCCGGCTCCCTCGGTCTATAGAGCGAGATGAGCGCCGCAACCCCAGAGTTGGACACGACTGGACCTGATGGTCAGGGGCCCCTTTACCTTTACCTTACTTTTGTTATGTTGTAGTTAACTCCTCCGCCAGACCCAATGTTGTAAGCTGCCTTGATCGTGGCTTGAACTGTGGTTTGAAAATTGTGAAAACTCCTTCCCTTCTAGTACAGTGTCAGTTAGGCAGATAGGAATGAGCGGGTGACGGCAAGAGTTGTATTGGAGAGAGATTTATTTCTGCTAGCTCAACAGCAGAGATAAGATAAATGGAGCGTTTCCCCACAGCCATAAAGAGATCACTGCCAGAGTAAGAGAAGGCCTTTGGCCCTTCACGGGGGTCACTGACAGCTGTTAATCGCATGGTTAAAGCCGTAGGATGACTGAGGGAGACTTTTGGAGCTAGGTGTGGCTGCAAAGGAAGATACTGCTTCTGCCAGGAGTAGAAGGGCACTTCCAGATGGGCTGCTGTGTAATGAGTACAAAGCTGGGGAACCCAGTCCATGTTTCGTGTGTGATCCAGTTCACCAGGGTCAGGATGGGTTAGCCATGTCATCATGCAAATCTCCCACGCAAGGATGAATGTTCACCAAACAGGTGGTCTGGAAGTTCCCTAAATTTTATAAGAGAACTCATCTACACAGAGGGTCCAACCTTCTGATTAGAGATGAAACATGATTATGAAAATAAATTTAATTACGGTATGACTCTTCAGAATGTATATGAATTATAAATGCATCTTAATATGCAACATTAACTGGCTGAAGGACAATTTAATTTGAAAATTTAAGATGAGCATGCCATACCCTACAGATTTTTTTTATGACTGTGTGCAAGGATCACCCTATAATCCACTGCAGAATGGACAGTTGGTGCTGACTGATGTTAGGGGTACAAGATAGAATGTGTTTAGAAGAAGGGTGCAGTTCAAAGAGTCTACGGATTGCTGGCTCATGGCTGTTAATAATACTTTCCCACTATTCCCCTACTCCCGTCCCCCACATCTACAAGCCTGGTGCATTGATTGTGATATATTTCCACCTGCATCTTAATTTGTTGCCAAAACTTGCTGTCATTTTTTAAAAAAATCAAAACTGCAAAGGTTTGCCCAGTTATTTCTTCCAATGTTTCTATTTGTGGACTCTCCTTCCTTGGAGGTTTTTAAGCAGAGGTTAGGTGGCCATCTGTCATGGATGCTTTAGTTGAGATTCCTGCATTGTAGGAGGTTGGGCTAGGGTTGCCATATTTCAAATCAGGACACAAAAGTTGTTGAGCTTTTTTAATGAACTTCGCTGAAATGTACTAACAGACATGGACTGCCATGCATCTGGACATTTCAGCAATTTTTGCTCAGGTGTGTAAGCACACATGGGGAGTGAGATGAGGGTCGTGTGCCAATGCTCCTGTGTCAAAGGACCTTGGGCTCACTCTGCCATTCTTCCGTTCTTAGACACGATTGCCCTTATATGGCGAAGGCAGGTGGCGATGGCATTTCGTGCCGAGAGAAGGAGGGTCCAAAGGTCACCCCACTGCTTGCTCTGTTCAGGCACAGTCCGTCTCCAAGGTGCTGTGTGCCCACCAAACAGACACCGCAGCAAAGGTAAGGAGGTGGTTCCGGGGAGATCCAGGGCCTGCTTTGGACTCACACCAGTCCTTGCTCTAGTGCTCGGCTTCATGCCAGCATTGTCTTGCCCAAAGCAGCCTTCCCCAGGCTGGTGCCGTCTAGATCTTTGGGGGTAGCAGAATGTGCAGGCAAGAGCAGGTGGCAGCTGTAGTTCAAAAGACAAGGAGAGCACCAGCTTGAAGAAGGCTCCTTCCCCCCTCTGCTTAGTCTGGGTGGCTTTTATTGTCACATGATTTGAGGTTTCTGAGGGGCGAGAAGGGTTCTGAGCCTTTATAGTGAAGCTAGGGTCCGGGACCCCAATTTCAAGGTTTCTCCTGAGGAAAAAATGATGTTTAAGCCTCCTGCTTGCACTGAACTCATTTTTCTATGGACTCCACACTGCATGAGGTTAGAGGTGTGAAGACCAGGGGGGAAAGTGGAAACATTTCTGCAGCAATTTGTTCTTTTCACAGCATTTCACATTTCTGCAGCAATTTGTTTTTTAAAAAAATCCTCATGAAAATTATTCAGCATTTTTGTGCAAATTTCTCCTAATGTAATGCCTTCTTGTATCTTATTTCCACTAATACATTCATTTTTATGCTCATTTCCCCCTAGCACACATGTTTGAGTAAACGCTGGAGAACTGCATTACAAAATTTGGGAAAGTGTGGATTTTGAAGGGTGGCGGTGTTTCCGTTCTCATATTATTTCAGAAATTGGGCTCTGATCAATTCAGTTTTAAATGCAAACTGAATTGAATTTCTCCCCTGTCCCTGGTAAAGAGGACCTCTCCTAGTTTTTAAAAGTGTTAATAAGAACCAGGGGGCATTTGGGATCAGGAGCAAATGTGAAGAACTGCATGAGAGTGCCCGGTTGTTGAGCAGCAAAATGGGAACATAAAACATTGATCCTAGAAAGGCAGCAATGGCTGCCTGTGAGCTACTGGGCCCAATTTAAAGCTTTGTATTAACTTGCAAAGCTTTAAATGGCTCAAGGCCCAAATACCCACAGGAGTCCCTCTATATCTGCGGATCTAGTCTTTAAGATAGGCAGGAGAAGCTCTCACTCATGTTCCTTGCTAGGATTCACCTCTAATATGCTTCCCCTGCCTATCTTAAAGACACATGGCAGAGTCTTCTTCACTGTGGCACCCTGACTATGGCACTCCCTCTCCTTAGAGCTGTGGTTCTCCTCCTTGCGTTTAACATTTAAGCATCAGTTAAAGATGCATCTGTTTACTTAAGCCTTAACAGAATGAAGGCATGCTAATTGTGTCTGGCTGTTAACCAGAAGGTTGGTGGTTCAAGCCCACCCAGGGATTGCTATGGGCAGGATTCCTGCATTGCAGTGGGTTGGACTAGATGACCCTCTGGGTCCCTTCCAGTTCTACAGTTCTATTAATCTAATGCTGGTTTTGTGATTGTGCTACGGTTTTTGAAATGTTGAAGTACTTGTGAGAGTATTTAAGTTATTTTGACTGGATTCTGTTGTTTTTAAACTTTTATTGTACGTCCCTCTGAGCTCCTTTTAACGGAACAGGGATAAAAAATGCAATCAATTAATTGATAAAAACACAAGTCTGCCTTATAACTGATCAAACTATTGGCCCATCTAGTCCTGTATTTGCTGTACCAGGATTGGAAACTTGTGGTCCTTCAGATGTTGCTGGATTACACCTCCCATCACCCTTGGTCATTGGCCATGCTGACAGCTGCTGTGGTGGGAGCTGCAGCTCATCATCATCTAGAGGGCATAAGAATTCCTTGTCTTAGGCAAGTCTTTCTAAGCTCTAATCTTTGAGACTCCAACTGGAGGCTGCCAGACATTTGGTTCGCAAGCCATGTATGCTGCCATTGAGCTATGGCCCTTTTCTTGCAAACCTGAACTCAAGTTTCATGTTCATTGCCCAATTTAACACATTCATCTTAAAACCCATTGCCTGGAAGTGAAATCTGTGGCAGTGATGTAAAGGGGTAAATGGAAATCCCTTTTCCAAGCCTTATCAGATTCTCAAATCCAGAGCTTTGTGCATGCATAGCACTTAAAAAACAAAAAGGGTTTGAACCAAGATATCCCAAATTCTGATGAAAGCTGAATTATGCAAACTGTTGGGTTTTGTTTTGTTTTGCATAATTTATTTTGCTTTTGCTAATCATGAAGAGGAGCAAGGAACCCACACAGAAGTCCTCCTCCCCAATGACCCTTAAAAATCTAATTCAGTCCATTTTCTGACTTTTATTCCTCATAGCATTTTTGCCATCATACTTCCAAGCATAGCTCTGCAATCTTAAGGTTTAGAAAGCTGCTTTCCCCTTAAGCAAATTTTAAGATTCTTTAAGAAGCTGACTTCAGTGACCAATGGTATGTCTAATGGTTTTTCTGCCTTTCTTCCAGCATGCATACAGGCCTGCCTATAGTTTGCCTATAAGCATTCAGATTTTAGCACCAGGCAGAGAAATTACAGGTGTGCATCACCTCTATGGACTTTATGATTTACGTGCCTGAGCTAGACTGCACCGCACTCCCTAATATCCTGAGTTGGCCTGTGGAAAGCGACTGCTGCCTTTTTCGTCCCTTAAAAGCCAATTAGCTTACTAGGGAAACACACAGAGCTCAAGTGAAGAGGAGCTGGAGAGCTGGGGGTGTATTTTGTTATGAGAGACAGGTTTAGGTTTGAAGCACAGTAAATCATTTTCCCAGGGCACCAATTTCCATAAGATTTGCATAGGTTGATTCATGTGCATAGATTCAAATTTAGAAAACATTACTACAATTTAAATTGAAATAAAGTACATCTCACCATAGTGGAGAAGACTTGGATCAGGTGACCTGTGTGTGCCTGCTCAAGTCAGTTTGTTGTCCAGGTGCTCACTTAGGATGGGCAACTTCAAGGTCCAACTCTGCTGTCCCTTCTGGAGATTATTTCTCTTTAAACTGGGCTTGGACCAGACTGTCCTCAGATGAAAACTCTTTACTGTGTAAAGTAGGACACATGGCTCCGTCCTACTCACTGTGGGAATGAAGGGGGCTGAGACTCATGCCCTCTCCCCCTCAACCGTTCTCTCACATAGTCTTTGGGGAAGGACCCAGTCTCAGTTCCCACCATCTCCGTGTCTGAAACCTCAGAGAGCTGCTTCTAGGCAGTGTTGGCAATACTGAGCTAGATGGACCAACTATCTTACTCAATAACTTCCAATGTTTCTGTTTCTACACCTACACACTCACTTGCTCTCTCTTCTGGAAATAGGACATAAACTTAAAGGAAATCAGCTGTGACATCCTTGGCAATGTTGAAAGCATGTGTGTACATACATAATTACTCATTCAGGAGACACAGGTTTAAGGCTGATTTCCCACCAGCTGTAAAAATCTTTACCTTTCATTTGAGTGAACCCAAACAATGTTTTTGGTAATAATAACGTTGTTACCAAAACAAGTCTTTTGGCAAGAGCTGAATTAGTTTGATTTAAGCAAAGCCCTTGAGCTTTTGACACACACAGGCATCACAAGATCTCAGTTCATCTGCATGATACTGTAGTTAAGATGTCTATTTTCCTTTAAGCTACTGGTAGCTACCAACTGGTTAGTTCCGTTCTAAATTATTGCGAGTAGAAATTAGATCTGGAAGTTACCTAGCAGCTCAGGTTGAGCAAAGTCCTAAAGCACAGCAGCGTGAACCATCTTAATACTTCCCCCCTTTAGCACACTTTTAGGAATGTGATCTGAATGAATGCAAGGAGTAATAGTCTGGTTTTCTTAACAACATTAATGTGGGGGGGGAGTAGTGATGTGAAGTTTGGGGACGGAGCATAGACCATTCTGCAATTTTTATACATTGGTTGGTATATATATATTGTTTGTAACCTGGCTGCATTGCTAATGAACTTTCCCATTCGTAAGGGCAGATCCCCCCACAAAACACTGACCATCACCATGTCAGCAGAACTTAATGCCAAAGTGACCAGGACTCTGAACAAAACCACACCCGGACTCCAGATATGGAGAATTGAGGTGAGTGTTTGTTTAGGTATGTGATAGTATAAAGGTGAGAAAGAGACCAGCATTGTCTCTGTATGTGTTTCCTCTCTTCCCACAAGTCCACCTTCTCCTGGGATCTCCTGCCTTTCAAAGGAGGAAAAGGAAGAGCTGAAACATGATTCACTCTAGGCCGGGGGAGGGGGGGATGTCAGGCCTGGGAGGCCAAATGTAGCCCCTTTGGCTTCTCTACCTGGTCTCAGAACTCTCCATGGGTCACACTCCTCACTGGTTCTGCTCTGCACCCTGAGTATTTTTGCCTGGCTGGAATGTGTCTTTGAACTCTAATAATGCTGCTACCTTGCCTGGGTGGAGGATACACAGGGGTGTGAGAGTATGTGGTTCTATATGCAGCCTTCAGTCCCTGTCGGGGTGGGGAGGAAAGACAGTGTGTGTGTGTGTGTGTGTGTGTGTGTGTGTGTGTGTGTGTGTATTAATATGTATAAACTAGCAAAAGAAAAAGCAAACATTTGTTGCTCCGCCCAGTTTTTGTCTCTTGCCCTGTCCACAACTGCGAGAAGGGAATGTGGCCCTCAGGTTGCAAAAGGTTTCCTAGCCCTGCTCTAGACTCCCAGCTCAGTGGTGTAGAGTTCTTGTATTGAATCTCCTATTATGTGGGCCAAACTAGATTGATATTAATTACGGTATATAAATGTAATTGATGTGCATGAAGTAGCAGCTGTGGGAGAGGCTGGTCAACATTAGGATCACATAGGGGGAGAGGGGGTTAATCCTTTCACTTACAGCCATGGTCCCAAATACTCCCTGATCCAGAAGCTGCTGTAAGCACTGGGAAGCCTCCACCAGCTGAGCTGGGGCAAAAGAAGGTGTTTACAGCTGGGCACCAATGGGGGATTTTCTGCCAATGCAAATAGCAGCTTTGGATGATGGATTTTCATCAAGACTGCAACAGGGGAGGATAGGGTTAATTTCCCCCTTTCCCTCCTGTTCTTTGATCCTGATAATTATTGTTTCTCTTCATCTGTGGTTCTACCCTGAGCTATGGGCTTTCCTCAGAAGATTGAGGTGATGGGATTTGGCAAAACTAAAGAAATTAAGGTGATGGAACTTAGTAAAAAATAGACTATTGAAGAAAGGAAGGGAGGACAAATATTTTAAAATGAAGATAAAGGCAGGAAGAATGCTCTTTACACAACACAAGGGTATGTGATGATCTTTAGTATATAATTCCAGCTAATTCCACCACCCCCTTCCCTTCCAGAATATGGAGATGGTGCCTATTCCACCAAAAACGTATGGGAACTTCTACGAAGGAGATGCTTATATCATTCTCTCGGTAAGAGGAATTAAGAATGGTGGAGGCCTTTGTATCATTACTCTTGATGGGACAAAACAGCTGGAGAAAAGGACGAGGCTCAGCCCAAGAAAAAAGCGGGAACTTGCCTCATGTAACGTATGGGAGGTGCACCATGGAGCATGATGAGGTCAAGAGAGGATGCTTCAAGGAGAGGTCATGTGTGTGTAGGAATAAATGTACTCCAGTCCTGTCAAACTTACTTATACAGTAGGCTACCGCCCTAAAGGCCGGACTAAGTTGCTATTACTTACATTTTAACAACAGCAGCAACAACATTAATACCTAAGAGTTGAAGTCAGGAGCGGTTCCCAGAGATGGGCTGTCTTCAGCATTAGAACTGCATTATGTGCCTTCAGACCAGGGCTGGCCCTACCATTGGGTAAAGTGAAGTGACCATCTCAGGCAGCAGATGCTGGGGAACAGCAGCGGCAACCCCCTTTGCCCCTCACTAACCATTCTCTTCTGTAAGAGGAACTGGCGGAGGAAGAGGAGTGCGGGGGGGAGCACACCGCCCCCGGCAGCACGATCCTGGTAGGGTGCCATTACGGCTGTCCCCCACCCGCGCTGGGCGCCACGCCCCTGTGGGCGGCGCACCACGCCATGCCCCCAGGATGCGTGCCACGCCCCCAGGATGTGTGCCCACCCCGACCCCGCCTGCTCTCCACCCACCCACCCCAGTGCCGGAGCATGAAGCACCGCCACTGGTAAGAGGACAGCAATGTGTCCTTTCTTAAGGTAACGGTAAAGGGGCCCCTGACCATCAGGTCCAGTTGTGTCTGACTCTGGGATTGCGGCGCTCATCTCGCTCTATAGGCCGAGGGAGCCGGCGTTTGTCCGCAGACAGCTTCCGGGTCATGTGGCCAGCATGACAAAGCTGCTTCTGGCGAACCAGAGCAGCGCACGGAAACGCCGTTTACCTTCCCGTCGGAGCGGTCCCTATTTATCTACTTGCACTTTGGTGTGCTTTCGAACTGCTAGGTGGGCAGGAGCAGGGACCGAGCAACGGGAGCTCACCCCATTGCAGGGATTCGAACCGCCAACCTTCTGATCAGCAAGCCCTAGACTCTGTGGTTTAACCCACAGCGCCACCTGGGTCCCCTGGGTCCTTTCCTAGCCTCCTCTAAACTACCTGTCGTCTGCTGCCTTAGGTGCATTAGAAGACATAGGAAGCTGCTTTATATTGAGTCAGACCAACGGTCCATCTAGCTAAATATTGTTAATGTTGACTGGCAGTGGCTCTCCAGGGTTTCAAACAAGGGATCTTTCCCATCCCTGCTTCAAGATGGCAGGGATTGAACCTGTGACCTTTTGCAGGCAAAGCAGGTGCTCTATCCCTATGGCCATTCCCCTAACACTGTCCCCTGACCAGCGTTGAAGTGATATTCAGTTGCCAGTCCAATTAGCACCTGTACCTAGAATGGGGAGGGGGTGCCTTAGGTACGAAAGGAGCTGGCCTTGATTCACGCCACTTTGTGCATCCGAAAATGTCTGGGTTTGCTGTAATCATTTGCTCAGCATCTGTTGCAATGGATTTGCTTCCCTCTCAAACATCATATATTAGCGTAAGCAAGGCAAGTTTGGGATTTTAAAACAATTACCCACTTTATTGATTTAATACTGATATGAAAGAGCTCGTAATGCAGGAAACAGGACCAATTATTACATCAACCCTATTTGGAGAGTGAAATGTTTTAAATACCTTTTGAGAGCTGATGTCACATAGTAGTTAAGAGAAGACATGGAGCTCTGAATCAAAACATCGCCAGTTCAATTCTGCCATGATCTTATAATAAGGTGGGCTTAAGCGTCACTTCTTCTCAGCTCAGGGATAACAAGATAAAGTACACTTCATTCTCAAATGATACATAAAATGCTAAGTATTTTTTATTTTGTTGCTGATCTATTTTAAAGATTGCTTCATTTCAGAGCTGTTTTTATATTAGCTGCTTTAACACAGTCACTTATTATCATGTTTTTTAATTGCTGTTCTTGCATTTCTGTGTATTGGAAGCTGCCTTGAAAGCTGGCTTTGGTCAAAAGGTAGGGTAGATATAAAACAATAAATAATACAGTATTTCACATCCTACCCTCCCATTCCCAACCCTTCTCTGTTCTCATGCCCTGCCTGTTTGTGAACAACTGTCTCGTTGTACTGCACATATTCTGGATAACTGGATAATGGCATATGGTTTGGATATGAGGATAAGGCATGGATAGATGAATGAGAAGGTGAATGAGCTGAGTGGGTAGATCAAAGCAGAACTCCTTGCAAGAACCCTGCTCCTCTGCGTGATATATTATATGTTATAGAAGGAGGATAAACATTGCAAGGTTTCTAAGAGAGCAGAACAGCTCCATCCTCAAAGATTTCTGTTTGCTTTCTGGCCTTGAAATGTCACAGCGTGACTTTTCTTAATGTTTTTGCTTTTGTATTAGAATTAGCTACTTTCCCCATTGCTTTTACATTCAGCACAGATATGGGGCTAGGATAGTGATACTGATCCGCCCATGCATGAGGAAACCCTTTTGTGTTTGAGAGTAGAGATCTGAGTCAATGTCCCTTTCTAGTAGGTGGACTTGGAGAGCTGAGTGTGTGAATCAAAATGCCCATCATTGTGGCATTGACTGAGCACCGTGGGACAGAGAGGTCTCTGGAATTTCGGTGGGCCTGCTAACCAGCTTTAATTTTCCAACTAGACACATAAGACTGGGAACAACTTCACCTACGACATCCACTTCTGGCTGGGCAGTTCATCATCTCAGGATGAGCAGGGCTCAGCTGCCATCTACACTACCCAGATGGACGACTACCTGGGAGGAGTAGCTGTACAGCATCGTGAGGTCCAGGGCTACGAGAGTGACGCCTTCCGGAGCTACTTCAAACAGGGGCTAATGTACGTAATGCTCCTTATTGCCTTCTGGTGGCTTATCCAGGCAACTACAGCTTCTTATTCCTTGAGACACTTTACATTTTTATGCGACTCAAATTTGACAGTTGTGCCTGTGTTAAGAGACACATGCTAAATAGTCTCAGTTGGCAACCGTTCCTCTGGTACATGTCCACTGTGTGTTTAGAAACACACATCAGCCCTTCCGCTATTTCCTATAGGTACTTGACAACTCTTGAAATAAATAAAAAATCTGGATATCTGGGTGGGGACTAGTGGGGTGGGGCCATATGGGCCGAGGGGACAGGGCTTGGTGCCAGTTCAGTGATAGAGCTGGGGAATGAAGCCCAGCAGATTTTGACAAATCCCTGCAGGCAGCCTAACACAAAGCAATCTATTTGCCTAAAGTGAGCAGCTGGAGGAAAAGGGGCAGCTGAGAGGAACTGGAGATAACTGGTCAAAAGCAAAAATAGATAGGGACAGGAACAATGTTGTCCTTACTACAAAGTAGTTGTTTCAAAGTGGCAGATTCCAGAGAGGGTTCCATTGCACTACATTTCTTCTCTGTCTGTATGGCCAGGTTCAGAGGACATGACACTAAACCATGGTTTAGCAATCCTGCCTGTCCTTCCTCTGTGGATTGTATGTGACTGTCTACTTGAAAGTGTGGGTGTGATTGCCTGCTTGTGTGACCCCCCATCTGCTATGTAAATCTGCCTGCCTGCCTGAATATATGTGTGTCTCTGTGTCTCTTCCCCTCTGCCGGGCATGTGAGTGTATGTCCCTGCTTGCATAGTGTGTGTGTGTGTGTGTGTGTGTGTGTGTGTGTGTGTGTGTGTGTTAAGTGTGCTTTGACCACACCTCTCACTGGCACACGTCACTGGAGGGGTGGCCAACTTCAGACTTCAGCTGAAAGAGATTTGCCGCTCCTTGTTTAGCATTTAAAAAGAACCACAGTGAGACTTGGCCTTGTATGTTGCCCTCTGCTCCTTGTATGTAAGAGGTTAATGAAAGCTTCCTTTTTTGGTTTCGAATAAGCCATTTTCTTGTTGTTGTTTAGTCGTTTAGTCCTGTCCGACTCTTCGTGACCCCATGGACCACTGCACGCCAGGCACTCCTGTCTTATTCTAAACTTGAAAAACTGCTGCTTATTCTTATTGCTGGGGAGTTCAAATAAGGATCTAACTGTAGTTTCTGATCTAGGTTTGTTTGAACTAACCGCAGTGCAAATAAACCATCCTGTCCCAACTGCAGACATAAACTGTGGTTTGTTCAAAACCAACAATGGATCCTTTCAATCTTTCCCCCCTTGCATGTGAAGGAGAGCCGGGACGGGTGGGGGAGAGGAATGGGAGCCTGAATATATGTGGGGCTCATCTTATGTTTGAACCAGGACTACATATAATAAAATCATAAAATGGGTTCCAAAGCAAAGGGCATCATTTTGACTTTTGCTTTGGGGACAAAAATGTCTAAAGTTGACACCTTATAGCAGCGGTAGGAAACTTGGAAGCCTGTGGTCCAATTTCATGAGGTCCTCAGTCCTAGTTTCATGAGAGTGGCAAAGAGGGGTGAAATGTGTGTGGGGGGGGTCCCAACCCACATTTGGCTTCAGCTATGCCCACTGCTGATATCCAGCCCCCAACAGATTACACTTAGGGGAATGTAACCCTCAGCAGAAGGTTGCCCTCCACCCCACTGTATAGAACCAAAGTGTGTCCATTTAAGGGCCTGAAATGTGTGTTGTAGCCAACATAATGTTCTTAACATCAGAGGCTCTAGAGAAACTAAAGCAGAGTGGCTGCGGAAGGCAGCAGGTCTTCCCCCACCCCTTTCTGCCCCATGCTTCAATGAGGCATACTGGCTAGAGGTCAACCCTATCCTCTATGGGAGGCCTGCATACACACTCTATATTTAAAGCACATGGCTTCCCCCTAAGAATCCTGGGAGCTGTAATTTACCCCTCACAGAGCTGCAATTCCCAGCACCCATAATGACCTACACTTCCCAGGATTCCTTGGGGGATGTTGTTTGCTTTATATGTGCCTT
The DNA here is from genome assembly GCF_963506605.1 of Zootoca vivipara. Taxonomy (NCBI): domain Eukaryota; kingdom Metazoa; phylum Chordata; class Lepidosauria; order Squamata; family Lacertidae; genus Zootoca; species Zootoca vivipara. Next base: position 85,716,629 of record NC_083276.1, on the reverse strand, counting down.
AGCTGTTTGGGAATGTTGGTGCTCTCCTCCACAGTCCAGACCCTGACCCTGCCTCTCCTCTGCAGCTATAAGAAGGGTGGAGTGGCATCTGGCATGAAGCATGTGGAGACCAACACGTACAACGTACGACGCCTGCTGCACGTCAAGGGCAAGAAGAATGTGATTGCAGGAGAGGTGGGTCAAAGATGGGCTGGCAATGTTGGGAAAGGGCTGGCCAGGGCTGGCCGCTTAGCTCCTGGTAAAACTGTCAGATCCTGACACTGGGGGTCTTTGAACACTTATGGGTGATCATGAAGACAAGATTCATCACAGTGTTGCAGCTTATGAAGGTGCACTCAGATCTTATGAAAATTAAACATTTTGCAGTGCTTTTGTCCTCTTGTTGGAGCAGTACAGAAGATGCACTTTTAATGATGTGCTTGTGGGGGTCATCAGTGGCTACTGAAGCCACAATGGCTATGTTTCTACTTCCACTGTCGGAGGTGGTGTGCTTCTGCATACCAGCTACTGGCAGGGGCAGCCCATCCTGTTTCGACACCTGTATTACTACAGTATAGGTGTTCTATTACAGTGTTTCCCAACCTTGTGCCTCCAGATGTTTTGGGACTACAACTCCCATCATTCCTGACCACTGGTCTTGCTAGCTAGGGATGATGGGAGTTGTAGTCCCAAAACATCTGGAGGCACAAGGTTGGGAAACACTGTTCTATTAATAGAAAGGACATCGGAAATGGAAATAACTTTTATATTTACAAACCAACAAACTGCAAGCCAATGGTCTATCTATGAAATAAATATGCAATTTTGTATTTGTATTTAGAGGTCCGTTGTAATCTGAGGCCCTGAACTGTAGCTTACACAGCTTGTGCATGAATCTTGCACTGCTCCCAGATTTTCCACGGGCATCTGGTTGGCCATAATGAGAACTAGATGTGTTTTTTGGCCTGATCTAACAGGGATCATCTTGTGTGAGGTCCCCAGACTGATAGAATCCAGGTATGACTGTCTTTCAGTAAACTCGCATAGACTTTCCCACCAGCTGTTTTTTCCCCCTCTTGCAAAGGTGGAGCTGAGTTGGAGCAGTTTCAACTTGGGCGATGTGTTTCTGCTAGACCTGGGGAAGCTCATCATCCAATGGAACGGTCCAGAGAGCAACCGCCTGGAGCGACTGAAGGTGCAAAGTCTGCTACGGGTGGTGGAAGTGGGGAAGCAGGGGAGACGGGAGTTGTGCAAGGAAGGAGGAATTTGGTGCCTGTCCTTTCTTAGGTGGGGCATCATTTGAAATCCAAATGTAACATTTCTGTTATAAGAAAAGGAGGGTTGTTTTCCTGACCAAAAAAAATATGGATTGGGAGGAAATGGGAGAATCAGGATCAAGTGAAGCCACCAACTTAGCACATAACAACCCGGCGGTGGAACGTGCTGAAGACACTGAATGGCCTTCCTAATAGCCTTGAGATTATATTACATTGATGGATTCACTGTGTGGTGATCAACTCATGGTTCCATGTAGGCATTCATAAATTCAGCATATTAAAATGGCCATCGGGCATCATTCTTTTTAGTATATATCGCCTTCCTGGGAAGGGTGGCAGGTATAATTCGTGACTACAAGGTGCTTAAAGGTGTTAATAGCGTCAGTTCTGTGTCTGAGTTGGCCATGACAAAAAGGGAAATAAATTAATTGGGTGATAGCTGAAGTGAGGCTAGAATGCTGGACTAGATAAGCCTTAGGCCTGATCCTGCATGGGGTTTCTTGTTCACACCCACCATGCTCTTATTTGTGGGTTTTCTCATTCTTCTAATGCCATCCAGGCTTTCTCCTGCCACCCCTGACCTTGGCTTGTGATTGTGACCTGTTTCCTGCAGGGGATGACCCTAGCCAAGGACATTCGTGACCGGGAGCGTGGGGGTCGAGCACAGGTAGGTGTGGTGGATGGGGAGGACGAAGCTGCATCTCCTATTCTCATGAAGATCATGGAGTATGTGCTGGGGGAGAAGAGGAACATTCAGCCAGCCATCCCAGATGCTGTGGTGGACCAGAAGCTGAAATCTTCTCTCAAGCTCTACCAGTGAGTGACATTTGGTGTGTGGTGGGGACTATGATGAGGCAAAGAGGTTGCGTGGAAAGATGCAGAATTGCAGGAGAGAGGAGCAAACTTCTCTTTGATGGAAGCAGGAACAGGGGAATGTGGGAAAGAAAGCCTCTGATGGAAGTACGCACACTGGTCAAGAAAGCAAATGTTCCATATTGGGCATTTTGCCCATTTATTCTGTTCTTGGGATCATTGCTGCTCCCGAGAGCACCTGTGTGACCTTCCTTAATGAGTACAATTCTGTTTGTCGTGTTTGGGTTTTTTCTTGCAGATTCAAAATGATTTGGAAAGAACTGCAAAAGACACCCAGAAGGGATGTATGAGGGAGGACAATGGGGAGATCAGGAATAGGGCAGGAGCCTGGAACTATGAAGGAAAGGAAATAAACTAGAGATAAATCTCAAAAGGGAAGGACTACAGTTGGGCACCTGGGCTTTTGGGCTGTTTTTGGCCAAAATGCCCCCATTTTCAAATATTTTCTTGTAACCGTGAAGGTAAGAAAATATCCTCCTAGTTTCCTTTTTTAAACCAAGGCAATTTGGGGTTCAGTGATGTCACTGCAGGTGAGATGCAGGAGTTCTGATAGAAGAAATACAGAAAAGAAGAAGCAGGAGTAATTTATCATTGTTATTTCCACCCCCCTTGAATTCTGCAAGGTTTCATATATTTCATATATTGAATAGGCCCAGTCCTGATTTTCAGCTTTTAAGACCATTATTGGTTTGCATGATCTTCATCCCATAGTGTAGACTAGTAACATCACTTTGGAGAGCTGGTCCCATGACTACCCTCTTGTTCCTCTCCCAGAGTCTCTGAGATAGAAGGGAACCTTCTTATCCAAGAAGTTGCCATCCAGCCCCTCACCCAGGACCTCCTCAAGAATGACGTAAGACTCAGCCCTGTGGGATTGGTTGCGCCATGACAAGCTTAAAGCGTAGGCTGGGGGTTGGAGGGAAGGGAAGACTAGAGGAGACTTTATTCCAGTGTCATCTAACACAGTTGTAGCCGTTCTGCCTATTGCCATTCCAACCCCAAAATTATAATATTGAATGGCTTGAGTCTAAAATGGTGAGTCTGTGGCCTTCCAGGTGTTGCTGTACTACAGTGCCCATCATCCCTGACCACCGACCATGGTGGTTGAGGTTGATGGGAGCTGGAGTCCATCAACATCTAGAGGATTGCTGGCTGCCCACCTATGCTGTAAGAGAGAGCCTGGTAATGGAAGAAGGCTATACTTGCCTAAACAGCTTCTTTGTAATGAAACAACTGGATCTTGTTTTGTCTCCTGTCAGGACTGCTTCATCTTGGACCAAGGTGGTGTGAAGATCTTTGTGTGGAAGGGTAGGAATTCAAGCAAGGAGGAGAAGCGGCAAGCGATGACACGGGCCCTGGTGAGTGAGAGGATATGGCAAAGCTGAGCCCATGCAGTCTCCTTTTGCAATGTGTCAGAACTTCTTGGAGATACTGTAACAGAGTGCCTCCAATCTCTCTCTTCTGCCATTACAAGGGATCGAAGCTATTTTTGGCTCCATGATTCCAGACCTTGACTAACATGAATGCTACCAACTCTTTTAGATTCTCTTTCTGGATTTTGGACCAGGGCTTGGATATTACCTTCTGCCTACCTGCCTGTCTTCCTTTTAGCCTCATTCATTTCATAGGCTTGAGGAGGGTATCAGGCAAGCAAGTATATAAAACAGAAAAAAAAACTTTATAGGCTTTTAAAAAAATCATTTAACCACAGTCCTTATAAGGAAGCAAAGTGAAATTGTGGTGTTGGATGGCATATTCTGGGAAGGACTTCTTCCACCAGTCCTTTGTTTAATGTTCCATCTACCGGGGGGGGGATGACTGTACCAATGCAGACAAATGCCCCAATAAATCATATAAATTACAGAAAATTCTTGATGGATATTATTAAGCAGGACACCATTTGCAACAAACAAACAAACAAACAAACAAACAAACAAACAAACAAACTAACTAACTAACTAACTAACTAACTAACTAACTAACTAACAACTAATGCCTCTCTCTTTTTTAGACCTTCTGTTTTCCAGTTTGAAGAATATACAGTATTTAAAAATGCAGCGATTCTGTCTCGCATTGCATCTGCTACACTAGAAATCAGGGGTGCAAATAACTGAAGCTCAAGCTAGTTTGTGTTCTACATTGTTTCCTTTTTATCCTAAGCCAATGTAAGAGCAAAGCGATCTTTAGCTCCTCTGATAGCCAAAGCAGGTGGTGAGGGCCAACAGCTCTAGAGCCAAAGCGGGCTAATGAGAAACATGAGGAAGCTATCATACAGCAAAATAGAGCTTTAAAAACCAACAAAATGTAAGGGGCAACACTCCCTCCCCCTCAAAAAAAAAATACCCCGACCAATGAGGACCAAGCATGCTCAGTAACCACAGAATGTTGAGTGTTAGTTGAAAAAGAAAACTGGTGGCAGGGGGATGGAATGGAGCATTCTACCGGGGGCATTGCTGGCTGGCTGGCACCATGTACATGAACACTGCTGTTATAGTAGGCTAGGAATACACATGATTTTTTTGTTGCAGGCCGCAGTTGTTAAAGAGATAACACTGGGCCTGTTGAGGGTGATAGTCTAGGATACTTCCAAATATGCTCTGTTTAATGAAGTCTCTGTAGAGTCCTTCCTCACCTTGTTGTGAAAGTTGCTCTGTTCTGGTCTTCTCTTTGTCATCTCAGGGTTACATCAAGGCAAAGAACTACCCACCCAGCACCAGCGTGGAGACTGAAAATGACGGTTCTGAATCTGCTGTCTTTAGGCAGCTCTTTCAGAAATGGACTCTCCCCCATCAAAGCACTGGCTTTGGCAAAACCAACACTGTTGGGAAAATAGGTAAGTGCTGAAGCCTGATCAACTTAGTGGAGCTGATGGTTTAGAGCAGGCATCCCCAAACTGCGGTCCTCCAGATGTTTTGGCCTACAACTCCCATGATCCCTAGCTAAAAGGACCAGTGGTCGGGGAAGATGGGAATTGTAGTCCAAAACATCTGGAGGGCCGAAGTTTGGGGATGCCTGGTTTAGAGGCTGCTTCTGACAGGTATGGGCCCCACAAGAAGAGGTGGGAAAGAATGTTGTTTTGGCCTGCCTGTGAGTAGACAGATCAGTCTGTTCTCTGTCAGTTTCTGTGTTCATTCCTCAATTCATTCTCTCCTGTTTAGGTATCTATTTGCAAAGAAATTTGAAAGCCCACAATTTCAATTTGCAAAGAAAATTGAAAATCCACAATTAAATATGTAGTTAAGTACATGGTTAACATGGGCCACATCTGCACAATACCTTAAAAACACTATTATACCACTTTAAGAGTCATGGCTTTTCACAGAGGATCCTGGGAACTGTAGTTCATTTAGGTTGCTTAGAGTTGTTTTTATGCGACCCCTCTTCCCCTCACAGAGGTGCAGTTCCCAGAGTCCTTTGGGAAGAGGAATTGGTTGTTGAACCATTCTGGGAATTCTGGAGCTAAAGTTCAGCTAAAGACTCATTCTTGTTTACACACACACACACACACACACACACACACACACACACACCACTATGGAGGTCTAGTGCAGTGGCAACATGGTGCCCTCTAGCTGTGGGATTCCAGTTCCTGTCATCCACAAGGTGCATGACGAATGGCCGGTAATGGTTAGGAATGATGGGAGAGCAGCACACTGGGTACTTGTGGCCTTGAATGTGGGTTGAAGGAAGCATTTATTGTGAACCCCCTTCTTAATATTGGCAGCATCCTTGACATGAGCTGCTGAGGGTTTGTGTTGTAGATGAACAAACACACCTTTAGAATGAAACGTCGTTGTTGCTTTGGTTGTTAAAATTTGCATACTGCCCTGCATCTGACGAACCCAGGGCAGTTCACAGCAGAACACCAAACGTTGGGTTTTGTAAGCATGTGGGTTGCTATCCTCTGCTTTCTGCTGTGGAAACCATACATGGTGGTGCCCCCTTCCTATAGGAGTAACACGTGCAGTTTCCATCCATCCCATCAAAGTTTATATTTTAGCATGCAATTGCCCATCCTTGGGGCCACACGGTCCCTCAATGCAGATGTGCTGGTTAAGACCAAACCTACCTACTTTCTTCCCTGGCTGCCCAACAGCCAAAGTAGAGCAGGTGAAGTTTGATGCCACCACTCTCCACGCCAAGCCGGAGATGGCTGCCCTGCACAAGATGGTGGATGACGGCTCTGGAGAAGTAGAGGTGAGGACAGTGCCCTGTTTCTAGAAAAAGAGGTGCCAAAAATCACCACGAACTCTTCACTTGTTCTCTTGTAATGGCAATGGTGCCCACCTGAGAGGTTCCAGAACTCTCCGGAACAGGAGAGTTTCGGCTGGAAACAAAAGCCCTGGGTAAGGACCAGGCCCACCAAAGTCTCCACCCCCTTTTGACTTTAGTGGGATAACCTGTTGTGAGACACAAGAGCAGAAGACAGTTCTATCTCAAAGGCTTCCTCTTGGCCTCAGCTCTGCAAATATGCAAAATGAATTGCCATGCTAGCATTATGAAAGTAGAGCTGGAGTTAAAGGACCAGCCCCAAACTAGCCACACCTTTTGAACCTGTGGCAACAAAAGGACTGAAAATCGCCTTGGTTACAGCTGTCCAAATTTGCCCTTCTGAAAGGACAACAAGCTGCACAATTATATCCAGTGCTAGTTTGCTAGACTTGGCTAGTTTGGGAACAGCATCATGAATGCCACATAACATAATGCCCTGGACACTTTTGAGAGGAAGGGTGGGATATAAATTCAATACCATTCAATTATAACTTTGGTAGGGCTGTGGGGCATGCTTTGGTGCTCCTTAGGTTTGTAGGCTGGGGAAGGTCTTTGCCCTGGGCTCACCACAGGCCCTGTAAGGACAACATCAGCAGGAATGTAAGGGAACTGAGGACCATCTTCATCACTACTTCTTTCTCTGGGACTTCACAAGGCATCACGCAGTAAAGTTGAAGCATATCACCATAGCCATAAGGACTTGAAAAGTGATGCCTTGGTGGCGTTTTAAATGAGAATCGAGATCCTTAGAAGGCTGAATTCTGTATGCAGTGCCACATTTCCTTCCACCATCACCCCAAATGTACACAGTTGAGAAATTCAGTTATACACCTTTTTTCTTCTTTGGCGATCACTCGTAGCCGAGTAAGATTGTCTTCCATAAACACGGTTTTAACAATGGGTCCATAAGTGACTGTGGAGGCCAATTCTGGATCCACACGTCCTTCCACAGTGGGGACATTGGTTTCCAGGCAGGAGTTGATGATGGTGTGGATTTGCCAAGCGTGCCTTCCTCTCAAGGGGCTTTCTCACACTTCCACTTGCCCTGCTGTTTTCTCCCAGGAAACCTTACTCTTTATCGCAGAATCTGTTGTGTCCAGTAGTGGTGGACCTAACTGCTAACCGAGCTAGCTTTGCCAAGCACCATATTCCTGACTATACTGAGGAAACTTCCACGCACCAACCCCTGCCCACCCCTTGAATGTCTATTGCTACCCTGTTGCTCATATTGCACTTGCCTTGACAGGTCTGGCGAATTGAGGACTTGGAACCAGTACCAGTGGAGGGTCGCTGGCTTGGTCATTTCTACAGCGGCGACTGCTACCTTATCCTCTACAAGTATCTAGTCTCCAGTAAAATGCACTACATGATCTACATTTGGCAGGTGAGCAGGTGGAGGTGGGCAGGAGGGATTACGGCAAAGGAAGCAGAGTATAGGCCAGGCATAGGCAACCTTGGCTCTCCAGATGTTTTGGAACTACAACTCCCATGATCCCTAGCTAACAGGGCCAATGGTCATGCATCATGGGAGTTGTAGTTCCAAAACATCTGGAGAGCCAAGGTTGCCTATGCCTGGTATAGGCCAAGAAGATGGAGAGAGAATAAAGACCTGCCATATGTCACCAAGGAGCAGTAGAAACCGTTTGCATGTCGTCAACAACAACAACAACAACAAGAAGAAGAAGAAGTACTAGGAATTTGCCTTTCAAAAGGAACCTGAAGTTCTCAGGACCGTAAAGATTCCACTGGATTCTGCTGTAGGAGACTGCGTTCCATTGCTCACAACACAGTCACGAGTTTTTAAGTCCTCTCTCCATTGAATTGTAGCCGAGGGACAGTTGGAACTGTACCCCAGCCTTTTAAGTCAGCCTACTCTGTTGCTGCTTTCTAGGGTCGCCACGCCACCCCCGATGAGATCACTGCCTCTGCTTACCAGGCTGTCATTCTGGACCAACAGTATAATGGTGAACCTGTGCAGGTGCGAGTGACCATGGGCAAGGAGCCTGCTCATCTTATGGCCATCTTCAAGGGACGCATGGTGGTGTATTCGGTGAGCACAAGAGGGACAGACTCTGTGGTTAAAATTGTCTCCCTTTCCATTTCCCAACTGTACAAAGGGGAGAAGAGACAGGAAATCCAAAGAGAACGTTAAAGTATCTGGTGGTGGCTCTAATTTTGATCAGAACAATAGTTCTAAGGGGGATTTAGGTTTTGTATCCAAGTAGGTATTTTGGGGGGATGGGGAATAATAGGCACAATGCAGGTTCCCTTATTTCCCTTTCCCCAGTGGAGATGATCATAGTTTTGGGGATGGGGGAGCAATTTAGACTAGGAAAATAACAGAGAAGTGAACACTTGCTCTACCAGCAGCACTGCTCCGATCAAAATCTGAGATCCCAGAGGGGCTTTAAATAATAATATTAAAAGCCCACTGGGAGATCAAAACCCACATCTTCCCCACTTCACATGTCTTTTGGTCTCAAATCTTCCTAATCTAGAGTTATACCACTTCAAGAGAGTTTTATGACAGGCTGTATTCTTGTTGCCACTTTGTAAGCTGTTTGTGGTTGAGCACTCCATCGCTTCCTCATCCCTTTTCCTTTGGTGGCGGCACTTTGTATATTGAGCGGATGTGACCCTCCTGTCAGATTTCAGAAAGGGGAGAGGGGAAATATCCCATTCGTTCCATGCCCTGAACAGGACAAGGGGCAGCGGGTTTAAGTTCCAGTGGCGGAAAAGGCTACTGTGGAATGGGTGTCCTGACCTCACCTGTGTCAGGAAAGGGGCCTTTTGGGACCAGTTCCCATAGTACTGCAGTGGATGGTGAGATGTTAGATGGAACAAAGCTTGTACAAAATAGTTTATGTATCTGGAGGAGGGTTGAGGCTTAACAAATAGATCTTGCTTTCATGCAGTCCTGTGACCTTTATTTGAGATGATATAACCAATGCACTGGGCTTTGGAGTGCAGTGATGTTCATGCTCTATAGAAGCATGGCTGAGAGGCTGTGGAATTCCTCAACACAAGCACCCATTCAGAAAGTGTGCATAAATTTTGCATAATTTCTCTTGCTCTTGCAGTATCCAAGCCCTAGAAGCCTAGAGTGATGCCTGGACTCTCATAGATGTCTAAACAAATTTTTCCCCTCCTCCTTACACCTAGGGCGGTACCTCCCGAGCTGGCAGCACAGCTCCAGTGCCCACCACTCGCCTTTTCCAGGTGCATGGGACCAATGAGTTCAACACCAAGGCCTTTGAGGTGCCTCCTCAGGCCTCCTCCCTCAATTCCAACGATGTCTTTATCCTCAAGACTCAGAGTTGCTGCTACCTCTGGTATGGGAAGGTAGGCATTCTTTCCGGGAGAAGTGAACAGCGGGTGGGTGATTTGGAGGCGGAGGGCACTAGCATGTGTGATCCAAAACAAACATCCTCAGCTTTGGAAGAGGGAGTGGAATTTAGTTAATTGAAAGGCTGACCCCCCCCCCACAATCCCCACACCACAGTCTGGTTTTCCTTCCTGCAGGGTTGCAGTGGGGATGAGAGGGAGATGGCCAGGAGTGTGGCTGACCTGATCTCCAGGACTGAGAAAGCAGTGATCGCAGAAGGACAGGAGCCTGCGGAGTTCTGGATTGCACTAGGTGGGAAGTCCCAATACGCCAACAACAAAAGGTAACATCTCGCACCTGAGGAAGTGCTGTCTGCCTGCATCACAAAATCAGAGCAACACATGCGCGCACACCATGGCTACCAGAATGCATGGCCTCACCTTATAGCTGATCACTTGGGCAAGGGGCCCTTTCCAGTCATGCTGGTTGCAGAATACTGTGGGGAGGTGACCCTAGGCAAGTAAGCCAACCAGCCCAGGGCACCAACAAGGCAGCATAGCTGTTACTGAGGTTTCCACTCAGGGGGGCTAATTTGGGTTTCATAGTTAATATAAAGCATGAAGCCTGTGTTTGATGTATCAATTGCTCAATTTATGGCATGCTGCAAAGTGCTGGGATTTTGCAGTAAAAGACCTGCAAACCTTTGGCACAGGTTTGGAACAGGATTCCAAATTTTGGGGTTCATAGTTAAATTTTCTTAGTGTGGTTGCAATCTCTCCCAGCCTCCATTGCCTGAAACAGCTACTTCACACTGGCTAATGGCAGGGCCAGTCCTGCCTAGGTGATGCACTCTTACATGCCAATCCTTACTCTCCTAATGCCAAAGTCTAAATTGGATGGAAGAAGCCACAACCTCCATCTCCACTCAAAATCGGAAAACGCTGGTGGCTTTTTAAGGCATGTGCGAGAAAACCTCAAGTGTCAGTTTCACTTCTCCCTCCCTGCAAATCCACTTGCAGAGGGTGGTTATTTTAGAGGCAAATGGCAAGGGGGAGTTTCAGGGGGAAATGAAACCCTCACACACTCTTTCTGGCTGCTTCTCTACTCTAGATTGCTCCAATCTGATGTGGCCTGGTAGAAAAGCTGGTTATATGGCTTTTTCTCCATCTGCTTGTGTGTAAATATGGAGCTGACCTGCCACCTGGCCTGTCTCTCTCCCTCTTTTTGTGCAGATTACAGGAGGAAACGATTGCCATCACACCTCGGCTTTTTCAGTGCTCCAATAAGACAGGGCGCTTCCTTGCCATGGAGATCACAAATTTTACTCAAGATGACTTGGAAGAAGATGATGTGTTCCTACTGGATGCCTGGGATCAGGTGGGTCTGAGGTGGGGGGTGAAGAATGAATAGGTAGAGGAAGCATTTGCTGCTCAATGAAGCACATTGGCAGATGAATGCCCCCGCTCCCCATAATAATGCTATTGAATTTTACTTTCGCGGCTAATATTGCATGCTAGAATTTTACAGCTGCTTTGTTTGCGCACACACACTTCTCATCTGATATAATTACTGCGCTATATTAACACTCCATGCAGCTGATGATGTGGACTATAGTCCACGAAACCTTCTCTTAACCAACTGGTTAGCCTTTAAAGTGCCACAATTTTGTTGTTTTTTTGGGTAAGAAATTAATATGACCACTACCCCTCTAGAAACTTTGTTAGCTATCTCCTTCCCTAAGGTTTAGGGGTTATGGTCTGCCACAGAAGCTTTAAGTCTACGGTTGAGAGATATATGCAGGCAAACACAAATGCAAGGGCAGAATTCCCTGAACCTTTTTTCTCACTTTTGATCCTTGATCCAGCTACCGGCACATGAGCTGCATGTCCGCTTCCATTCATAAGAGCTTTTTCTCCGGCCAGGTTTACTTCTGGATCGGCAAAGATGCAAATGAGGCCGAGAAGGAGGCAGCAGCCGTAACGGTGCAGGAGTACCTGCGAACTCACCCGGGTGGACGTGACCTTGAAACTCCCATTGTGATTGTGAAGCAAGGCTATGAGCCTCCGACATTCACTGGCTGGTTCCTAGCATGGGACCCCCTCAAAGGGACAGTAAGTGACCTAGTGGCCCTTATTCTTTCAGGTCTAAAAAAAAGGCAGCTAAGACCACCACGTCATGCAACAAAGGTTAATCCCACATGAATTCAAAGACATCTGTTTGAAATGTGTAGAAAACACTACTTTCCCTCTAATTGATCTGGCTTGTTAGAGCTCTCCTCTAACCTTCCAGATGTTGCCATCAACCTCAGCCTTTGGTATCATGAACTTTCAACATGAAGTGTAGCTAGCTACATCCAGACTGTCTGTCTGTATCCACAAATGATGATGAGCACATAGGTTACCAGGCTTAAGATTCTGTAATCTTCTTTTTAAGGAATCCTATTTTAACTCTCTAGCCTTCAGTCAAATCAAAATGTTCATGTGTGTGTAGTCCGGTACTCCCAGGGTTTTATTGGTCTATCTTCATGCAGGAGAAGAAATCCTATGAAGAGTTAAAAGCTGAACTTGTAGATGAGGACAACCTTGGCCAGATCACTTCTGTAAGTATTACTGAAGAGGCAAGAGTGGGATAGAAAGCAGGGAGGAGAACACGTGTTTGATCATATACAAGTGCAGGTGGCAGTTGCCATTTAATTTCTGGGAAACCAGGAACAATAGGACCCAAGTTCATTTTAAAGCAGTAACTGCTGCATAGCTTTTCATGCCTGTACTATCTGGGGGGATGTAAGGCCTTTATTTTAAAGTTATTTCAGTATAAAAGGCTGCAATACTTACTCCACAAAAACTTCCCTTTTGAGGGATAGTAAGTATGATCACAGCTGAGGAGCAACTGAGTTGCATTCCTCTTTAAGAATGAGGCTAACTGCTTCTAGAGAACATTACCCTCTCCACCTCCCTCACTGTTCCTCTGATGTTGTAGTGACTGATTTTCTTGCAGCACCTTAAAGAACATTATGGCACAAGTGATTGTGCACTAGACCAGGCATGTCAAACCTGCGGCCCTCCAGATGTTTTGGCCTACAACTCCCATGATCCCTAGCTAGCAGGACCAGTGGTTGGGGAAGATGGGAATTGTAGTCCAAAACATCTGGAGGGCCGCAGGTTTGACATGCCTGCACTAGACTGTTTCTGCCGCAACAGACCATAATGTCCCTTCCAACTCTACAATTCTTATTCCTCTGGATGGTGCTAGAATTTTTAAATTCCTTTCTTACAAAGTGCATCAGAACCCACAATACTGCATTTTAGATCAATGAATGCATTTAATGATCTAAAACAGTTCAGCTTACAATGCCAATTTACCTTCCCTCAACTCAGTGCTATTTTTCTAGAAAAAGAGGTGTTGGAAATCACCATGAACACTTCCCTTGTTCTCCCATAATGGCAATGGCACCCACCTGAGAGGTGCCAGAACTGAATTCTGTCAAGGCTGAAAAAAAGTCTTGCCTCAACTCTTGTTTAAATAGATACAAGACACATTTGAGCTTTGGGAATACCCCCTTCCACTTTCTCTTTCAGGAAATCCTTGATGCAAAAACAGTTTTCACTGCCAACACAACCTTGGGTGGTATCTCACTGTCTACCTACCCTCTGGAGAAATTGATGAATGTGTCTGCAGAGGAACTACCCAGCGATGTAAACCCCAGCAGGAAGGAGGTGAGATCCCAGGGCTGCATTCACATTTCTCCTATTTATTGCATCATCCTGCCTTTCCTCCAAAGAGCTCAGGGTGGTGGTGTACATAGTTATTCCCATTTTAGTTTAACGTACTTCACAGGTTTGTTGTGAGGATGAGGGTGACTGTTCCAAGCTCATCCAGTGAGCTGCGTCACTTGAACCCCATTTTCTCAGGTCCTAGTCCAACATGCTATATGGTATCTAGTTTTGTCATGTTGGGTTTCTGTTGTTATTATTCACTACAAAAGCTCCCTAGATGGCTTTGAGCAAGTGACTTTCACCGCTTTCATGTGAGGCTAAAAAGTGGCTCTAAATGAATGAATATAAACAACCTTAGAAGCATAGAAGCAAATATTAGCTTTGTCTGACCTACACACACATTTTCAGACATTTATTGTATCATCGATAGTGATATTGGAAATGCAGGCTTCAAAAAAAATCTGCCTTTCTCTCAGAAATGTAGCATCCTTTAGTAGGAACCTTGCTAGCCCAATGGTCAGGGCAGAAGCTGTATACAGATCTTGGTACAGCTTAATCTCACATCACCAAATCCAGATACAGAATAGGCTAGTGTATGCTAAATCAGGGCTATAAACATCTAATGGGTGTAGGAATAAAAGCTTGCTAGTGTGCTGAAGCATTTGAAGGCTGGACAAGTATTAGATATGCACAGTTCCTTTCCATACTGGTAGCCATCCAAATCTGCCCCAATTAATATTAGGTTGTATTCAATATAGTGTTAAGGCTGGGATATCATCAGCACAAGGATTTGTGTGTGAGAGAGATGGAACATTATCCCCCTCTTTTCCCCATGTGTTCCCCCTTAATCTGTTCTGGTGGTTCCCCTGATCCTCCAGAGCTGATTTGGAGATGGTGTGGGAGGAGGAGGAGGAAGAAAATTTGTGCCAGTGCTAATTTTTGCACTGGCATAAGAAGTTAGCTGAATACCTCCCACTGTTCATTCATTCTGCTCCAGCATAAAGTGACAACTTGAGGAAAATACAGAACCAACTCCAGTTTCCTTAGACTTTTTCTGAGCATGCCATCTTGTCTAAGTGTTAAAGGGCTGTGCCCCCAAATACTCACAGGAAATCTGGACATAAAGTTTTCACCACAGTGTGTTACATTTATGATTGGACTTGCTCTCTCTCTCATCATTGCCCCCCCCCATTCCATAGGACTACATATCAGATGAAGATTTTCTTTCTGTCTTTGGAATATCGCGACAAAACTTTGCTGCCCTTCCTCAATGGAAGCAACAGACTCTCAAGAAGGAAAAAGGACTTTTCTAAAAATGTAAACTTTCTGCTGTCATTGCCTCAAAGTGGATATTTTTACTTAAAATAAAAATAATTCCAAGTTTGATTGGAGTGTCCCAGAATGAACAATCAAGCATTTTCTGTCACTGGATTATTTGCAGTTACAAAAGGGATTTTAGTCATTAACCCTACAGGTGGTCTTATTCTGAGTCAATAGAAACACAGGGCAGCCCAGGCAGGAAAAAAGAGCCTTTAAAACTTGTGTCTGCCCACTTGAGTCTCATCTTTCTCCACCTATGAAACGAGGTAGTGATTTATTCTAGTGAGTCACCAACATCAGGCTGTCTTGTAGCTGATCACTCCATTTCCCCACTTGATATTGCCTCCTCTGAATTCCTGAATAAAATTTGGCACTTCCACATTGCTTCCCCCAATGTGTCTGCAATGACATCACTAAGATCTACATTATGTATGCTCAGTGTTGACAAATTTCTGCAGTTTTGCTTTACCAACCCCAATCTCCCTACCCTGCCCCTGTGAAACAAGAACTGATGTAGCTACATTTCCACAAAATTTAAAATTGTTTCTTTACATACACAACACTTTCCATGGTTTTTCTCTGAATCCAGAAGTGCAGAGTGAATTCCAATTTGCCTGCACACACAAGTGTGGTTTTTGATGATGAGCTAGGGCTAATCGTAGGCAATTCAAATAAATTTTACAGAAAATTCATGACTCCAAATTCCCATTATTCAATAATCACACATGAAAATTCCAACAAAAGCACCAGCAACTGCAGTTACTTCCATTTATCAGGCTTTAAGCAATGAGTAGAACAGCGAGCTGAAGTTTCCTTAATGAAAACTATTCCATATGGCTTACCATACGCATTTTATAATGCAGATACATAGGTCTTCAAAATGAGGATTTGCCCCCACTTGAGAAGCAACTTACCACACCTTACCTTACAGGACAAAAGCATAACTAGGATGGATTTCCCTCAGGTAATTGCTGTTGTGTCTCAAGGAGCCAGACTTTGTTCAGAGAATGGTTTATACCGGTACCTATTCCACACCATAGCTGCCAAGTTCTCCCTTTTTTTAAGGGAAATTCCCTTATGCTGAATAGGCTTCCTCGCAAGAAAAGGGAAAACTTGGCAGCTATGTTCCACACTGGCAGAAGTAGTGCTTCATTTCTCTGAAGGGAATTGCAAGAACAACTGCACATTTGGTGGCCTGGTGACTTTCTGAGAAAGTCAGCTTTCTAATGCACATTTCTTTCCTCTGTGGATCAAAATGGCTTTTCGAAACGTATCTTCTCTAATAGCTTTACACTTAAAATGAAACTAAGCCAAGCACACAAAATATTGTATTAAAAGCTTTTATGCAAAGCAGGACTTCTCCTTCCTCTCCTCTGCCCATATGCTCTCAAAATCTGCTCTGAAGAGTCCTCCAATCCTCTGGAGCAGATATTGAGGGTCTGTGGGGGGCTAGAGGGGAGAGGAGGGGGGAAGTCCATCACGCAAGCAGAAGCCTGCTGCACTAGCAAAACAGCTGTGTTGGATACAAACCCCAAGGAATGGAATACGTTTTGAAGAATTATAAAATTGGGAGGCAACTGCAACAACAACAACAATAATAATAATAAACAGCAGTGAAAACTTGAGAACCATCTAACCCTCTCAAGTATATTATGAGGGTGTGCAATGCACTGCAGAGGGAGGAGAGGAATGTAACTGTGCTAAACAAAGCTTTAAGATACCTGCATCTTCTTTTTTAAAAAATAAAGAAACAAGATTCAGCATTAATGAAGAGTGTTTAATTTCTCTGAAATCAATCTACACATCATTTAAAGAGGAAGAAAAGAAGGCAGAATTTAGTAAAGAATACATAGAAACAAGTCTGCTAAAACACAGAAAAGTGCTGCTCCACATTAAGTGTCAAAGGACACAAAGTGACTCCCAACATTAAAAAAAATTCCCCAAGACAACTGCCTCAAACACACATGACAAGAACTCTTGCCCCAACTCACTCACGCCCCCTAAGTTTTTAGAGAATAACTTATTAAAGAAGCAGGGGAGCAAAGAAGTAGGTTAACACCGGGAAGTAGCATAGGGGCAACAACCCACCCACTTCATTTTCATTCCAAGACTGTTCACTCCCCATGTTACATTGGTTCAAAAAGAACACAAATTCTTGTCCAGAAACTCAGCTCTGCATCTTACCCCAAACTCCCATCACAGGGATCTGAAAAATTCCATGGATTTCCAATGAAATACTATTTAATTATAATTAATCCAGCCTTTAATTAGCTGCAAGGCAAGCAGGTTTTGTTAACCCATCTAGCACTTGAAAGACCCTGCATGCCTGAAACAGGTAGTACGCCTTATGCTGTTGACTCCCCCATGGTGGAAGGGAGGGGGAGCCTAGGACAGCGAAATCACTGGAATCCTCTGTATCTTCAAGGTTATTTCAACAGACTCAATTTATAAAACACTGAGCATTCATCTTCCAGTAGTGAGGGCAAAACTGATGGACAGATTTAACCTTAAGTGAAACACTGATGCCTAATGCCCTATATTTTCATGCCTAGGTTTTCAATTTCTAGCCCATGGCTAGAAAGAACAAGCTTTTTTTATATAAGGAAAAAATATTCATTAAAAAATAGGTGCATGGTGATTTCTAAAGTTTTCTTTAGCAAACAACCTGAGCTATTTTATTAATCCAGCTATATACAAGATTTGTTGGGGAGGGGTGGAGGTTATGGAGAGTTTAGTTACTTAGTGCAAACACATATATGGCTATTTTTCTTTATCAAAAAGTAAATATAGCAGAAAGATACTGCAAAAATAGGGCAAATGTAGAAATGTAGAAAAGTGAGATTTAAAATATGCACGCATGCATAAAACTATAAATTATATTGGGTGAACTCATGTTTAGTTGCTTCCTTCTTTTGAAACCAAGAATAATGTCTCAGAAAGTTACATATCACACTGCTCTAAAAACAAACCTTCCCTTTAGCAGGCAACAGCATTCTAAACAGCATTAGTAAGCCACTGCTGTTTAGGTCCCCAAAGTTTCTATATGTCTCAAGATTACCTATAGTACAAGATGCTATAAACAGCATACTTTAAATTTGGTTCTAAATGTAATCCTGAATGGTCGAGAAAACTGTACAAATGTAAACTCTTGCACAGTTTCAGCACTTCATGTTAAAGCAGTAGACAATAAAAATTGATTGAGCTTAGAATCCCCGTCGCACAACACATTCTACAGATTTTAATGGACTGCAAATGCCAACAAGGATGTAAATTTACAAACATAGAGGGAGCACTAGATACCGGTAGTCCCTTCCTTGCCAGCACATTTCACCTTAGGGGACAAAAAACTATTTAGAAAGTTGCCATAGCTTGACATAATCACTGGCTTACACTCACTTCTGGCCAAATTGCATTTTCAATACTAGATGAAGCAAAAACATTTGATTGCTCTAATGATCCTATATTCCTGACAATTTGGATGACTCTGAACCTGGACGCTCTATACTGTCTTATTATGACACCTACCTACAATATTTTGACTGTAAATATGGGAGTTAATTTATCTTGACCAAGCTATCAACATGAATCTGTAGGTGTCATGACAACTACTTAATGCATTTATCTGGGAGTTTCCGGGGGGGGGGGGGGAGATGGAGAGCACTACCTCAGAATCAGTAAGAGATGTACATCCTTACTCCAGAACAGTATTTCATTTTGAGGCTCCTCTTTTACACCTAAAGAAAATCCCCTTATTCCTTACTAAAAAGCGCATTCAAATAACTCTGACCATCAACAGTGCAAAATCACAATGATAGAATAAATTTAAACACTATGCTTTAGGCAGTGTGACTTGGGAGAACTTTTGTTTGGTTTGGCAGATTAGCCAAGCAAATAATAATTAAAGTTATCACCCTACTACTACCCCTGACACAGCAAATGTCATTTACAGTTGACCAACACAGCCTGTAATTCTATAAGCCCTGCAGGGAAATCCTTCTGCAACAGGTAATACCTGTTGCCTACTAATGCCCATGGTTTGTGTCTTCTAGTCAAAGGATTATATTTCTTAGGAAGTTCTAATTGTAACTAAAAACAATTGCCAAGAAGGGGGGCAGACAACCCTCTCAACACCTGTTAACCTTTTCCAAAGAAAAGTTCGAGTTACGAGCAAACCAAGAGGCACCTCAATTATTAGCAATTTTATTGCCACAAAAGTAAAAGTGAAAAAAACTGGAATAAATTTCCAGTATTAAAATGAGGAACTGAAACAAATTCTAGATAGTATTTTTCTTGTTCGTCCTTTTTGTCAAACAAGCTACAAAATGAGTTTTGTCTTATCCAAATACTATTAAATAACAAAACCCTAACATCTACACCCTGAAATGTCTCAAAAACATCAAATAACCACTTTTGAGAGTTCTCTGATTTTTTTCAACTGATTTAACTGCACTTATCACAAAACTAGAATAAATCCAGGTACATTTTTATATTTCATGTTTGCATACAACTCTTGCCCAACAGAGTAAAGTTGGGAAAGATATCACACACATACACCTTTCAAGCACGTGCAGTTTTTCAGGGCTGAAAGCCAACACAAACACAGAGAACACAGAACTCTCGTTCGTGCTTCATTTACCGATTAGTACTAGCTGGGCACTGGTCAAAAAAGGCCCGCCAAAAGCCAGGACTTGCACTTCCAGTTAGCTGCTTCTCTCATTGCCAAACCGGGACAGTCTTCAGTGAAACAGCATATATATATATATATAAATCTCTACACAGACTAATACAGATTATACACACAAACGCTCACAGAGAAATAAAACTGTTCTGTAAATGGCAGTACTTAGAAAAGAACTCAGTCAAAAAAGAATAAAAACTTTAAAAATTATATATATATATTTATATAGTATATATTTTAACTTTAAAAACAAGGATGAAAGTGAACTATGTGAAGTAGTAATCAATGGGTTCCAAAGCACCGACAGTTTGTTTCCTGGATCTGTGTGATCCTGTATTAAAGATCATGGGTGTCCCAGTTTCAGCGATGCCAGGGTACTCCATTTAGCTGAGTCAGCCTTCAGCACTTTCCAATTCACATTATGGACACAATATTCACCAGATTTGAGACTATTGCTTATTTTGCTCTCGTGTAGGGAAGGCATAGAAAGCCACCCAATATGTAGCATCTTCTCAGTTTCCCTGTGAGAGGTAAATGGGCGAACTTGCAGTTGCTTCTCACACCATCCTTTTATGGGTTTCTGAAGGAGCCATTAAATCCTCTGGCCTGATTAATGCCATGGCTGCTGGCACAATTATTTCTTGACTATTTAAAACAAAAAAGAAGGAAACTCCAGGTAAAAGAAGCTTAGCTGCATGGTTGAAGTTCAAAAGGAAGGCGTGAATTGGTCCATTCCTCCTATTCCATGGGGTTGTCTCAACTATGCCCTGAGTTCTCGGGGTTTGTGCCTCTTGCATGTCAGGCAAAAGTTCAGGAATCACTTGTGCTCAGTTAAAGCGACATTCTTCATATGGGCTGCCGAACTAGCTTCCCCACCTCCGTGCAAGGCAGCTGCATATTCTTTTCCGTTTCTAGCAACTCATCAAATATCTCCCTGGGAAACACAAAAGATGTTCACGTCAAAGAGGGAAAGCTTTTAATGGGGAAGCAAAGTTGTAGAGCAGGAGTAGGAAACCTTCTGGGCCTAGTGAGCCAGATGTTTATCTTCCTGTACCCCACGGATGAACTTTAATAGGTGGGCGGGGCCACTCACCTGTCAACCAGCTGACTTCATGATTACATTAGATGAGTGAGAGGTGAGAGGTCCCATTTACTAGTCAAAGCTGGCTAGCCAAGGTTAGGTCTGCTTTCCCCACAAGAAACCTGCAAGCAAAGCAGCACCTAGCAGCACTGAATTCTCTGCACACCAGCTGCTGAGTGTAGGGTTCAATCCTATTCTCTGCAGGGGACTACAGGGAATGTGCTGGTGAAGCAGTATCCAGTAGGATTGAACCCTGTTCCACCCAATCAATCAGCTGCCATCACACAGTGATGTCAGTTGGCTGATAAATGGGGATGGCCTCAAGGAAAAAACTGGGCCTCCTGGCGGGTCAAGATTGGCCTGTCGACTGGAGATTCCCCACCCCTGATGTAGAGGGTTGAAAAGACAGGCAACTGCATGCAAGAGAATCTGCTCAGGTTCCAGAGTTACAGCCTGGCTATTTTGCACATTCCCAGTCAAAGGGCTATAAAACAGGTTGCAATAATTCTTATAAGCTATTCAGGACCATACTATAACTAGCAAATAGGAAAACGGGAATTAGAAACACATGAGCCCATTTTAGAGAATGCAAATGCAAATAAAAAAGGTTTGGGCCATATGGGGAGGACACATAAAGTACATTTACTTGTGCATATAAAAGAAGATGTAGCCACTCCGGTCTCTGTCACTCTGCACAGAGGCTTCTTGAGTTCTGGATACTTCCAAGTCATTGTATGTGAACCATACTTGCTTGCGAATGTCATATACATCACTAATATAGTGACCTTCAATATGATGGGGGGGGGGGAGAGAGAAAGAAAATCTTAGAACACCATAGACTGTAGCTTCTAGACTACATTAAGTATCAGAAGTATTTTCAAGCCAATTTGTTTATTAATTAATTAATTAATAAACTGAAAGACAACAACACTCCCTAGTACTAACTGCATTTTGCTATTTTGAAAATGATTGATTTAAACTAGCAAGATGAATTCCACTTTAAATAGCTGGTTTCTCATAGATAATTATTTCTATGGGCTTCAGTGAGCTTAACTCAATTGCTGAATTTAGGCAACAACCCTGTTGGTTCTGGGAAAACTGGGTTTTTCCCCCAAGCACACAAAATGAAATATTAACAATCTTCTTTCTCCTTTGTGGTTTTGGTTGTTGAAAAAACACAAGAGACACACTTTTCCTGCAGAGAGCAGAGCTATCAAGGAAGTAATGTTTGCCTTACCTGAGGAGGAAGTGTCTCCAATATGGCTGACAACACTAATGAGTCGATAAGAGTTGGGCAGCTCTCCTGTCTGTGGAAAAAGTCAATTATTAGTTTAAGTTTGCTCTTCTACCAGACTGAGAAAGGTAGGTAGATTATGGTTTAGCTACCATAAAATCTTTATTGCACCAAACACTGGAGCAATCCTTTTGAGATATTGCTAATTTGTTCAAGTCAAAGCTTTCGGGTAACTCAGGAGCAGAGAACATACAGCCTTAACTTCCTCTCATTTTTAAACCAGCTCTCATCTTTGTTAAAACCCCAGAAACTGGTATGCCGTCAATGTGCCACTGCAGAGCTCCAAAAGGCTCCTTACTGGGTGTTACCTAGGTCACAGCTTACAATGGACTAACAGGAAGATTTCCTAGAGGGCATGTGTAAACCAGCAGGGAGAGAGACAGCACAAAGATACTACAGTATTCTGAAAGTTCAAAAGAATACAGCAGGCACAATAGCCAGAAAATTGTGAGGAAGAAGATTGTCTCAAACATCTCTACAACAATATTCAAGATGTATGAAGCAACAGTGGAAAAATAATTGTTTGCCTGCATTTTTTAAAGGGGAAGGCTAGTTACTGTCACACTTCACTATGTTAAAAATTGGGTTTTAGGAATGCAGGTTGAAGGGCTTGTAAAATCTTTCTCTTTTGAGTATAAAAATAACCTTTTCAAATTATGCAGCAAACAAAACAAGTCTTCAACATAATACTAAGCAGGTGCTTGTATGATTACTTCACAATTAAGAAACTTGTGTTACCAATAATGTAATTACTGTGCTGCATGAAATACCAGCTTAATTAACCCAGGGATGCAGAGCCTGTGGTCCTCCAGACATTGCTACACTACAGCTCCCTTAGTTTCTGACCACTGGTCATGCTGGCTAGAGCTGATAAAAACTGGAGTTCAACAATCTATACAAGGCCACAAGACTGCTTAGCCAACAAATCAAGATGTGCATTTCCCCCACTCCATCCTTCTCCCTTAAGGGAAATAACTATTTCTCCACCCTCATCTCCAAGAGGAAGAGGAACTCATCCAAATGATGAGGCAGGCATTTGAACCCAAGTCTCCCAAGGACCAGCATCTAACACCACCCACCGAGGGAACTTTACAAACACTCTCAAAGATAGCTAAGGATATCATACCTAACAACCTGAACTATCAAAACAGAAAAGCCCCCCTTAAGCATTTATATATGCTTTTACTCCATGTAGAGTAATAAAATGGGAGCTAGTCCCAATAGCCCAGACCATCACCTCAGCATTTCTTTTCAATTCCTCAGCTTCTGCTTCTGAGTACTCCATGTCCAGAACATCCTCATTCCCAGAGTCCTCATCAGAGCCAAGGCTGTCCAGAAGAGAGCTGTTAAACTCTAAACACCATGAAAATGATACTGTTTAAGACCCTTGATCATAAGCATATCACAAAACTGACAATATGCCAGCACACCATTTATCCAAAATATTTGCCTCTCCTTTGCTAAATAAAGCACTGTAATAATGGGCATCAAGTAAATATGCTATATACACACAGTAAATAGTTTCTATTTATTTTTAATTTTAGGCAAGGAAACATCCTTTTAAAGCTTCATTGAGATACTGCTCTCAAATGTTGCTGCTCCAGTTAAAAGGTGGAATGCAACCAGTGTGTTAGCATCTTACCTCTTCACTCACGGCAAGAAGTGATCAAAATATAGAAATTTAATAGTTGCTGGACTGAGCAAAATACATGCAACTTTTTTTAAGCAGCAGGAAATTTTAAGCTTCGAGGTTCTGTAACATTTCACCTTTAGTTTTCACATAAATATCACCACCACCACCACCGCAATAATAATACTCTGAAGCCAACTCTGCTTACTGCTAAATAAAACAGTTCTGCTTTGACTGAGTTACTTGCATACGAAAGTTATGCCACTTCTTATAGCTTTTGCTGTAGATGACCTAAACCAGGATTAAACCCCATGTTGTTAAGTTTTACGGATTTGGAAATTTGACATTCACAGGTCAGGATTGGCGGATCACAGATCAGCCTACATACAAGGCACAGTACAGTTGGTCAGCAGAACAAACTAAAAGGGAGAAGGAACCACAGAAAACAAGCTATGATTTTGCTACGCCCACAAATCCTACCAGCATTGTATCTACCTCTCTCTAATGGCAAAAGCCTTCAGTAGAAAATCAGTACTTTCCATCTCTTAACTATCTGTGCTTTCATGCAGCAATGATATGAGTCAATTCCTTTATGTCCTGTAACTGTCTACCAAACAAAAGCACACACACACACACACACACACCCGTTGTATCCATTGGAAGAAAACTCACTTGGGGGAGAACTTAAACCATTTACTTTTTACAAATGCAGAGTTGCTGCTAAAAATTTGCAGAAAATGAAATTGGAATGCGAACTTAAGAGGGTTCAGAAAATGAGGAATTTCAAGGGAAGAAAAAAAGAAATAATAATAAAACAATTCCACTGATCTGCATGTTGTGTTTCAGAATTTACTAGCTGAATGGGCTTTTATATTGAACCTTAACTGGAAGGACTAGAGCACAAGGTAATGCAAATGAGGCATAGAACAAAACACCAGCTTCCTTTCAAGTACTGTGAGCAATCGTGGAATGATATTGAAACTCATCCCTATTTTCTCCTGTACATCTCACCTTGCAGACTTAATTCCGTGGCTCGTTTAAGGTCATCATCTTCTTTTTGTTCCCGCGCCTCCTGCTGAGGTAGAGAACCAAACTTAGTTCACTGAGACACTTCCTGTTCTTTTTATAGGTTCTCTGTTACTGCCACTGAGAACTATGCAACTCCAGTTTCTACAACAAACCTAATTCCCTGTGCAGGCACGTTTGAGACCAGCCAGAGCCCAAATGTTCCATAGGGCCAGCCTTAATTAAAAGGTTGTTCAAGTTGCTCAAGTTTGGTATGCAACACAGCAAGTCCCCAAGTGCCAAAAGCAGCTTTATACAGCTTTTCCTTTGAAAAGTCTTGAAATGAATGTGAACTGCTTGCAAAGCACAATAGTTTTGAACAAAATTTCCCACAATGCGGCAAAACGTATGCTACTCTCTGCCTAAAGCTAAATGAGGACACAAACCATTAATGAAGAATGGAGAAATCTACTGCATTTAAGAAGAATTCTAAGAGTGTCAGTGCTTGCAGCTTAACAGATTTCATGGGTAGGTGGCTCTGTATTCCCCAGAAGCCCTCTCACTTACTTCAATCAGGGCAGTTATAAGACAAACCCCTTTATTTTTAGAGTATCCCCCCTCATAAGCTCTAAACAAAGACAGTGTAACAGAATAGGGGGTTGTGTACGTATGTGTATTGTGTTTTTGTTTTGTTTTTAAGGGAGGGCATTCAATTTCGTTGTACTATTTAAAGTACAATGACAATAAAGTATCTATCTATCTATCTATCTATCTATCTATCTATCTATCTATCTATCTATCATCTCTTCAATGCCCCCCCCCCAGATTAGTAAACAAAGGTCTCTTGTGCCATGTTATGGAGCAGGCTAAAATAACCCCTCGTATAAGTCTTCTTAAAGGAGACACTAACTGTGCCTTGTGATTTCCTATCACCAGAGAAGGAATCTCTGGTTGGCTGTTTTGGTTTCCAAGTGCTTGTGAAAGAGCATTGGCTCTTACTTGTTCTTGGAGGCTCTGAGCCAAAGCCTGCTGTAGCTCCTGTTCCTCTCTTTCTCGCTCCATGTCATACTGTTGCAGCCAATCAACCTCCCCTTGAGTGCCTTCCGGAGTTTTATTTTCCTTATTCTCATCAAAATCTTTCGTTATCTCAGGGAAGTTGGCAAAACCTATGGAAACAAAAGTACCACGTTGATGCTTTAATTTTGTTTTTAGCAGCAGTTGCAGGGGGAACTTTTCTTGGTGGTCACCAGATAAGTCCTTTTCATTCTACCCGAGTTTCAGGAGCAGAGTGACATCTACTGGTATTTCAGGATGAATTCTATCAAGGGGGCGGGGAGAGTGTTTTCTGCAGTGAAGAACGTTTTCTCACTTGATCAAGCCTTTAAAAATTAGTAGTATTAAGTATTTTATTGTACACATTTTAAAAAGATCACACTGAGCAAAGATTATTTGCACCTAGGTGCCTGAAGTATGCAGCATGAGAAACCAAGTTCACGCTAAACTTTGCCTTTCTGGACTTGTGACTTAATTTGGTATTCCCATTTTTTATTTAAGTTTCTAAGAATGAAGAGAAATAGAAGGCAATTTTTGCATGAATCTTCACATGGGTTGTCTTTTATGTGTCTTCTTTTCCCTTTCCAATTATAAGCCAACACAGTTAAGTAACCTATGGTTATTTTTATAATAAAAGTTAAACTTAAAATGGGTAGCCATATTTTTACATGAGAAAAGATCAACATAGGACAGTATCCAAAATGGTTCTGTTAGTGCAAGGATTTGTGTTTGCATTAAAAAAACCTTCTACTTCCTCTACCTCTCCTCTCCCTGTGCCCTCCCCAAATCTCCTTCAGAGTGTTGGGAGAACCAACAGAATAGAGTTATGGAGCTACGGGTAACTCTCATCATATTAGTAAATAATATTCTCTCAGACAAATGTCAAAGAAGAAAAGGAAAAAACATTATCTTGAGTAACAGAGTAAACAATATTTGATTGATGTAAAAGTGGAAAATTGATTTGAATGGTTATAGTAAAATATGCAGGAAAGTATGATATATAATATGAACCATGGAAAGAGAAGAAGGGAAGTCATTGGCTATTTTAAAGTTTGAAAAATGATATACTATTTAAAAAAACTGTTTGAAACATTACTTTTACCTGGCTCTGCAAGTGCTTTAGGCTTCTCCACATCCATAGGTTCCATATGATCTGGCAATTCCTGCAGCTCATCATCTCCAAAGCCAGTGTCTGGACTATTTGTGGGCTTGTCTTCATCATGACTCAGTGACAGTGATGTTTCCCTCTTACTGATTTCCAGGACTGCTGCTAGAAGTTCCTCCTCACTCATTCCATCAAAGCCAGCATTTGTTGGCTCTGAAGCCTTATCACTCTCCGTTTTGATTTTCTTTGCACTCTGCAGGTGATAAAGGCACAATGGTTTGGGTATGTATCACTACCTCAGAGGCTGAGCTAGCTACAGTACTTACAAAACTAATGCAACATTATCTTGAGGGCCAAAGCAGTCTCTGATCAATAGATCTACAAGTGTCGGGTTTTCAGGACTGAAGAGGCACAGTTATGCCCTCAGAAGGGCTTCTCCATTTGTTACCACCTGATGCATTGCTGCATACACTGCCTCTTTTCAGTGCATATCCACACCAACTTATGGCTATTAGGCATAGCTGCCAAGTTTTCGCTTTTCTCGCGAGGAAGCCTATTCAGCATAAGGGAAAATCCCTGTAAAAAAGGGATAACTTGGCAGCTATGCTATTAGGAACTACTCTAGTATTTACACCAGTCCATGAGCCACTTCAAATGTTTGAAAATCTCTCCACACAAAGCAGCTCAAGATGAAAAGAAGAATGTGGAAAAGAGCCAGAAGGTGCCAGCAATGCAGTAGCGTCTAAAGCTTGTCTCGCGCCCTGGTGCAGGGATCCCTAGGGTGCCCCAACCCCCCCCCGGGTCCCCCCCACCCTCCCACACACACACCTGCCGCCTTGCCTGCATTTTCATCAGCAGCTGCCTTGGCCGGGGAAGAGCAGCACCGAAGCCTCCTGGGGAGTGCGGTGCACCTTCCCGCCAGGCCCCGACCACGGTGCCTTATACTCCGCCGCCGCCACGCAACAGGCCCGGGAAGGGGAGAGCCCGGCCTCCGGAGAGGCTTCACCACCACGCACAGCATGGCGGCGAGACCAGCACAGGACTTAGTGGCTGGTTGCGCCTGGCTGGCGCCCTGGCACAACGCGCCACTATGCCCTATGCCTATGGCAAAGACGCCTCTGCAGCAATGAGATGTCTGGAAATGTGAACCATTTTTTATGGGCCTGGATTGTTCATTCCTCTTCAGGCTTTAGTGCCACGTGCTCCCAACTGGGCTGGCACCGGCAATAGCTTTTCACAGTTGTGCACACCCACACAGAGACAGGCAGAAAAGACAGGCAGAGCACAAGTGCACTTTCCCCTATGCCTGTCTTCTCAATCATCAGCTTTGCATATGGGCAATAGAACAGCTTTCCTCAACCTGATGTCCTCCAGTTGTTTTGGATTCCAACTTCTAGCTTCCCCAACTAGGCCATACTGGCTGGGGCCGATGGAAGTTGTGGCCCAAAGTATATGAAGAGCACTAGATTGGGAAAGACAGGTAACAGAGCATGTTTTCTTCCCCTGACCCTAACCCTCTCCTTACTTTCTCTAGTTCTTCTCGTTGCTGTTCCCTGCTTTGGAAATCACATTGTTTTTGGCTGTTTGCAACGGGACGTTTCAGTGGTTCATCTTCACTGTCTGAATCCAGGGTGTTTAGATTAGGACATTTAAACTTGAACGAGTACTTTCTGAAAAGTAAACACAGAACCTTTATTCCTTACCTTTGAAAAAATCTGCCAGGGACAAATAACATCAGGTTAAAAAAGGAGGCTTCACATAACAGCTATACAGTTTTAATACACGAATTCAAATAAATCCATCAACCTACAGCAATTCTACAGTTAACATTGACCCTTATCAATAAGGTTTTAAAAATTTCTTAATCCACATTTAGAATGTTCTGCACAAAGTAAGAGTTAGCATTCCTGCAGCTCTTGAGCACCAAGATTACAAACTTCTGTCTGGTTCAATGGCATTTTCCAAGTCACTGGTTTGATGGTGGTCACTTAACAACTTAAAAAAAATGGTTTGGTAACCAGCTCAGCAAGTTTGAACTGGTTCAGATACAATATACATAGGGCAAATCCATATCCTACGTGTAAAGCACATGACCTTCCCCAAAGAATCCACTGTAATTCCTCCCTCACAAACAGAGCTAAAAGTCCAAGCACCCTTAACAAACTACAGTTCCCAGGATTTGTTGGGGGAAGCCATGTGCAGTAAATATGCTTTAAGTGTATGGTGTGGATCTACTCATAGAATGCTTCATGCTAAAATTTACTATTTCAGTGTAACCCATATAAAATACATGACACATCCTTTTCAATTGTCTTCATGAATATGAAATGAGCTGGGTCAGTCGGCATGGAAAGCTGTGCATTAAGAAGCCAAAATGTTTTGCTGAAGCCAGGCACGTTTGGGAGGGGCGAAGAGGGGGCACACAGGAACGTGGCTCATTCCCACAGTGAGGAGAAACATTTTGTCAGACTGGGATTATTTCAGACAGGGTCTTAGCTTGAAACAGCAGCAGCAGTAAAAGGTTAATGAATTAAATATTACTTTTATCTACAATTTAACCAAGTGGGGAAAATATAGCTACCAAATGTCCAACATGCTTCAGCCTGCTCGCTAATCCCCACACTGAATTAATCTGATTATAAAAGCAAGGATGTACAATAAAAAAGTAAGGGGAATCAGGGTTGTTTTTCTATACTTACTCACTGCAAGTTCCATAGCCATGTAAACAGTTACTTACCGACAGGGCATGAAAATGCTGGCAGAACAGGAATTCACCATTTGGGATACTTTCAGTGGTCGAGAGCTAATTAAAACAAAAGCAGGTGTTTACTGTATGACATTTGAAAGCCTACTATGCATGACCATTTTGATGGTGACCCCAAACTCTAGTTTATATCTTTAAAACAATGTGACAAAAAACCTTTGTATTGGATTAACAATACAATGCTACAAAATATATGTTAAGATACCTTATCCCTTTACACTTTTTGCAATGGTTCTCAGTAGGGCACTGCTGAAGCCTGTTCCTGTCCAACTCATTTTTCCAAATCTACACTTTATAGTTATCTTCATTCTTGAGCAACCCCCCACTAGCACCTTCAATTAACTTTATTCAAGTTCCTTGTTATGCCCTGCAAGTCATAGACCAGCGAGAATGACCTGCAGAACAGGACAGCTGAGTCAAACCTCTAAGATCAAGTTGGTTAAACGCAATATAAAAAGGAAATGATCACGACCTTTTCCTAAAGAAAAGTATCTATCACGAAGTATTTCAAAGATGTTTGAAGGCTTGTAGGTAAAGGTGGAATAAAATGCATAGCTTACATTGCTGATTGTGCACTCCACCCCAGATTAAGTGGGGACCTTGTGCTTTCTGTACAGTGTGCCTGCAGGGTTAAAAATCTTGGTATAACCACTTGCTGTCCAACTTTGTGATTGAGGGAGTGTGCCACATTGAAGCTGTATCGTTTCAGGTGAAGAATCAAGACCCTTCAAGACACAAAAACAGTTGGAAACTTCATAAATGTCTTTTTAACATAGATACAAAGGAGTTGTTTATTCCCAGACAGAATGCTCTTTCCCCAGCTTGCTATCAATACATAATAAAACTGTGTGGGTGCGAAAGGTCATGGGAATATATAGTTTTTCATCTAGCATCAAAGTATGCCAGAATTTTTGTTAGAATAAGAATTCTGCAGCTGCAAGTCCCTTCTGTCAAACAGGGATGCTATAAAGCATCCTCAAGGCCATCTACTGAACTCCTATTTTCAGGGCTAATATTATTTTGTTCTACATTTACAGTCGAGCAAGGCAGCCACTTTTAAACCAGTATTAAACTTTTACCCATCATTCATTTTGTTCATCTTCTATATATCCTGAAAGTTACTAGTATTTTCATACAATTTTGTACCAAGGCCATATACCTACCTGGGAAACCGACTGAATTTGTGTGTAACAAGTGCCGATTTTCCATTGCATTTCTCGCAAGAATATTCTATCTCCTCTGCCTACAAACAATGAATACAAAAGAAGGATTGTAATCTATCAAACCTTATTTTAGAAACAGGTAACTTTCTATCTCAGAAGTGCAGAGACCCACTTTCTATTACAGAATGCAATTGGCAAATAAATTGTATGGTTCACATCGATTATAGTGCTCTGCAGGAGGCTGATGTTTGTCTAGCGCAGAGGCTACCCTGTAGACTCCAGCTTTATGGGAACTATAATCAGCTCAGATATATGACTAAACCCAACATATGGCAGCATTGAAAGAAGTGTTTTGTTCTATCAATCAGTGCAAATCCATGCATCTTCATTCAGCAATTGTACTGCTTTGAATGGGGTTTACTCCCAGGTAAATGTGCACGATTGCAGCATATTTTTATTAATGTGATTGGATACTGCTGAGGTCTGATCAGCATATGTGTTAGATATTGTTGGTTAGAATTTTGCTACTGGTCTCTAAATGGTTACATGAGTTGCCTTGAATGTTCCAACTAGCTATTCTGTGAACCACCCTGAGACCCTCAGGTATAGGGCGGTATATAAATTCAATAAATAATTATAGTGGGACAAATAAGCTTAGCATTGGAAAGGTAGCCTTGCCATGTGTGGGGTCAAAGCTGAGCGGCATAGAATAATAAAGTTATTTCTTCTCGATATGTGTTCTCTGCGCTATTGCCCAAAGTATTACAATATACTTGGAGAAGTGTCGCTTATCCGAGATTCAAACACAAAAACTGGACAGATGATTCGAATACTCGCTTATCCGAGATTCAAGCACAAAAACTGGACAGATGATTCTAATACTCCTAACCAAGGACAACGTCTCCTGTACTTGGCCACTCAGTGTCAAAGGTAGATTTATATACCAATTTTCATTGACACTCTCTCTCTCATCCCACTCCCCATCTCCATGCATAATTCACAAAGCCTAAATTACTTAGACCCAAAGTAACTTAAAAACCATCCAGTTCCTCGTGCTCTACCTGGATCACTGAGATCCTCTGATGGGGCACTTCTGGTGGCTTCCCATGCCCCTGTGATTCAGTTGGCCTTTACTAGGAACCAAGATTTTAATGTGGCAGGCCCTAATGGATTTCTTTGCTAGTAAAGACTTGTCAGGAATCATCCCAGCCTTCTTTTAGGTGTTTCCTGAAAACTGTGCTATTCTGACAGGCCTTCAAAATGCAGATTTCTTTCACCCTAGCAGTTTTTCTTGCAACTTTGTATGTATTTACTACCATGTTGTACTTTTACTCCACATTCATCCTTAGCTTTGCATGAAGAAAATGGATAACAAGAAGTATTCAGACACTTCAATGGTGGAATGATGGGGAAAATCTGTTAATGAAAGATATCCTGAATGATATTAAAAAGCCCTTTATATTACATACCCTAAAAAAGAGATCCAAGGAATCCTGGATAGATCGAGATGGATGAAGTTTTTTTCTTCTTGGCAAGTCAATTGAAAGGTCATTAAACTGTTCCCGTTTGGTGACTGTTTCACCACACCTGCATTGAAAAGAAATGTCCTTGTGTATTTTAGTCTACCCACATATTCCCCATTCATTACAAGTTGTTTTAGGAACTCATAAATATATCCAAATTTCTGAGTATATGAGTTATACTCAGATATCTTAAGAATAAACATTACAAAAAAGATGTAATACCATTCTATAAAAAACAAAGTAGAATAAATAAATAAATACATATTTTGGCATATATTTAGTGGAAGAGGTAAGATCATTATTCTCACTGAATTAACTACCAAAGATAGAAGAGGATATGTAATTGAACCAATGAAACATGTAATTTATACAGTATTGATAGGAATTGTATATTGCTGTATTTTGTAGTTACTTTAATATTATAAAAAACAAAATAAACATTAAAAAATAGAAAAGGATATCAAAAAGAGGTCCAAACTACAAACTTCTTTGACAACAATAGCACTTATTAAAATGAAGTAGTTGTTTCTAACATTAACATTAATATTCCAAAAGAAGGGATAGAAGGATGGGAGAAAAGTAGAAAAGTATTTATCATTTGGGGCAAAAGAGCTGGAATTACAAATGGAATGCCTAGGAGTAATGGGTATTACATGATAGCAGTATAGATGGTCTAGATATCTAGGCATGAGATCCAGCACCACACCAATGGATGTGATGGAATTCCTCTTCCTCACCCACCCTGACCTCTGGAGCAGATTTTGGGGGAGCAGAGAAAAGAGAAAGAAGGGAGAAGACAGAAGTGTAGAACAAGGAAACAAGGAAAAAAACTGTTAAAATACTTACATTTTACATATGATAGAATGTTGAACTTCAAATTCTAAGTTTGTAATTACTGGGCATGTGTACACTCTGGTGGCTGACAAGTCATCAGATATACGTCCTAGAGAGCTGTCTTCACCAGATATTGGCTCAGTCTTCCAAGTTTTGTTCAGCTTCTCCACGTCCTCCTTCAGTTGATCCAAGCACTGACTTAAGAATTCATGAGCATCCTAAAACCATGTATACATTTCCTTAGAATAGTGACTTTCCAGGCAAATTCACACATTTATTTAAATGTATCTTACATATAAACCAAATTTACCTCAATTTCTTAAAGAGGGTGAGGTCCCAAGCAATACATTCATACCAGAATCCACACACTCAACTCTATCTGAATTTCAAATATCCCAAATAACTAAGTTTTAAAACATAGTTTTAATGAAACCTAAAATTCTCCTCCTTACTAGGTCTGCGTACTTGTGGTTTCCCCCCCCCAATAATCACAACTTTGTTTATTTAAGGTGAAAAACAAGAAAACACAAAAACGATCTAGCTTTAACCAAATAAAAGCAAATCAAGAGAGAGGTGAATAAAAAAAATGCAAAAAATAACGAACTAAAAATATTTACTAAACCTAACACACATTACATGTATACAGAAAGATACCATGGGACCAAATGCATCTCATTCTTAAAGGATATTTTTCAGTGGGAAAGTATACAATTTTTAAAAAGCAAACCCATAAATTACTGAAAAACCCAAAGCCAACAAGTAAAAAGTCTGGTAACATTTGTAGTGCCTAAATCAAGTTACCAGCTGCTGTTAAGAAAAACCAGAGGAGAAGGATAAACCTTTTGAAGCTGAGATGTATTCAGGCCTTTGATATGTTTTCGGTATCACATTATTATATTATTAGGTTCTACAGTGTAATTTATTGTATATTGATATTTTGGTTGAATACAAACCTTTAACTTATCAACATGCAATTTGTAACTGTCAAAGGGCTTGGGGGAGGGAGAAAGAGAAGAGAACTCAGCAAAAGTAACGAAAAGAGAACGGACCTTCCATATCTCTCTTTTCTTTTTGAAATGTTGTATCATCAAAATTCAGGGAAAGAATTAAGTTTTTGAAAAACATGCTTCCACTGTACTTTTCTTTTGTGAACAGCAAAACATATAAGTGTAACAACCAAGTAGGATTTCAGGATTCAGTGATCACTGAAAAAATCTATCCATGAGCCCTCCTGTCCTTGTAGCATCTGCCACTGCTTGTCAATAGTCAGTCACATGCCACTAATTCTGCAAGTTTCCTGACCTGCCTAGAAAAGCTACAAACTCTTGTTATGCAGCTCTTTTTGCATCAATATTTTCATAGCTGGTCACATCACTCCTTAAAATACTTCAGCTGCTAGAAAAAGAAATACTTACATTTTGCATGTAACCAGAGAATCTCTCTGCAGTAGCTGAAATTGCATTTTTCACCTTCTTAAGTAGGTCTTTCTTTACTTCAGGGCTACAAACATCTTTTTTAGCAAGTAGATGGGTAAAGCGCCTGGACAAATTAATGCAGTGACATTTAAATGTCAAAAAGCAGGTTAGGCATGCTAAAAATATCTGCAAAGTTAATATACCTTTAGAAATTTGTTCGCACTCCCTCCCATTATATTGCATGTATTTTAAAATCAACTCACATAAAATTTGTTATGCTTATTAGTAGGATTTTGTATGAGCAGTAAAAAAAAAAAGACTGGCCCAATACCCTTTTTATAGGAATGAATTATTCAAATTTGGTATGCCCCTCTCGACATAACCAGGAAACTTATGACTTACTGTTTTTCTAAGCATCCATTTATTGTGTTTGCAAAACCTTTTCCAATACAATGCACACATCTATTCATTACCATAGCAAAGAAAGAGGAAAGAGCAGAGGCTCAATAAATGAGAAACTACAGTAATAAAAGCAGCAAAATTAGAAAATATAGGACTTTATCAAAAATATATGCAAGGACAGTTACAAATAGCAAGCCAAATCTGAATGCTTCTTTTGAAGCTGTACTAGGAAAAATGTTTACTTAACTCACAAAGCTGGTGCTTACCTGATAAGTGCATTGTTTGGAACTTTTTTCCATGGGATATTTTGTTTCAAAAGATCATTAGCAAATGATTGAATTGAAAAGAGAGACTGTAAAATAGCATTCATGTAACAGGTATTCCCCAAGTTTGTAAACCTGTGAAGAAGCACAAGGTGACACAGTTGTTACATTGGAACATTTCCAACACAGATATTTTACACTGACTACAATGTGCACATAGATGTATACACACACTGATTAGGAGTAGGAGTAGGAGTCTGTCTGCTTGGAGTATGCAATGAATAACAATCATAACATTACACAACAGAGTGTGGAAAGATTTCTAAACAAACCTTTGTATGATGTTTATAGATAAGAGCCAATTAGACCCCAGATTCCATTTAGGTATCTCAAGTAGCAGACCTGTACTTGTAAGGTCTATAAGCATGATCTTATAAACTGTCAACCAAACTACCCAGAAGATGCTTGTGACAAATCAATCTGAAGATGCTATTAATTTTCTTCAAACATAACAAAAAAAAATTCTTACAACAGGGCATGTTGTAAGAATGTAAGTACCGTATTTTTCCATCGATAAGACGCCCCCATGTATAAGATGCCCCCTGTTTTGGGGGACTTAGGTTTAAGAAAATGGGGGGAGATGTAGCTGTGTATAAGACACCCCCTAATTTTTGACATTATTTTTAAGGGGAAAAACCTAGTCTTATACACGAAAAAATACGGTAACTCTGGTCCACCCTTGCTCACTGTCTTAACAATCTACAAAGCTATTAAATTGTTAAATACTGAGTTTGCACGAACATAAGCGGCAGCCCATGCTCAAAGGGACTCTACCTTAATGTTAAACACACAGCACAAACATGAAGAATAATAGTTTTTAAAAATGAAGACATGGAGAGATGGTGTTGGAAGGATATCTAGTTGTAGAAAAAGCTGACAAGTTGGATTTGTTTCTATGTAACCAATACCTAAACTGAGCACACAGTGTGCCCACACACAGATACTGAAAATCTAAAAACTTACCCTTGCAGTTGCTGCTGTGGGTGAGTGGAAAGGGGGACTCGTGGCTTGTTCCATCCCATGTAATCCTGGTTAGGTCTCATTTTTTTAACAGAGAGAGGGGCTGGCTGAGAGAGAAACCCCAAGCTTCTTTTCGCAGAAGGAGTCTGATTCAACAGATTAGTCCTACAAGGTGAGATGGAGAAATGGCCATCAAATCCATCTCAAGAATAACAATGCCAGTTACTGCCACCAGTAATATAGCAGCAGTCATATTCCATCAGCATTGAGGATGCTTCGAATGGGGATACATCAAAAGGAAGTTATCACAAGGTGGTCAACCTCCCAAAATGTTTGTTCATTCTTCCTCTTCCTTTCACACACACAGGATGCTTTGCATCCATAGAAGGGCCATATGTGATTATGAATCACATTTATACAGCCTACAAAGACTCCTCTGAATATTAATCACAGACCCCACTAAAGAGCAACACATTTCCAGCTCCCTGTTATAGATAAACCTGCTGGAAGTAGAAGTAAAAATAATTCTAAATTCATTTTTCAATTTGCACAGTTTTTAAGCATGTATAAAAAGTTACCCTTGAAAATAGTTTACACTTGAAGATCACACTTTTGGAATAAAGCATTGTGAATTATTATTATTATTAACAACAACAACAACAACATCATTTATTAAATTTGTATTCCACCCTTCATCCAAAGATCCCAGGGTGGTTCAAAACTGAATACAAAATACATAATACAGTAAAACAAAAACCAATAATCCCCCCATTAAATAAATGTCATCTGTTCCCCAAACACTTAAAATATGTATACTTCCATTGTTGCTCACAGTGCTAAACATACTCCCGCAGAAGATGAGCAGAAATCAAATTTGGCTAGCATTCTGAATACCCCACAGGCATGTGAGTTTGAAGCATAATACATAGTTGTAGCAGATACTAGATGAAGCAGGCTAGACCAGTCTTAGCAAAAAATAATACCTGCTTTCTATCTCTTTAACCCATGGATGTGATTACTGGTCATACTGGATGAGGCTGAAGGGAGTTGTAGTCATAGAATCATAGAATTGTAGAGCTGGAAGGGACCCCTAGTCCAATCCCCTACAATGCAGGAATCTCAACACGCCCCCCCCCCCAGCCAATCTGAAACTATACTAGACCTTGCTTAGCTTTGCAAATGTACTAGCAGTTTTATTGCTGCACCCTTGGCAGGCCACAGGTTACCACCCCTGCTCTAATCTCCTCCTAGCTACACCAACATGGTGTGCACATTAGACTACAATCAATATTACTCTATCCAAGAAAGCTTAACATAAAGGTTTTCCCTGACTGTAGTGCCTGATTACTCCCTTTTGGACAAGGCATTAGATGGCAGCCATAAGCCATATGCACCATTAGGTATTCTAGTCTTGTACGCACTAAACAACCAAGAGGTTTTCTGTCACTGTAGAAATGTAGCTTCCCTGGCCGCAGCTAATAGATGAGGAAGATGCAACAACCCGAAAGCCACAATTATTTTTGCTTGGGTACAAAGGTCTGCCAAAAGGTCTTGCTGACTAGTAGGGCTGATCTGCATGTGTGTATTTACCTATTTATACAGGACAGGGCATGCACTCTTATATCACCTGGATGTATTCAATTAGCACAGCACCTACCATTTTATGATTTGCTTACTCCTGTGCAGAAAACTTTTGAAATGGTGCTAAGAGTAACATAAGAAGCTATTTTCACAAACAAACTACACTATTTGATGAATGGAGCACTCCAATGACAAAGAATTTGAAAGAAAATAGCTAAGGAATGCTGTACTTACCTGTCCACATTAGAACTCCCAGCTGAATAATCCTTTGAAGATGATCTGCTGCCATAAAATGAAGAGGATTGTAAAGGCAAAACTCCTTAAAAGGAAAAAGAAATCAATTTCTGTAAGAACTGTCTTTGAAAGTAACTATACAACTGTCCAACAGCCAACATTTCAAAGGAGATGCAACAATTAAATTGTGATTGGTTTCTGCCAAAGGCTTCATCCCTGCTATAAAATACTGCAATGGATATATCTGCTAGGCAAAATACAGTTATTTCACATCATATGAAACTTGGGAATCTTTTGCCCTTATCACTTCTCAAAACTCTATGCCTTGGCTACAGCAATGAGATTTATAAGCTACATCATGGCTTCACTTAACCTCCAGAAAGCTTAGTTTTATGTAATATAAGTGGGTGATTGTCTAACTATAGTACACACAAAGTATTTTAAAACCCTCAAAGACAGGGCACATGCACTTTTATATTATATGTGGAGGCACAATGTAGACTATTAGGGTTGCTTTGCTAATCTGGAAACTTCAGATTCAAAGCCAGAAGAAGAAAGAAGAATGCCTTTCCCCAACATAGTTTCCAGAAAACATCTACTGAGTGATTATAATTACACCTGGAACAGTCAACTTTAGCCTTACTTTTTACTGAAAATACAGAGTGCATTGTTTATCACAATCAATTTAAAATACCATCTCCCAAATTTCAATGTAAGTACGGAATGTCTAATTTAGTTACTATCTCTAAGGGGAATTAATTTATTGATCACCATGGTGGAATAATAAGGAAAATCAGTGGGAAGTCAGAAAAAAATTGCAGACTCATTTATGTAATATGCAATTGTAGCACTCTCTCCTCCTAATCCCCCATTTAAACAATTAGCAAGATAAAACTCTCATTTGGAATTCCTTACTTTCAGCTATCCTCAAGCATATGGTTTACATTTTAATTTTTGCCCTTCTAACGTTTCTCAAGTGAGAACAAAGATAATTTCATTATACAGAGACTTTTAGAAGCTTAGTTTTCAAAATACAAACAAAATGTGTTTAGTTTTGACTAGTTAGCCATTGTACAAGATTGTCAAAAACAGTATCATTTTTTTACCTGATGTCCTATTCTCCTCAGTCTGTTTCAAGCTCATCTGTTTTTCCCTGCTGCTATATAAGAATTTCCGTGCTGGATCAGTCATGGCTTTGTTATTGCTGCAGATAAACCCATACAACTTTAAATAAGTTATTATAAGGTGTACAATATTGTTTTACATAATAATAATTTATTATTTATACCCCGCCCATCTGGCCGGGTTCCCCCAGCCACTCTGGGCGGCTTCCAACAAAACATTAAAACATTGGGTTACATTTATTAACCACCACCACAAGTTCCCTAAAATCTCAGGTACAGTGGAATGTCGGGTTACGTACCGTCCTCCTTACGAATGCTTTCGGTAACCAGCTCCGCTAACCCGGAAGTAGATGCCCCTAGTTGCGAACTTTGCCCAGGGATGCGAGCAGAAGTCGTGCGCCGATGGCATGGCAGCAGTGGGAGGCCCCATTAGCAAAAACGCACCTCATGTTAAGAACGGGTTTGGGTTAAGAATGGACCTCCAGAACAAATTAAGTTCATAACTGGAGGTACCACTGGGTGCACCAGCCTGTCTGCTCACTTGTCTCCCCACCACTCCCTCAGACAGACAGTGTGTACACACACACTTTTGCTTTTCCATAGGGTCTGAGTAAATGTCAGATCTAGTGAAACTAAAATGGATCCTCTTGAATTTGCATGGTTTTACCAAAAATAGCATCAAATTGCAGCTTACAATGGCAGAGCACACAATAAATAAAATCTAAAACTAAAGTCAGAGATCCAGAAACTGCTAACACCACAAAAATAATGACCCAAGGCATAGAAATTTATGGTTTATGATTTTTGTATAGGATACTATAATGAAAAACAAAACACACCTCTGGACACTAAGCTGACCTATGATATGATTGTAATTTTGAGGAGATACATTGTAAAAATTATGATTTATAAGGATCTGCGCCTCTGATCCACGTTTTTACAACATATCTGCAACATGATTTTTGTTTTAGTGAAGGGACACACCAGTGGTTTGGGGGACTCCTGAAAAATCATAAAACAATTTCAAGAGAATCATTTTTGTAGATCCAACTTGTGTGTATGCACACATTACTTCTGACAGTCCATTCTTTTTCTATTTGGCATGCTCTCCCTCCTGACTCATATAGGATCCCACTTTCTTCTTTCCATCTACAACTTAAAAAGCATAGGAAGCGTTGCTGGATGAAAACAATGATCCATCTGGTCCAGCATTCTGGTCTCACAGTGGCCAACAAAATGCTTCCAAGAAGTCCACAAGCAAGAACTGACTGCAACAGCACTCTCCCATTTGTGCTCTCTCCAACTCATATTCCTGCCTCCCCTCTGGTTACAGATCACTCCCTTTATCTGAAGAAGTGTGCATGCACACGAAAGCTCATACCAAAATATAAACTTAGTTGGTCTTTAAGGTGCTACTGAAGGAATTTTTCCCTTTATCCTACTCAGTCATTCTTCTTTCTGTTCAGCTGCTTAGGTGTATGTTCATAACTTTGAAAAGCCAGAGAGCTTAAATTAAAAGGAAAGGGTGTTGCTCTTCTAACTTCATTTTAAGCTCTATATAGTTTGCAGGAGTGAGGAGAAGGTATAAAGACTTCCTCAGGGGAAGTCCTCAATGATGCCACTGATTCCACTGGCAACCACACAGCAATACATCTTGTTAAAAATACCATAACTACACTCACTGATTCCAAAAAATAATAATCTAGCCTTACATTTTAATAGTAAAATTATAAAAGACCATTAGATTCAAATCACTCATTCAGTAATCACCATGAAGGGCAACTATGAAGAACATTTTTAACTGGCATACCAAACTAAAAACATAAAACATTCCATATTTCTGAATCCTTACAATTTTCAAGTACACTAACACTTCATGTTTCCAAGGCATTATGAAATAAGAGTGAAGTTTAAGATTAAGATTTTTTCAACAGAATTAATATGGGGGGAGGGGAATAAAAAGTAAGAATCATAACAACATACGTTGATGAATCATTCTCTTTTGGGTAATCTTCATTCATCTCAGAGGTAGGTGGTGTCCTTTTCCTTCTTTCACTGTTTTATTAGGGGGGAAATTATTTAGTCAACTGGGAAACAATGTGAGCCCAACTCACATTCTTATGCAACCTCCATAAGCCTTATCATAAAATGTAAAAATGGTTAACTGCCTTCCAACTAGTTTAGAGTTAAAGCTTTTAGTACATTTTCCAAAGAGTGTTAATAAAGACATGAAAAAGCAGCTTACTAATACCATGTTCAAAGCTATTCATGTTTTAATGAATGCATACCGAAGGCTGCAGTGCCTTAAAAGTTTATTTCATACCGGTTTTCCAACAGCCCTGTTCTGTGAGGTGTTGAAGCAGCAGAAGGACTAGAAATGGTAACTCGGTAGCCAGGCATTCCAGTTACTGAAGAATTCTTAATTGATGCCCTTCCTGGGTTGCCCAGCACCTTGCGAAGTTGAGTTTCATCTTTATTTTCTACAGTCCCTTTTTTTGAAGGAGTCTATGGGAATCATAAACACTGTAATCAGTACAGCATACAGTATTTCAAATCATGGACCCATTTCAGAGAGTCAGTGGCACATATGCTATCAGCAGGCCACCTTGCAACCCAGCAAAGACTGCATATGGATTACATAAGTGGTAACTGGAA
Source organism: Zootoca vivipara (assembly GCF_963506605.1). Taxonomy (NCBI): domain Eukaryota; kingdom Metazoa; phylum Chordata; class Lepidosauria; order Squamata; family Lacertidae; genus Zootoca; species Zootoca vivipara. The sequence goes on along the minus strand of NC_083276.1, from coordinate 85,675,043 downwards.
CTTTCATACAGAACTTATAAACAGCTGCCATAATTTTACTGCAATAGCCATATTTCAAGTTGCCATGATGACAGACTTCGCTGCACTCACTGATTCACGCACAGGATCCCAAATGGACTGTGAACCTGCTAGATTACCTGTGTAGGCTCACCAGATGCCTGGCTATATGTAACCACCTCACACGAGAAATCCTCTTTGGCCGGGTTGCATATTGTAAATGAAATGCAAAAAGAATAGTAGAACAGTTTGAAGAACCAAATCTCAGGAGGCACCTCCTTACCATCCAAATAAAGTTAAGATACAGGTGTGGTATTCAGATTTAGTCTCAATCAGCCTCTAACTACTATTCCTTTATTTGGCGGACTAGACTACAAGTGCTACAGAGTCAGAAGCAATATATATTCTTTAAGAACAGTGGCCTGAAACGGAACCTTGAACTTATCGTGAGTGTTCCTTCTCCTTGGAGATGGGAGGGCATCCTGCAAGAGTTACTCCACCCATCAGACTCCAGATGAAGGGCTACACTGAACATCCTATCTCCACTCTTGGTGGGTGGGTGGGGCTGTCTCCTCCCAGTTTGAAGACAAAATTTAGAAACAATTGCCCCAAATGTGTCCAGTGTGGCATTCTAAATTGACCCGGAACTTCAGGAAAAGGAAAGCATTTGTGTCAGGGGCCACCAATATGGCTGCTCCCCACACTGAGCAGGACAAGAGACCTTCTGGGATTGGAAGAAGTCGAAACTGGTAGCCAAGGCTGACAGACCCACCTACTGAAGGTGAACTTAGAAACGTCATCTCCCTGAATAGATGAATTTTCAGAGGGAGTCCCTACAGGGACCCTCCCCCCATCATCCTGACCAGCACTTCGCCCAGCAACAGCACTAGCAGCAGGTAAGGGGGAAGCGGAATGGAGGGAAGGCTCAGCGAGGCATCAGAGCCCTGACAACGCTCTGGGGAACAGACGGTGGAGGAAGGGCTCAGCGAGGCATCAGAGCCCCTACACCACAACAAGTGGAGGAGGGACGGCTCAGGGAGACGTCGGAGCCCAGGCACTGCCCCAGCCGGCCAGGGGAAGAAGGGACACCGCTCCTTCCAGTGCCCAAATTGAAGTGCGCGCCCAAAAACAGGGCGAAGGGGCAGCGTTTTGGGGTGCCCAAGTTATTATGCTGGCCCCGAAGCCGACGCGCGCCGTTGCCAGGTACTGAGAGTGACTAGGAGGTCATGTTTTCTGCTATTTCTGCACTGTAAATAGTATGCACAATAAAACCTTTAAAGATACAACGGACTGGAGCGTCTTTACCCGGGAGTAGCCGCAACAACTCATTGACATGAATGAAATAAAAAACTTTTGTTCTTTGCTACAGACACCAAGAAGGTTCTGCCTAATCTCTTTTAGGTGCAACAATTTGGGGCAGAAGGACAGGAAGCAAAGTTACTGTATTCTGTAGAATATAGTTTTAACCTTTGAGATCAGTGAAATCATCAGCCTGTGGGAATAAAGGGAATTTTTCCATATCTGGTGGGATTGCCCACAGGCTGTTTTATTCTGGAATGAAATTTATCAGGAGATATCAAAGATTATTAAATACACAAATTCAAAGTTCCCCCATTTATCACTACTAAATATGTGGACAGATAATATTTATTGTATACAGCAGATATAGAAAAAGGAGCATAAGAAAAGAAGGAAACAGATTAAAATACCTGGTTTTCAATATATGGGAATTGCCTATTAGAATCCTTCTGTGTGGTTCTACTGCCCAGAACACCAAAACTGCCAGACCCTTGGGATGATTTCACAGCTACAATAAAAATACACCATTTTATGATTTTTACATGTATATACAAGACGTTTTACTAGCATTTTATTTTTTCACTAACAGTACTTTGTTTATAAAGGTTGATTTTAGCCTAAACAAGTAGTGAAGTCATTTCCCCACACAACAAATCTACAATTAACACTAACCTGCATGAACTCCATTTTGAACAGCTTCCAGAAACTGCTTCATTTCCTCTGCATCCTTAGGTGGTATTTTATCCACAGTCAGGAAACTAGAATCCTTTAATTGTATCATCAAGCAACACAGTTTCCCTCTACTTGGTCGCACAGCCACATTTTTTATGTTATGGTTTAGCTGTAAAACAATAAGTATCATATGGATAGTTTCCATACTAAGAAAGATGCATTTAAATTTGCTTCACACTGACATAGACTATGTATGTTCATATGCTATTCCACACCAGTAAACAATTCCTACTCAGTACACTTTTAAAAACAATTCCCTCAGCTCATATCTTTGCATTTTTCCAACACTCACATGTACACATTAAGGATAGTGAATATAACAAAAAACACTTACTAAAGAAAATTTTAGTTTCCATTTATGAAGGACTTTTAAACCATAATAGATTTGTTTTAGTCTCTAGAATTTCTCCCCCCCCCAAAAAAAGCAATAGCAGCAATGCTGGTTATCTTTCCAGACTACATATAAATGTTGTAAATAGAAGAAAAGAGATGAGCTGTGCACCAGCAGCCAGCTAGACATGCAGTGAAATCTTATGCAGGAGTCTTACTGTGGCCATTGGGGCTTACTCCCAGATTAGTGTGATAAGACTGTAGCCTTGGATACAAAATCCCCATGAATATAAAATGCCACTATGACTCACACCTAATTATGGGAAGAGTGTATACAGAGGAATAATCTAACAATGAATCTACATTAAGAATTTTCAATACTATAACCAGCAGAAAATGAAACAGACAACAAATAAACTTTTCTTTATTACCAGTGCCAGTAGTATCCTAATACCTAAAATATTTTATCTCATTGATAATCTTTTGTAAGTCAGTTTGAGGGCCTCCTGGAGCCACAAAACAGGATTAAAATATTCTAAATAACTAAATAATGAAACATCTAGGTATTATTTTCTCCCAAGGTTTAGAGGGTTTTTTTTAAAAAAAAAATCATCCTTGCTCTACATGTACAGTGAACAGTACACCTCAATAATTCACAGTGCAATACAGTAGGATCAGTGTTCTAGAAAGCAGAAAAAAGAATAAGTCTCTAAGGAAAGTTCAAGTGACAGCTAAATGGACTTGAAAAGGACAGTTGTTCAGAGGCACACAGCTCCTGTACGACTTCAAAACAAAAACTCTTTGTATTTCTGAGGTACCTGAAATATCTTTGGCATTCCTCCAGCATTGTAGTGAATCGCCAGAGTCACTTTGCTATCCTTATCAACTACTTCGAATGTCCCTTCTTTCCATTTTGTAGTCCCAGTCTGTATGCTGCGCAAGCGAATAGACCCACGTAATTTCAGTGGAGCCATCTTTTCATACAACTAGTTTATGAAAATAATCAAGTTTGCTTTTAAACACAAATCCTGTTTTAGAAAGAAAGGAACAAAGTTAGCAGCTTCTCAATAACCATCTTCAAAACTAAGCAACTGTTTTAAATCAAAGAGCTATATTATTTTTACAGATTGTTATCCCATCTTTCAGGGTATGTACTCAGTGTGCACGGACTCTTTTTGAAATAGGAGTATTGGCCTCCCAAAGATTATTAAATCTGCTCTATGTTAAAGTCTTTTTTAAAAAATCAAAGTAACTGAGAACAGGTATCACAAAAAGACCCCAAGAGGGTATGGAATTAAACTTGATAACACTTGTCAATTTACTTGTCAACTTGACCCACTTGTCAACACTTGTTTGGGGATGCCTGGACTAGACCATGTGAAAAAGGAACATAATATTTTAGCTGCAGTTCATTCATTTTCAGCTTTGTTTTCTTGTTATTAAAAAAAGCTTGCCTAGACATTCTGTTGTTGCGCCCATAACCTAGGTTTAAGGGCCATTAAGCTCCTGGCTTTCATATCTTAGTTTCCAACACTACACCCCTCTAGTACTGTCCCATAAATTGAAGTACAACCAGTGCAACATCATATCCTCCACTAATCAAAAGCCACTGAAATCCAGCAGACTCAACAAGGTCACACTACTCTGCCTCACTCCCAGAGGTCATCTATCAGGGTGACCAAAGCAATTTCAGTCCCAAACAAGGTCTGAAACCAGACTAAAAGTGATCAAGATAACCAGTCTTTTTCATGAGCATTTGCAGCTGAGTGGCCACCACCCTCTCAGGCATCTTGCCCAGAAAGGTAAGGTTTGTGACTGACAATAAGTCCAGGGAGGGCTTTTACAGGGATCATGTCATTGCATCCTTCAAGGCAGTGGGAAATTTCTCCTGATGCAATGATGCATTCACCACTCTGATCTAGCTCTTGTTAGCCATAAGCCATGGTGGTTAAAACCACTGCATACTCTCAAGCTGCAAAAAATTGAACTGATTCCCTGTTGCACAAATGTGACTGCCCTATAAATACTATTAATGTTTTAAAATTCAATAATGACAGTTCCCTCAAAATAAAAAAAATTCCTTCCAGTAGCACCTTAGAGACCAACTAAGTTTGTCATTGGTATGGGCTTTCGTGTGCATGCACACTTCTTCAGATACACTGAAACAGAAGTATCTTCAGTGTATCTGAAGAAGTGTGCATGCACACAAAAGCTCATACCAATGACAAACTTAGTTGGTCTCTAAGGTGCTACTGGAAGGAATTTTTTTATTTTGTTTTGACTATACCAGACCAACACGGCTACCTACCTGTAACTAGTTCCCTCAAAGTTAGGAGTATATCCCCAATTTCAGGGGGGACATACAACATCTTCCAGATGTTTAGCCACCCAAGTTGAAACCCAACTACATGAAGTTCAGTGAAAATATGTTAAGGGAACAGTAGGCATGTGCCAAGTCCTGTCTTCTGGCTTGTCTGGTTCATTATTAGAATTTGAGTATATCAGCATGTACTATAAACAGTTGTTTCTTTAGCATTTTATTTTACAGTATTGTGAATTCTGCAAGTTACTTTGAGAGCCTTCTGGGACCATAAAACCTGATATGTGTATTTAACAAATAAAAAGGGAAAATTAAAGCTGCAATCCTTACTTAGGAGTAAGCATCACTGAATTCAGTGGGACTTACTTCAGAGCAGGCATGTACAGAATTGCACCATAAGTGAGCACATACTGTACTGAAAAAAGTGGAGTGTAAATCCTTAAAATGCACTAGAACTATCCACAAAAAGTGCCTACACTCCACAGCATTCAAAAAGACAATCAGAAGCCTTAATGTTCTAAATATAACAGCATTACAATCCATTATTTTAACAGGTACAAGAGACATTGAAGTTTTCAGCCCGGCCTATTTCCACAAAATAGGAGCCACTTATTCCATACAGCAACTGTTTCCTACAACAACTGTTTAGGGCAAACATGGTACTTGCAAGGGCAACAGTAAAGAATGTTGGGTGGATTTTCAACACCTATATCACCTCAGCAAAGAGTTCAAGGCAAACAAAGAAATGGTGATGAAAGACATGGTGGAGCCCTAATGGAGATCTGTGCCCTTACTATCATTTCCGGTATTTGTGAATGCTTTCATTGCAAAGCCAGCAGGAACCCAGTCACCTGAATACTGTACAGCACCTGGTACAGTGACTTGGAAAGTGGCTGCTGGACCCCTGCAAGTAAATTTCTGATCAGCGAGACAAAGTTAAAACCAGCCAAGTCTACATTTCAGAAGGGAGACGTGAACAATCCCAGGAGGAACGGAGCGGGAACGCGAAAGCAACCGAAGAAGAGGACGGCACTAGTTGCCGAAGCTGCGTTGTTCTTAGCCTTTTGTCGTGTGTGTTTGCGAGCAGCCCAGCAGGCAGAAATTCCCCACGAGGAAGAAGCAGCAGCTTCTCTCGTACCATCTCTACGTGCTGCCTGGGGCAAGGCTAGAAAGCTGGCTACCCGACCGGCCGCTGCGTCTTGGGGCCTTGGGTGCGCCTGGGAGGGGCAGCTAAACCAGCGGGGGAATAGCAACAGAGGAAGGAGGGCCGAGGGTCAGCTTTGGAGCAGCCGCACCGTAGTCGGGAGAGCGGCTAGCCGGCTGGGCCTGAGGAAGCGAAAGGGTCCAGGCTAAGGTCAAGGGCGCGGGATGGGGGGGGGGAGACGCTGAAGCGCGGCGACCCTCCTCACCACCCTCACTCAGCTTCTACTACGGAGACCCCACCTCCGCCTCCACGGCCGGCCGCCGCCCTCACGCGCTGCTTCCCCCCTCCCCGACCCTTCCCTGCTCCGCGAGTACCAATGGGACTCCCTCGTGTCCTCGCCCGCAGTCAGCCGGTCCGAAGAAGCCCCAAGACCCGCCACCACTGCCCGGGCGCGCTCACCGGCGATGGCGGGCGGGCGGCTTTCCCTTCCACCTCCCGCTTCCTCACAGGCCAGTCCCGGCCTGGACGTTGTCTCCCTGCTGCTGCTGCTGCCGCCGCTTCCTTCCTTCCTTCCTTCTTCGGAGTTATTCTCCACTTTAGCGCCGGCCTGGCCTGGCTCGGCTTGACCCACCGCGGCCCTGCCTCCTCTTAGCTTAGTGGAAAGGGCAGATGGCGGGAACCAGATCAGCCGCGCCACGGTCCGCCTGACGCAAGCACGCAGTACGCAAAAAGGAAAAAAAACAACTGCGCGGCGGGGGGAGGAAGAGGAGCGACGAGGGGGGAATCCCTACGTCATCACGGCGACGGCTGGCTGGCTTTCTCCGCCGTCGACAAGCCTTAGCGAAAGAAGCAACTTTTACTCGAAAAGTGACGACGGCGCTCGTAACTTCTGCGCACGCGCAAACTCGTGCTCCCCCAATTCGCTTAAAGTTATCATGGCGCATGCGCCCGGTCAGTCTCTTTGGGCCTACCGCTGAGGCCCAGAGAGAGGTCAGAGGTTGCGGCGGTAGCAGGAGCAGCTGCGGCGGCGGCAGAGGCAGGAGGAGGAGGAAGAGGCGGCGACCTCTGCTTCGATCCATGATGGCGGCAGCTGAAGTAGAAGAGGCCTCCTGAGCTCTACTTCGCGCAGAAGTTCCGACCATGCACAGCTTGGCAACGGCCGCGGTAAGTCCAGGCCCCATGCCGTTTGCCGTTTCCACGCAGGGCGACGAGGGCCTTGGCTGAGAAGCGTGAGGTGCATCCTTCCCCTTCTCTCTCCCTCTCTCTCTCCTCATTGGTCGGAGAGATATGGGGAGGGGGGCACAGAATGGAGCGGGGCTCTATTTTCCCGCCAAATTGCCCTCCTAAGGAACGGGCGTCTCCTAACGGCTTTCCTCCTGCGCGAGGCGGCGGCCTTTGCTGTCCTCTAAGGGAAGGCAAAGGGAGCTTCTCCGCGGGTTTCTTCCTTCAGGTGCTCTTGCATGAGCCAGGCGTCGCTTGTGTGCGTTTTCCATATGCTAATCTATGCGGGTTTCTAATTTCCCATTGCTCAATGCTGTTGGATAAAAAGGTGGCTCGAGAGGCTGAATGCAGATGGATATAGACAGACATGTATCTCCCGTTTCCTGACGGGCGCACCCCGACCACTCTCATTAAAGCGCCTCTCAACAAGGCTTGCCGAGCTTCTCTCTTCTAGAGTTTCACAGCTGCAATAATGTACCGCCACAAAGCAGAGTTTACTTCTCCATCTGTTGTCTGGGAAGTCCGTTTATAACCGCGCTTGCATGAAAGTAAGCCCCACACGATTTTTCTCTCGGTGTTTATGACTGCAGCCTGAAAATGCAAAAATTCCACGTGGGACACTCATTCATGTTTTAATTTAACAGTGGCGTGACTCATGTGCATTGCTTGTAATGAGACAAGTGGTGATGATAATGGGAAGTAAAATAACTTGGTTAGTAGTAGTCAAAAATCCATATTAGAGAACTAGGTACCCCTTTGCAACATCTTCACAGGACTTGCTGTGCAACTGTTTCCTTTCTAGCCACCAGTAGGCGAATGAATCCAGAATGATTCAGTTTGAGCACTTGTAGGCTTTGAGTTTAATACTCTAGAGATCTGTAAATATCTTGATTTATTTTGCTAGGCTGGCTTAGCTAGTTTGTCTCTTCTGGCTCAGTTGGTGTTTATGGGTTTTGTCCAGTAAAAATCACTACTACTACTAGTAATAATAATAATAATAATAATAATACCAATTTAATTAGTTGTACCCTGCCCATCTGACTGGGTTGTCCCAGCCACTCTGGGCAGCTTTCAACATATACTGTATAGTAAACACTATATCAACTTTGGGTGAAACTACATAACGAAGAACATGGAACTGCTTCTAAAAACTGCAGTTTCATGTTAAAAATCCTCCTTATCTTTTCTATATTGTACAGTAATTGAAATTTGGTATAGAAATTAAATAAATAAAATTAATAAAATAATAAACATGTAATGAATTGTATCCAACTAGGTTCTACTCAGTAGACCCACTGAAAATTATGAGCATAAGTTAGCCATGTCCACTAACCTTAATGTGTCTGCTCTGAGTGTGACTAACTTTGGATAGAATAATATTGCAATACATATCGCTGATCATGTTATATAGGAGGTAGAGAGAACTTCACACAGGTTTGCTGTTTTTTTTGTGGCAGCTCTATCTCACCTAATTCTGGTCTTTGACAGTTCACTCAGAATTTGTACTCCTGTCTGACATAATATTTAGGAATTTTCTTACTTGTATTATACTTATTGTAGTTTTAAGTGGATCTGCTACTTCAGATGGTGAACACTTGACTTTTTCAGGTCTTGACAGTCTTAATAGCAGACTTTAGTCTAATTAGTGCATTTATTTTTATCAAGTTCATGCTGACGTTCTGGAACTGTGGATATTTAATGGATAGGGTAGGCGTACCACTACAGCATCTGTCACTGGAAAAATGATTTTAAAGATCTTTCCATTTACCATGAAGGTAATTATGAAATGAGGCCTCTTGAAGGGCTATAAAAATAATTTCCTTTGCAAAGTACCTTCATATGCTTTAAGGAAAGTGAAATAGTAAGTGACTAGAAACGTCTAGCTTACAAAAGCAATACTGTAGCAATTATGCTGAAAAAGGTCTCATATATTCAATTTTTTATTACTGTGGTTGCCTGAATTTCTATAAGTAATGGAAAGATAAGCTCGTCTCTTATGCTGCTGCTCAGATAAAGCATATTTTCAGGCTCTGATCTTCTTGTTGAACTGCCACAGTTGGATCATGGGGTGTTATCAGCCTTTCTTTCCTGCAGCTTTCCACTCCTGTATTTGTCCCTGAATCTATTGTTCTGTGACTGGAGCCAACATAGTGACACTATGAGCCATTTCATTATTTCACAGAAAAGTGGCATATAAATAAACCTCGTGACACTGATAGTTTTCTGGGTAAGAGATGTTGGGCCTTTAATAAAGTCCCCAAAGAAACCAGAGTCCCATAATAGGAGGAATGTGTTAACAAAGCAGACATAAAGCACTGGTGATTCCTTTGCTGTGGAGCAGCCCTAGAGTTTTGAACAAGGGATTTTTGCACAGCTGATGAAAAAGTGTGCAGTGCTTTGGACTACAACTCATCATTAGATGCAGTAGTAGAGGAATATTTCATTTATTAAATTTAATCATCACTTTGCACCCCCCTGAAGCAGGAGTGGGCAACCTTTTTCTGTCAGGTATTGAGGGAGGGAGAAGCATCAGCAGCAATGGGCAGAAGCAGAGCCATAAACAGAAATGTTCTGGATTAGCTAATTTGGAGCAGAGTGAGATAAAAGAGTGGTGGCTATGAGAGAGGGACTGTATCTCAAGATCTTAGGCATGGAAGGCTTTTATGCTCTTTATGGTAGTTGCTGATAGTTTTATGATAGTTACTGAAGTTGAATTGGTATTGATTGCTTTGTTTTTGTTGTAATGGATGTGTAGCCTTTTGTGCTGTACAGTATTACCGGTAACTAGTTTTGTTGATAGTCATTTTAAGTGCTACTGTATATTATTTTTGTTTGGTGCCCAAACGACTTTGTTTACTTCTTTATTATTATATTTAACAATGATGATTTTAATAAATCAGCTGCTACAGTATGGTAAAATGATTGCACAGCTGCAGTGAGAACACACACACACCATTGGAACTATCATCCAGCAACTTTTTTTCCTGCTGTGACATATAAATTGTGCCTTGGCTAGAAGCAAGTCCCACTAAAGTACGTGGGACTTAATCTCAACTATGTTTACAGTCAAACCTCAGTTTACACCTACCTCTGTTTATGACCGCTTCAGCGAGTGACCGCCGCGAACCCAGAAGTGTTTACATCTGGGTTCTGCGGCATTGGATGCGCAGACACAATCTGCGCAGCTCATGCGTGCACAGAAGCGATCTGCGCAGCGCACATGTCCGCAGAAGTGCTCTATCGGCGCTTTGCGCACGCGCAGAAGCGTGCCTTCGGCGAGCAATCACCTCCACGGAACGGATTGTGGTCGCAAACCGAGGTACCACTGTACTTGGAAGTGTCTCCTAATCACTCCTGATCACCCTTGAAGTTTTGTACAAGGTTCTTTTGTTGTTTAGTCGTTTAGTCGTGTCCGACTCTTCGTGACCCCATGGACCATAGCACACCAGGCACTCCTGTCTTGCACTGCCTCCCGCAGTTTGGTCAAACTCATGTTCGTAGCTTCGAGAACACTGTCCAACCATCTTGTCCTCTGTCGTCCCCTTCTCCTATTCTATTAAGGTTCTATTACTGTTTATACTGATTTGACTTGGGACCAAAGACCTTGACTTGAACCTTTTGTCTTCCTTTAAAGCCTGTGCCAACGGCACTGGCTCAGGTTGATCGAGAGAAGATTTATCAGTGGATCAATGAGCTTTCCAGCCCAGAGACTCGTGAGAATGCACTGCTGGAGCTAAGTAAAAAGCGAGAGTCTGTCCCTGATCTCGCTCCAATGTTGTGGCACTCTTTTGGTACAATTGCAGCTCTCTTACAGGTGGGTAGAATATTACTTTTAACTGAAATAGCTTGCTAGACTCTTACAAGCAATCTGCTAGATGTCTTTCTGAATGTCTTGAGATACTGAGGGTCTTGAAATTCTGTCTCCTGACCTAATAAAAGTTTGGGACAATAGAAGACAGCAATGAAGAACTTGAGCCACCCAAGTTAGCACATCTTAATGGGGCATATGTATTTTAGTTCCTGTCTATTATGTTACAGCTTTTGTAGCTAGCTCTGTGCTGTTAGTGTGGAGGCAAAAATTCTATCAGAGATCATAAGTTATTAGTGAGAGGATTTTGACTGAATATTGGAGTGTTTAAATGTGTGGAATATTTCCTGTTTATTTTTTTCTTTCATAGGAAATTGTAAATATCTATCCATCTATAAATCCACCAACTCTGACAGCTCATCAGTCCAACAGAGTCTGCAATGCTCTGGCACTTCTGCAGTGTGTTGCATCGCATCCAGAAACAAGGTTAATATACTTGGGTGTATTGGATCTCTGGAAAAAAATAACTTTTGGTTAGTGAGGGATATGCCCAGACTAGAGAAAATATGCTGCCGCCAAGCCTCTTTATCTGCAGGGTTCTGTATCCATATCAAGTACATCAACAGAACTATATTCTCAGTCACATCCACACCATACATTAAAAGCACATGGTATCTGTAACTTCCTGGTTTTTACACTGCTTTTAGAGTGCATTAGTGACTTGAGCCAACTCAGTGAATAAAACAGTCAAGCTGCATGTCTTACTGGTCAGTTTGTCAGTAAGAAATGTTTTACAGGCATATTTCCTCATATTTCTTCTCTTTCTAAAGGTGAGGTCCTAATTCAGTTCCAAAAGATACATTCTAGCTCTGAATCTCTCATATATATATATATATATATATATATATATATATATATATATAATGTTCTAGGAGGGAGTTCCCAGAATAGGAAGATGGTTTATGGTAGTAAAGCAGAAATAAATGTCATGTGGAGGGATATAGGAGCAAAAAGGTGAGATAAGGTATTGGAAAGCTTTAAGGGCAAGGAGCTAGGGCCCTAGGAATCTGCCTTAATACCCGGTTAGTTGGCCACTTGGTCCTTTTTATCTTGATATGCCAGGGGTTGAAACAGGGTACTTGCCTGCAAATGGTATGAACTACTATCGAACTATAGTCCCTCGCTAGGGACACGTAGACTAGCTGAAAGCACATCAGCAACATTCATTTGTACTTTTCTGGTTCTAGAATAGCTTGCGTGACATTACACTCCTTAAGTTTTCCCAGTAATGATCAAGGCTAGTATGACATCAGATAAGTAGCACAGGATAGGGAGCTGTGTTCTGTGAGAACTGAAGTAGAATTAATATCTCAGTGCAACCAGCAGAATAAAGGGTGGTTCCAGACAAAGAATGTCCCAGTTCACATGAATTTGTGTCCACTTTCCCACTTTGGGATCTTCCTGTTAACACTGTCCATGGTCTAATACTTAGTGATACTTCCTCTTTATTGTTTTTGCTGCCGCAGTGGTGTTGAGTATTAATAACTACAAACACCTGTAACAGCTCTTGGCTATTATGTTACCAAATGGTATCTTCCATATTTGCTCTTTTGCCAAATGCTTTTTTTCTCCCTTTGTGTAGGTCAGCCTTCCTTGCTGCTCACATCCCTCTCTTCTTGTATCCCTTCTTGCACACTGTCAGCAAGACTCGACCCTTTGAGTACCTACGACTCACAAGTCTTGGAGTAATTGGTAAGTGACTGTGATACTGGGAATGGTAAGTCCTCATCAGTTTGTAGGTCAGAAAGGGGTTTTGATCTGATTTGAGCTCTTCAGCCATGCATTGTAAAAGAGGGAATTCTAACATTCCAGAGAAATACAGAATCATGTAGCAGACTCTCATTTCTAGAAATAATTTCCATGTTGTTCCTCTTTACTGTTGTTAGCACCTGGGATTTTGGGAAGTACACCACTCCTGGGCCCAGTTCAAAGTTATGTACTTTTGTGTTTTTATATTGTAAATCACCCTGTGATCCTCGGATGAATGACAAATTTCCAGTCTCATGCTCCCAAATTACCTTAGGGAAAGATGGAAATAACAGGGCTGGGAATCCTATAACACTGAAGGGATCATTACTGATGCGCACCCTATCTATCCAATCAAATATTGTACACAACTTCAGTGTGCTCATAGAGGTACAGTGGTGCCTCACTAGTTGAATGCCCTGTTAGACGAATTTTTCGCTTAACGAAGAGATTTTGTGATCAGATGTTGCCTCGCAAGACGACGAGGTTTTCTATGGCCGCCACTTCATCCTGCGAAGCATGGCCATAAAAACCTCCGAACACAAAACCTACAGGGCATTCCTCTAGCGAAAGGGGAACCAGCTGTAGCGGGGGAAGAAGGCAAAGGAAGATGAGCTGTCAGCGCCTCTCAGCTGATCTTCCTTTGCCTTCTTCCCGCGCTGAAGCTGGTTCCCCTTTGTGTTCTGCTGGTCTCTGCCAGTTGCCGCGAGCAGCGGAACACTAGTGCGGGAAGACCCTCGTCCGATCCCGGCTCTGTCGGGTGGGGTGGGGGAAAGGCGGAGGAACGGTCTGTCACACAGCCGGGGGACAGAGCCGAAGATCGGTGGGCGCTGCTTGCCGGGTTTGACAAGCCCCGGCAAGCAGCGCCCAACGATCTTCGTGTGACAGGCGGTGGGGAAGGCAGGCAGGCAAGAGAGCAAGCGCCTGCCTGCCTGCCTTCCCCGCCGCCAGTCCCCCGGAGCCCATAGGAACACATTGATTAAGTTTCAGTGCATTCCTATGGGAAACCGGGACTCGCCAGACGAATTTTTCGTAAGACGAATTGAGTCCTGGAACGAATTAAATTCGTCTAGCGAGGCACCACTGTAATGGTTAGTACTTTCAACTATGTATTGTAACCTCATGGACCACACCTGAAATTTTTCAGGAAGCTGTATTTGGTGCAGCATGCAACAAAGCTGCCTTTTTACAGGCATTGAGAAGCCACATAGCCAGCCAACGCTTAGTATTTGCTCCTGAGTTCTTGGGAGCTCAACCATGTGCTTACCCAGTAATTTTCTACTTCTCCAGACTGCACTGATTTTCTGTTAGCCCTGGTTGTTTCCTATATGTATGTTCCTGTTAGGTCTTCGCAAAGTTATATGAAGCAGTTTGGTGTTTGTTTGTGTTTTTTGCTTATATTTCAAAGGGGCCCTGGTGAAGACAGATGAGCAAGAAGTAATCAACTTCTTACTGACAACAGAAATTATCCCTTTGTGCTTACGCATCATGGAGTCTGGCAGCGAACTTTCCAAAACGGTATTGCTTTTAGTGTAATGAAGTGGTTCTAGTTTCTTGACTGTTTTCTCTTTACTTTCCAATGCATCATGTTCCTGCATGCAGCAGACTTCTCCATCTGAGGTTAGCTGGCTGTTTCTCTCTGAGGAGTGATTGCAGATGTACCCACTTCAAATTGTCATGATTGGCTGCCTCTTTCAAAACACTACTGTACTATGAGAGGAATAGGGATAGGACATTTATTCTCTTTTTGTGCAGTTTCTCACCCAAGGTGCTTTTGTACTCATTTCTTGCTGCAACTCTGCAGTACTTTTTCCAGCAACTGCATGAGAAGGATCTATTATTGTGTCCCAGTATCAGTTATTTGAGAAGCCTGCAGGTGGTGCCTGTGTGCTTCTCAAGATCCTTAGCATCTTTTATGCCACATGAGTCAGTTTATTCCTAGTCACACCTTTATGCATCTGTCACTCTTCATTAGGTTATTAATTTTAGCTAGCCACCAACCTGTCACCATTTGTCTGCAAAATTTAAGCAGGTTTCTTCCTTTGGTCAACAGGATCAATAAAATTTTAGTTGCTAGCACCAAGATAGATAATTGCAGTACCTGCTTCTCCTCTTGTCAGTGCAATATGAGGTTTTTATTTGGTTTCATAGTGGGCAAAATCTCTTCTCATAGGTCTTCTCCCAACAAGCTCCTTGTCCTCCAGCTTCACTGAGTTTTTAGTAATGCGACACCCCACCCTAATCCTGCACAGTCTGCAATTCAAGTGTTTGTTCAACCCTATTCTCTTCTGTCTTTCAGGTTGCTACTTTTATTCTACAAAAGATCTTATTGGATGATACGGGGTTGGCTTATATCTGTCAGACTTACGAACGATTTTCTCATGTTGCAATGATATTGGTATGTGGCTTTGATTGTAAAGGGCTTGATAACTCAGCATTGCTCCTGCCTTTAGGGGAGCTAAATGCTCTTTGGTGGAAAGTGTAGTGAATGTAGTTTGGATCTTTGTAGTAGACACATCTAATCATAACAACAGGGCCACCTCTTCATACTCCTAATCTCAATGAAGAAATATGCCAGAGCATTACATAGCAACACAATTCATGGTGTTATGGCTGTGTGAAAGCACTCCCATTTTTGAGGAGACTGGTTTTCCAACACCTGAGGAGCAAGTCAGTGCTAATGCTTGACAGTGTTTCATGGGGTGAGACATATTAGAGACAGAATTAGCTTTCCAGACATTTGCCTTGCTTTTTAGGAGCTTATACTATACAATCTAAATTAAACTGGGGTGGGGATGAGGAGCAGCAAAAGGTAACAAGGGATAAACGTGAACAAATGCTGTTACACATACTTAATTACCAAATGTCCTTGTTCTAAATTCTCTGTTTTTAAACCAGGGTAAAATGGTCCTGCAGCTTTCCAAGGAGCCTTCTGCCAGGCTGCTGAAACATGTGGTCCGTTGTTACCTCCGCCTTTCTGATAATCCAAGGTAGACACCTTAGAAGTTTCTTGGGATCTCTTGATAGGGGTGGGGTGTAGGTTGGTGTTGCACTGCAGAACCAGGGACAGTTGCACTTTGCAGTGCCATGATGGGAGTCCAGCTCCTTCTGTATCTCCAGAGCAAATCAAGCATAATACAATAAATGCCAGGAGCTTAGATTCCAACTAGTTTCTTCTGACCACCTCATCAAGATCCTGAAGACTGAAGCAAGATCATGTAAGATTATACTTATTTAAGCAAATTTATTTTAGCACCAGAGTCTTCTCACTGTTCAGGAACATGTATTGACAGTAATTATGAGAGAGTTTATAATCTTTACCCCTTCAATCTCTAACTGCAAACATGTCTTTGTTTATTAAGCCAGCCAGCAGTCATCATGTGCTTGACTGCTCTGGATGCCTAACATTAGGCAAGTCATTAATCTTTCTTCATAAGTCACATTCTGGCTCCATTGGTCAGGGTGGAGAAGATGCAGGATAGCATATGGAGTTGAAGTGACTATCCTGTGGTCTCCAAATGTTATTGGACTCCAACCTCCATCAGTGGCAGTTAGCATAGCCAGTGGTCAGGGATGCTGTGAGTTGTAGTCCAGCAAATGTCTGTGGTCACAGTTTAGCCACCCCTGGTATAAAGAATGTGGTCGTAGCCTGCAGGTATGTGAGGTGCCTCTGATACAAAGGACAGCAATTGTAGCCTTAAGTATTCAAGAGGGGGGCTTGCTCCCCTCTTGTCCATGTGAGTTTATTTGTTGGCCCCCCTCTTTCTTGTCTCCTGATGTAGGGCACGGGAAGCCCTCAGGCAGTGCCTTCCTGACCAGCTGAAAGACACCACCTTTGCCCAGGTTCTGAAAGACGATACTACCACCAAGCGTTGGCTGGCACAGCTGGTCAAGAATCTGCAGGAAGGCCAAGTCACCGACCCCAGGGGCATCCCCCTTCCTCCACAGTGACAGCCAAGGAGGTGGCAGAACCCAGGAGGAAACAGCTCAGGTTTACAGAGAGCCAGGAACCAATGACCTCTTCCAGATCCTGTCAGGCATGGTTGGGCAGCTCCTTGGACTGTCAGTAGCTACCTGGACTGCAGGCCCTTTCTATAGCAACGTCTCACCATGCCTCTGAGGATTATGACACCAGCAAACACAGTTGGGACAGAGAAGCCCTCTTTTAGGGTGGGCTTTGTTGCGATGATCAGTTGAGTACCAAGCTGGGCAGTGCTGCTACCAATGGCGTATCTACCTTTCTGGTTCAGTGCGGCAGGCTTGGGAAGTATTCCTCAGTTTCTTTGTTATTCAGTGTTTACATGTAAGTTCAATAAAGGTTGGTCTGATCATTTGACCCTCTTAGGAGTACCTTTTGAGCTGAATCTAGCTCTAAGCAGAGGAAGCCTGTTTCCCTTTTTCCAACTGGGAATTGCGCTTTCATAAGAGAAGCCCCACTGATCCTAAAAAAAAAGTTCAGCATTTGGGGCTGAAGCCCAATCTCGGGGGGATTGGGACAGGGATGATAACATAGTATATCCACAAGTTCTTAAAGGATTGTTCCTGGTATGTCAGAAGGCAGAGACTTCCTGGGCTCCATTCCTTTGGCCACACATTAGAACAGTCCCTGCCTCTGTGACTGTATTTGAACCAGTGTCAAATGTTCTATGGATTATCCTCCACCACGTAGTCAGTAAGATCCAGAATGCCACCAAAACATTCCTTCAGCATTCAAACTGTGCCAGAGGAAAAAGTTGTTGCATAGATGCCATGGCCGGCAAGCCATGTGGCCTTCCACTTGTAGCAGCCCATGCTTCTAGTTAGGGTAGGGTTAACCCTAAGGGTGAACAAAACAGACAGGGACCAAGAGCTATTTCAGGCAGTCGGTAAAGGCTGCAGGTATTTCAGCCTTGCTGGCTAGTGCTGGAAAGCATAATGGCTGCAAAACGCAAGGGCTCTCATGCTCTTTATCTTATCCTTCCCCTGCTACCAGGCTAAGTGCATCCAATTTATCACCTTGAACCTGCTCCTGTTTGTTGGCGTCTGCGATGGATGAGGAGCTATTAAGCAGTCAGCAGAGACAGCCTCTCCCCTGCCCTCTAAATGAGAGAAGCAAACAAAAAAAGGGGGGAGGGAGTTCTGAGGGAGGGGGAAATCATCCAAGCTGTTTGTCAGTTGCACAACAAAGCTGGGAGCAGGTGGCTTCTGGTCCCTTGCCAGATCCCTTGGCCTCAGCACCTGCTGCTGTTTTGGGTAGGAATCTTATCTTCTATTTCCTCTCTTTTCTTTGCTGATGGCTGGCCATGCCATGCCAAGGGTGTCTTACTCTTCCCTCTCCATGGACTGCTTTTGCTCTTACAGCGGCTCCATTTTATAACAGCCTTGTTTTATCCATCCCTGCCTTGAGTGGACTTTACCAACTGCTTTCTGTTTTGTAACTTGAATAAAAAATAAGCCAAATGAATCTGGATCCTCTTTGACTTAAAATAATGGCTTGGAAGAATGGCAGGGAGGGTTGTAGACATTACCAAAAATGTCCTCTCAAAGCCTTTTATCACTGGGCAATATAGCATTTCCCTCCGGTTGAGCTGTGCTTTTTGCCCAGAGAGCCCTTAGCTGTTGGGTTGGAGTGAGTGTCACTATGCTGGGTAGAAGTTCACAACTTTTGTGTGTGTGTGCGTGTGCATGTGCTGCACATATAGCCTATATTGGTAAACCAAGGTGGAGTCGCATGCTTCTGCTCAGCAACTGCTTTATTTTGAGAACCATCGTCCTGGACCTTTCTTCTACCACCTGTGATTGGATTAAAGACTTTCTGAGGGATCGCACACAAATAGTGAAGATAGGGCCTGTTACATCTACCTCTCTGAAGCTCAGCACTGGCACCCTACAAGGATGCGTGCTGAGTCCCTACCTGTACTCGTATACATATGACTGTATTTCATCTGATCCATCCACTGTAATTATTAAGTTTGCAGATGATACCACCATAATGGGTCTAATTCAGTGTTTCTCAACCAGTGTGCCTCCAGATGTTTTGGGACTACAACTCCCATCATTCCTGACCACTGGTCTTGCTAGCTAGGGATGGTCTAATTACAGGTGGAGATGAATCAGTGTATACAGAGGGAGGTTCAAAATGTCTCAACGTGGTGCCTAGAGAACAACTTGCACCTAAATAAGTAAGACAAAGGAGATGGTGTTGGACTTTTGGAGGAAGAGAGGGGAACTAGATCCATTGTATATCAGGGGGGGGGGCGGGCCTGTGTGGAGAGAGTCTCTTCCTTTAAGTTCCTGAGAGTTCACCTTAGTGAAGACCTCACTTGGAAAATCAATACAACCCAGGTGGTTAGGAAGGCCCAACAGAGACTATTTCCTCAGAGTCTTGCATAAGAGCAATGTCAGACAAAAATTGATTATCTCTTTCTACCAGTCAACAATAGAAAGCGTCCTTTCATACTGTATTACAGTGTGGTACGCTGATTTGACAGCCACGGACAGGAAGTCCCTACAGAGGGTGGTGAATACAGCACATGATATCATGGGCTGTCCCCTGAGTTTGCTAGATGACATCGCAGGAGACCGCTGCCTCAGGAGAGCTGAATGAAAAAAAAAATAGTGGTGCAATTGACTTTCGACAAGCACACAGAGTGCGAACAAGAGACTGTATGTGGGGGGGGGGGCTTGTTTAATTTCACTGCACACAAGTGGTGTAGTGACAGTAAAGGTTTGTTATTATTTATTTTATTAAGAGCATAGTGCCATTTTTTAACTATATATATACACACACACACACACACACACACATACCATTTGAGTGCAATAAAACCCCTAAGCAGTTTTCAAGAAATATTAAAATTATCAATAAATTTAAAACCATTGGAGGTACAGTCACATCCCACTCTAGCCACTGGCAAAATGTTCATTGATGTTAAGGTTCTGGATTGTCACCTTAACCATATGACATAAACTGGGTGCATACATGTGTTCACAACATGTACTCTGTTTATCACCGCTGACTACAAAGACTTCTCATAACATTTGCTAATTAATTTTCAACGGATTGTATCCAACACTGCCCATGTACAAGCCGAACAGCCTTCTGTCCACACAATGTTGGCTTCGGCCCAGTACAGTATTTACTTTGTTCTTTTTTTAATAGATACATGGGTGATCTGTTGCAGCAGCCGATGTGTATTTGTTTCTTAATGCATTAATAGCACATGAATGTAGAAAGCTCTTAATAACCTTTATTTTGCTTTTCCTTGCACTCCCAAAAATAGTACTACAATTTTATGAATGAATTACCCAAGTGACACTACATCCTGAACTGAGCAAAGGGATTGCAAGTCCTAAAATTTGCCCACTAGCATCCGAAAGCAGGTATGGGGGAAAGGCCACATCTTTGTGATTAAGGTCATATATTACATATACAGTACATATACGAATCTACCTACTGTATATTCCTGCGTATAAGGCTACTTTTTAACCCAGGAAAATCTTCTCAACAGTTGGGGGTCGTCTTATACGCCGGGTCGTATTTCTTATACGGCGAGTATATCCCAAACTATATTTTAACTGGAAAAGTTGGGGGTCGTCTTATACGCACAGTCATCTTATATACATTGTTACAGTGCCTTCCTAGTTGCCTTCTTGAATAGGTCATGCTTCCTAAACTACAGTGGGTGTGATCAGTGCTTAATTTCTAAAATATGCTCAAAGCACATCTCATCTCTTAGCTGGAATCCACCTTTTCTAATATGGGATTACTCTGCATGCTCAGAAGCAGTCCAATTATTTCTATTTAAAAAACCCTTAGGTAGAAAACTGATTCTAGAGTTGAGTCCTGACTCCGATTAAGCTCCGTGTCAGAGATTAGGGAAAGAGAAGATCCTAAGTGCGCAAGTAACCAGGTTGGCTGTGTTACCTTCCCCTCCTGTTCCCTGGCACTAAGCTTTCCCCCTCTTGAGTTACAGACTCGCACTTTATAATTAATGGGTGGTATTTGATCAAGTAGCTTTCCGATTGGTCTAAAAGCAGCTGCCATTTGCAGCAGAGGGTGTTCCCAGCCCCTTGGGAATGGCATATCTGTAGTGAGCTTTGTCATGAGGCTCATGAAACTCCCTGGAAAGCTCCTTGTAAGTTTCTGTTCCCAGCTAGCTTTTCAAAGCACCACAAGTAACAAAGCAGTCATCAGGACACTCAGATTTCAGACCAGAGCAGTGTGTGTATAATGTCTCAAGCTATTTGGAATCATTGTACAGTACAGTCACACCTCGGGTTAAGTACACTTCAGGTTGAGTACTTTCAGGTTAAGTACTCTGTGGACCCGAAAGTGTTTACTTCCGGGTTCCGCTGCGCACGCATGTGCAGAAGCAATCTGCACGCTTCGTGCATGTGCAGAAGTGTTCTGCGTGCTTCATGCACACGCACTATCGCTGCTCGGGTTAAATACTTTTTGGGGTACAAATGGCACCCCGGAACCAATTAAGTTCTTAACCCAAGGTACCACTGTAAATGTTTGTTTATTTTTCTTCTACAATACTGTCTTATTTATTTTATAGTACAGTACATTGCTTATTGCCTTCATTTTATGGATCAATGGTCTCGTTAGACAGTAAAATTTGTGTTAAATTGCTGTTTTAGGGGGTGTTTTTCATTGTCTGGAACGGATTAATCCACTTTCCATTACTTTCAATGGGAAAGTTCGCTTCAGGTTAAGTACGCTTCAGGTTAGGTACAGACTTCCGGAACCAATTAAGCACTTAACCTGAGGTGTCACTGTAGCTATCTGTCAACTATCTCTTGATCTACAACTGAACAATAAAAAAGAAAACTGGTGTTTGATTAGAGGCAATTGTTCCATTCTCACAAAAACGGACCCTTAATTCTTGGCTGCTACAAAAGATGCCTTCTAAAGCCCTAAGACTGCCCTGGCTCACAGCACAAGGCTATCTCCTTATCAAAGGCAGACATGCAGACTTCAGATGGCATAGATAAAACTGGGACACCTTTATAACACACAGACTTCAGATGGCATAGATAAAACTGGGACACCTTTATACAGAGGGTTGAGTTGCAGAGAAAGACAATAGGCATTTCCCCATGTTCCCAATACCAGATTACTGTATATACTGGATTGTACTCAAGTCAACTTTCAATGTGCATATTAAACCTACATGCATGAATAATCTGAGTAGCAACAGTGGAGAGGAGAGGTGGGGAAGCCCCATTGTACTAGCAATGGCCCAATAAGGTTAGTCTGCTTGGATCAGATCCTTCTGTGTGGTACAATCATTTATACATTGCAAAGCACACACACACCCTCATTAATTAGTACTAATAAATATTTAGTTTTCAAAAAATTATACTGCTTAAAATAATAAAACTCTTAAGAGGTTTTCACAAAAACAATAAGAATAAGCATGTTTCCACTAACTAATATTTATTTAAGAATTATATTAAATGGTACTCAGTTTTCAGATCGCAAGAGATCTTTTAGATCTCACATACCTGAGGCATGCGCTTTCCAGAAATGTTTTTATAGTGAGACAGTACAACTTTATATCAAGTAATAGACCACTTAAAGCAAACTTACCACAAAGGTGTCACTACTGTCACAAGCTGAATAAAGGTGATTATGGATATGAGGGCTGAGCGTATGATTATTAGCTCAGAGGTCTCTCAGAGACATTTGAGCTGCATCATTATATCTGACACATTATATCTGAAAATGCATCCTGTGGCTGTAGAAGTTGGATACAATCCTCCAGAGAGCAGCTGTTATGTGAGGCTCACTTTAAAAGAGAAATGCGGGGGGGGGGGGGGGAGTCACTTTCATTTTTTGAAGGAAAAAAGTGACCAAATAATACAATGCAATGCAATAAATATATCACAAGATGGGGGTTGTCTTTCCTCTCCTTTCCCTGAGCAGCAATGCCTCCCAATCTCCCATCATCATGCATGCCTCTTTGCCATACTTGCAGGGGCTGGTGGCAGTTGTAGTTCAGCAACAGCTGGGGGGCGGGGGCGGGCCAAGGCTTCCCACACATGGTCTACTGGGGAAAAGAAGCATAACAATGTTTGCCTCTCGGTCTTTGGAAACAACATGTTGCCTCAGAGAGCCTAGCCCCATCTTCAGGTGGTGCAAAATCCTATTCCTCCAGTTTAGGATACCACCGCCAAACAGCTCAGAACCCTCCAGCTAGTCGGTAAAGCAAGTTTCTCTTTATTGCCATTTTCTACATAGCAAGGAACCTGTGTGGTTTGCCTACGGATGCAGACAAATTTGCAAAACAGCTGTTTTTTCTTTTTACAGATAATAGAAAAACTCCTTTGGTTGCCCTAGTGAAGGTATCACCCTAAGGTGGTCTTGGAACTTGTCCTATGGTCCAACAGGCCTACTTATAGTTTGCCAGTGGGTAGGGCAGGGATTTAGAAATCCACTGCAAGTGAGTGTGGTGTAGTGTGTTCTTTCTCCCGACCCGTGTGTGTGTGCGTTGGACTTGGGCAACAGTGCAGAAAGCTGAGTCAGGCTTGGGCAAGTAATTTGTCATCTTACCTTCTATATAAGGCAGGCAGAAGGTAGAGAGGTGGATTGTTGGGTTATTTGCAGTAGATCACCAATATTTTGGGGGTGGATTGAAATATAGCACTAAGCCAACATTTCATCAGCCTAAGGATTTATGCTTTGGGGGGGCCATTATCCTTCTCTTCTCCCTCCTCCTACACTCCCCAACAGTTGACTCCAATTCCCATCTGCCCCAGCCAGCATGTTCAGTGGTCAAGCAGTCTGCTTGATGCTACAGAGAGAGTCTGAAGCTGCAGCAATGGAAGGAACAGGACCCTCATGGGATGTAAATACTCTGCACTCCCTCCATCTGGGCTCAGATTGAATATACAGTATGTATAAATAAACTATATATCATAAAGACACCAAGTCTCTCCTGTGCCTCATTTCGAAAGGAAACACAGACCCTGGGTAAACGCCTGGACCCCGGGAATCTAACACCACTGAGTGGCTGCGGTGGCATATAACAATACTGAAATTCAACATGTGAGCAGGGATACTCAAGGCTCTGTTATTCATGAAGGAAAGCACTGGAGGTAAGCATTAATTCTTCACGTTGGAGGCCTTTGGTGTAGGCTTCCTCAAGGAATATTCCCATTAATTTGACAGTCTAGAAATCTTCAGTAGGAAAGACTGGTTGTTTATTGTTCATTTAATGCATTTAAAAATATCTATGCATTTTAATATATGCAACTCTAAAATGACTTATTGCTCAGGGCAGAACTAAATTGCTTAGTCCCTGTATTCCCAAATGCCGTCTGGATTTGCTAATTCACTGCCCCTAGGTAAATCTAAAGTGGTGGCAGAGCTAAAGAGAATTGGGTAATATGGGCAGGAATGCTCCACAAGAACTAATAAACAATGACTCCACCAGATGACCTGCTTGTTCAGCCTCCATCCTGATTCACTTGCTGATGTGAGCTTGCATGGAGGTTAGATTACCATACATTTGGTCTTTACTGAGTATTTGTTCTGATTTGTTTGCTGGGAGGCTATATAACAATGAGCATCCATCCTAATTTGCTTGCCGCATGTTTATACTTCTTCCAGCTAGTCATTCATTCATCCCACCCTTTCTAATGCCTTTCCCTGGTCACGTTCCTAACCTCAGGAAAAAGTCAGTGTTAAGTCACGCTAGAGTGGCAGAACACATTAACCCACTTGGGCACTTAAATTTCTCAGGATGCATGTGAATCTCTCCCATAAAACAGTGGCAGTCTGGAGGTGCCTCAAACTGGACTGAACACCTGCCTGATTAGATGCATCCACATGTATACATTTATACATAGGTATATGTATTCATCCAAATGCTGTAACTGTCAGAGCTGCTATTTTTGTCTCCTCCAATTCTGAGCCAAGGCTGATCAGCTTTGCCAGCTGGGTGACAAGTAAGCCTTTAGCTCTGTGCCTTTAAGTGAAGAGGCAAAGCACTGGGCAGGGCTGAACTGCTGTGAGATCATTTTTCCTTTTCCTTCGTGCAAGCTCAGCTTCTGCGTCAGTGGCAGTCCTGTGTGCCAACAGCATGAGGTGGTAAGGCAGAGTAGTCGGGGAACCCAGAGCAGGATCTGCCTCCACCGCCGCCACCATGCCACTCCAAGACCTGGAGACACTTTGAAACAGGGCCCTTGTTCCAACCCAGGGATCTTCTGTCTACTGGTAAGAGAGCTGTATTGCAAGAACTTGGTGCAACTAGGGGAAATTGGGACATTTTGCTGCAGTGCTCGCTGGAAACAGAGAGGCAGCGAGAGAAGGAGGAACAAGCACTCAAAGACAAGCCACGAGTGTGTGCTATATTTCTAAAATGAGAGACAATGTTACTCTGGTGTGCACAGAAATGACACCATCTACCCTGGAAAGCATCAAGCCTAATTCAGAATGCACAGGATTTTGTTGTGGTTACTTGTTGGCAAGGAAAAAGCACTCTGTGTGTGTTCAGAGGTATGGCTGTTTTCTCCCATTCCCTGGCTGAGGCACAGTTAGTCCAGAAAATGGGTTCTGGTAAATGAAAGCCTTGAGTGGAGTGGGTTATTGATCAGATGTGAGCTCCCGAGCACGCATGCACATAGGTGTCACTCTGGATGTGAGCTCTAAAGCTCACCCGAGGGCTTGCATGGAGATGAGAAATGTGTGCATGTTTACTTGGAGCACGTATGGGTGATGCTCAGTGTTTGATGTGAGGCAGGATGTCGAGCATCTGTGCTCAAACGTAGTAGTTAGAAATAACTTTCTTTCTTGGATTCTTGACTGTTGAAGACAAAAGTGGACAGAACAAAGCCGAAGCTATTTTGCATCAGGCAGGGATGGGTTGTTTATTATAAGAAAATCCCAAACATCTGGGTACCAGGATATGAAACAGAGTGAAGCACTGAAGCAAGCCACAAGGGGACAGAGCAAATTAAATTAATTACTGATCACGGCACTTCACAGCCACAAGGCGCATATAGTAGCAATGCCTTTGAGAAGGTATTTGCCGCCTCAACTCTGCTTTTGTTCCAATGTGCATTTTTAATTCTGGGGGTTCATGCATGCATTTGTATGGCGTTCTACTAAATTCAGAAAGGAGCCTGACTCCTCATCCCTGGAAACCTGCCTTGAAAAGGGCAAATGTTTCAGGGGAGAGATTAAATCCCTGAGAGTTTTGTAAAGGAAAGCTGGCATTTTTGAAACACTGCAGTTTGTTCTGCTGGCTGCTACTTAAGGGTCAGTAAATCTTCCTCCTGGCCTTTGTCATATCTGTGAATAATAAATAAAATCAGGAAGGAATTAGGATGGGGAAATATAGTGAGTCTGAAGGATGAGAGCTGTGAGAGAGAAATGAAATGAGAATGGCTATATTTTCCTCAAGAAGAAAAATGTGAGGGGACAGAAGAAGGAGCTTGAAAAAGCTTTTTAAAAAGGCAAGAAAATGCTTTGGGAAAGAGGGGTGGTGTGTGGAGACCAATGAGGCCAAGGGTACTTTTGCTTTCTTTTAATGTACAAAGTGCTTTACAGTCTTTCAGATTTCAAAACGACTTTTTCTATGCTTACTCAGAAGTAAGCCTCATTGATTTAAGTAGGATCTACTTCCTAGTAAGTTTGCATCCTAGCAGCAACTCTGAGAGATAGGGTCATTGCCCCCCCCCACCCCATTTTAAGAACACAGGACTAAGATTGTGTAATGTCATGCCAATGAGTTGTCAAGAGGTAGGATCTGAACCCTGATCCAAAAACAGATATTTTTTTTGCATCTGTTTAGAAACAGAGATTTGTGGTCAGAGTGATTGCTGAGCAGCAGAATAAGGTTGTAAGGAACACCAAAACGCCCTTGAGCACTTTTCCATCTCTTTCTGTCTCTGGTACTACCGTAAAAGTTCTTGTTTGGGGTGTACCAGAGTTCCACTGTGGATCAGGCACAGCTAGAGCTGTTAAGGCAAGGGAACAATTTCATCACTACTTGGAGATCTTACAAAACTCATGAGGTTATTGTGAGGCTGTTCTATTAGGCAAGCCCCTAGATTTCCTCTTGCAAAGACAGTCTCCAGGTGACACTTGTTCATCTATCCCAAAAGCTGTTCTTCATTTATACTCCTATTGGCATACACATAACATTGAAATGTTGGTTGTTGCTTTTAAATGACAATATTACTATGCATTCATGCAAAGTCCATCTTTGCTTCCTGCTAGTGTCACTTGAAATCCTACAGTAGGGCATCACCTTTCATAGAACCAACTAAAACATCACAAAAAAACAACAGCAACAATCTTGCTGTACCCGAAAAGCTAGTCAGTTTATTGTGGCTTAAGCAAATGTGTTGTATCTAGTCCACAAGTGCTTCTGTCAGAATAAATGCATTAGTCTTTCAGGTGCTACAAGACTGTTGCTTTTGCTGCATCAAACTATTAATCTTCAGATGGATCCCTTGAAAATATACAATCCTGACAGACTCTGCCTTTGGAAGCTGTTAACAAAATAACTAGCAGGCCTCCGGGGTTCATCACAGGTCTTCATCAGATAGGATGTGAAGCTAAACAGCAAAAAGGTAGAAGATAGGAGATGTTGGGGCCGGCGCTACCATTAGGTAGAGTGAGGCTGCTATTTCAGATGGCCAATGCTGGTGTGCAGTGAGGTGCTGGAGGACTGGTCTATCTGTGCACCCTTTAGGCAAGCCTGGTGCCCTTAGATGCAGTGGAGGATGGCCCATCACCAGTGCTGACATGAGATTCAACTCCCAGTCTGGTCAGCTTCTGTAAATGGAATGGAAGAGGCTGCCATTCTCACCCTTTGCCTCAGGCAGTGGAATGTCTTGACCCAGCCTGGGAGAAGCTGTTCATAAAAAGATCAAGAAGCACAGCCTGCTCTTTTGCATTATACTGAGGCAGCAGTGCGTGCTGTTAAGATGGCTGTATGTCTAGGCACCCTGGGCCTCCTGCTTTCACAATCCATGCAGCCCAATATGTGAAATAAATTGATGAGTCCCCCTTCCTTTCTTTTGTATGCAAAGGGGAGGAGGTGCGTTGCTCCCTCCTGCAGAATTGAGACAGGAGATTGCATTACTGATGCCAGACCTCAGAGGAATTAAATATAAGCCCTGGAGTTCAGTCTAGGATAAATTGCTTTCAGCTTCTGGGAAAGCCTGAAGCAAGGCACATTTGAGACAAGGCAAACTTGGTATCCTAAAGTGAATCCTGCAAGGCAGCTCAATTTGTTTTGGGACTCTGTATTTATTAATTTTGTTGTCTCTTTCATCACAAAAAAATAGCTAATTCCTTCCTTCCTTTCTTCCTTCTCACCCACCCACCCACTTTCTTGCCTGGCATGTACAGATCATTCTGCTGTTTCACCGCAGTACACCTTACTGCCCTCTCAAACCACTCTGGGGAAATGTCAAAATGGCTCGCCACATTTTGATATGGCTCACCACATTTGACATCTAAAAGAGCCCTTCAGCTATGAGGTCCAGAGTTATTGTGCAATTTCAGCACAGTAAAGGGTCAGTAGATTCTGTTTCTAACAGTCAATCCTTCTTACCAGGGAACTCTGGGAATTGTTGCTCTGAGTGGAATAAATGTCTTCTAACTGTTCTCAGCATCCTTAATAAACTACAGCTCCTAAGACTCTTTGGGGGAAGCCGTGACTGTTTAAAGTGGTATCATAGTACTTCATATGCATGGTGTGAATGTGACCTAGGTGAAGCTTGGATCAGGTCCAGCGTGGGTTTCCTTATGTTTTAAACCAGAGGTTGATAACCTGTTGAAGATGATGATGAACCTTATACTAGTCCAGTAGTAGGGAATCTCTAGCCTATGGTTCTAAGTTGGCCCAGCACAAGTCCCAATTTGGTCCACAAGGCTGTTTTCCCCAAACCACACCCACCTGCTCCATACCTGATGTCATGTGTGATGTTGTCATAAGGATCTGTCATAAGGAACAGTTGGGGAGTTTAAAGTGAGCTCCTAATTCTTCCTTTGCAGGTGTGGCTCGTAGACTGGCTGGGATCAGTGTCACAAACGAAATCAGTATACTCCAACATCATCCTCAGGGCCACAGTTTACTCATTCCTGTTCCAGATCCTTGCACTCAGTGCTATTTTTCTAGAAAAACAGGTACCGGAACTCACCCTTGTACTCTTATGGTGCCCACCTGAGAGGTGCCGGAACTTAGTTCCAGAAAGTTCTGGCCAAAAAAAGGCGCTGATTACAGCTACTTATATGACCGTATCAGCCTAACAATTCCCTGCACTCCAGTCATTTTATGTATTGCTGCAGATGCTTTGCTAGCTGTTAAATTTTGTATTTGTTTATTCCACAATAGCTGCTATTTTTGTCCTGCAATAAATTCTGAAGCAGAGTGTGTTAGTATACTGATCATCCCCTTAGGAATGTTTAATAGTTTGCTCTTACAATGCTTGCGTTGATTACACTGTAATCGCTGCAGAATGGCCACTATAATAATACTTAGACACATTCAGATACATTTTGGAGCTTTGGTTATTGGGGGGGAGAGGAAACGGAAGCATTTTCCTGTTTATGCCCATGTACGAGAACTGGTGTGGGGAACCTTTGGTCCTCCAATTTTTCTGAAATACATTTCCCAACATCCCTGGCCATTAGCCATGCTTGCTAGGGCGGATGAGAGTCCTAAATCAGCAACAATTGGAAAGCCAAAGGTTCCCCCCACCAACATAGCTGCCAAGTTATCCCTTATTTTAAGGGATTTTCCCTTATGCTGAATAGGCTTCCTCGCGAGAAAAGGGAAAACTTGGCAGCTATGCCCACCAACCTTCACTAGAGATGGGCTCCCCTGCTTCCCATTTGATTTGCAGAGAACAGGGAGAGGGAGGCAAGACCACTCTAGTGCCTTTGGGTACAAACTAACAACATCTAAAAAGTATCTCCAACATCTCCCCAAATGTAAAGTTAGAGACAAAATAGTCTCACTGTTTTATCAGGAACAGGTACCAGATAACAGGGAGCATCCCTGGCAAGCTGACCCAACCCAAGGCATTCTGCTGCCTGAGGCAGCAACAACAAGGTAGCACCTCCTGTTTCATGTACAGAAGCTGATCAGAGTGGCATTTGAATCTCAGTTCAACACCAGCAGTGGGGCACCACACTAGGAAGCCTCCTTAGTGCCTTACACTGAATCAGACCATTGTTTCATCTAACTCAGTATTGTCTACACCAGGTATCCCCAAACTTCGGTCCTCCATATGTTTTGGACTACAATTCCCATCATCCCTGACCACTGGTCCTGTTAGCTAGGGATCATGGGAGTTGTAGGCCAAAACACCTGGAGGGCCGCAGTTTGGGGATGCCTGGTCTACACTGACAAAAATATACACGTGCCAGAACCCTGACCAGGGTAAAAAAATGGAAACTTTACTTACGCTAATAAAGCTGTCTTGTTCAGAAATCACACTATGCTGGCCTCAGGGTAAAGGCTGGGATTCACCATATTTTCAGCGTTAATCTCTTTGGACTTCTTCCATCTTCACAAAGGTTTCCATCCCCTGTTAGCTATTTTGGATCTTTTTCACAGCACTATGCCCTAAGGGCCGCTACTGTGTGTGTGTCAGCTTCTGTCTCACAGCAAAGCAGCCCACTCCTGATAGCAAGTGTCAGTGTGCAAGCAAGAGAACGTGCTTGGGGGAAGCCCACATGCAAATGCCACAGAGAAGCCTTAGGCAACATAACCACATGCTTAGTAACATGAATGATGCATCAATAAACTGCACAAGGGAGGTGATTAGATTGAGAAGAGCTAGAGAGAGAGAGCTCAGGGTTTTGAAAAGGGACTGAACGGTACAAAACTAAGAGCATCAGAACTTCCAAGAACCAGACTTGGACACATAATTGGTGAGCTTGCTGCTAATGCATGAAAAGGCTGATATTCAGAGAGAGTTTATTCATTCATTTCATAACAATTTATACACTGCTTGGAAAAACAAACAAACAAACCTCAAAGCACTTTGCAGAACAAATAAAACTTTAAAATTATCAGTGAAAAGCATAAAACTATTTAAAACAAAATAAAAATAAAAACCGGCAATAATCTAAAAACAGATGAAAACACACAGCAGCATTCTACAGATCTGTGACATTATTCTTCAATCCCACAGAATTGAGGAACTTCTGAACCACCGAAATGTCTTACAGGATTGTGGTGTGAGAGAGTTGCAAATGTATCCGCTTAAAGAATAACATGATAATGAAATGTAGCTTAAATGAATATGCTTTTCATGGATTTAACACATTCCTTTCACAATTAAACAAATACAAGTGTAAGCCTGAGAAACATTTGGTGGTGGAAGGAAAGACTCACCTGTGCAGGTATCACTCGCTGGGTCAGATTTTTGTTTTTAAGAGGGACAACAGATCCCTTTGATTTTTAAAAAGCCCATAGGATTTTCCTGAATATTCTTCCATCTCTGGCAACCTTGATTATGATGCAGGGTTTAAAAACATTTGTCCTTAGAAGCCCCTTAACAGTTTTTGTAATGACATTTACAGTAATGGCAAAGACCATTGGTGATTGCAAGGTTAAATCCTCCCAGACCAGATGAATGTAAAGAACATACGGTTATCAAATGGCTACTAGCCAAGAAGCCCAGCATATACATAGTCTTGCCAGGAGCATTATGGTTTTGGAATCCTCTAATGGCTATTATTCTGAGTACTGCAGATGAAATGTTTATCAGCTCTGGGCTGTAATAGAATTCCATTTTCATCAATCACTTCCAGATCACAGGCAACTGAGGTCCAGATCCTAGGAATATCCATTACTGATGACAGTGTGAAATAAACTATGGTATAAACCTGGATTGTTACTGCATGTCCTCGTCCACACATGTCTGTGATTACAGCAGGAACACATGTTTGGGTTTTTAGCTAGTTTGAGTCACAGCATGCCATGGGACAATTTATACAAGGGTGAGTTGGATTTGAAGAATATGTGGTTTATCATAAAGAGAGGAGGATTGATTATTGACATAGACAGCATGGAGCAACCTGAATCTGGACACTGACAGCTTAGGGGGAAAAAACTCTTAAAGGTTTGATAATCTAAGGAAGAGCATTTCTTGGGACAGAGGGAGGGGGGAGAGGAAGGTATTTTGAGCTTTCTCTGAATCGAAGTTTGCTTGCCATGGATAGTAGGGTGCAAAGGGATTTTCCGATGCATAACTTGGGTGGAGGTTTCTATCCTTGATGGATGGTGAGCGCTGATGACTGACTATGCATATACCTGTAGACACCACAGTATTCCAGGTACAGAGCTAGGCTTAACTTATTTCATTGGCTCCAACAAGATTTAGTCAGGGCTAACCTTTGCTGCACAGGAGCCATTATTTCCAGATAAGGTATATTGCATTCAAGCCAATAGGTTTTTCAAGTAAGGCGATTTCTTCTGGAGGAAAACAACACCACAGTGTGACAATTTCCAGAGGTCCCAATGGAAACAATGGAAGAATGAATATAGCAAAAGTGGGGCTCCTTCACACTTTTATGCAGAGTGCTGAATCCTGGAACCCACCTTAGACATGGACCTATGCAGTTGCTTTGGAGGAAATACTTATTCCTCAGGGATCTTCCGCACAATCATTTTTATGCAGTACTGTATAAGATATGTGCTTCCCAAATCTACATATCTGCCCTAAAGGTAGTGCTGTACTTGTGTTGTTGTATTACATTGTTTTTCTGAGCATCTGAAGTGTGAAGCTTGTGCCTGAGAAAATGCATTTTATAATTACATTTAGACCTCTTCTCCAAGGAGCTCAATGCGGTGTGTACATGGTTATCCCCCTCAAACCCTGATAGCATGTCTGATGCTATTGCTGCGTGGAATGTTGTTACGTGAGTGTTATGGACATCCCTGTGCCATTGTTTGTGATGTCATTTGCAACAGAACTCTCTCCCTTCCACCTGGACCTGTTCCCCTTTGTGTGCCTATTCTTAAGGTTTATTTTATTTGCTTTCCAAAAGAGAGAGGGGTGTGTGTAAGCAATCTACTGTATGAGTCTTCCATGAGGCTACATCTAGCCAGATTCGTAAGAAAAGCTGAATAGTGGCACAGATATCCTGGTTCCTTAAAAGTATCATCCTGTCTCTTACATGTTACCAATAGGAGCCTTAGAACTGTGGTAGTGCTCTGCACATGTTGATGCTGTTAGATGTGGTGCTCTCTAGGTGTTGGGGACTACAATTTCCATAAGCCTCAGCCAGTCTGGCCGAAGGGTAGAGATAGTGGGAGTTGAGGTTCAATAACACTTGGAGGGATATCACATTGGCTACCCTGGCTTAGCACATGGTAGGGAACCTTTTCCCTATCAAAGAGATGTGATTTTTAAAAAGGGGTGTGTGGAAATGGATTCTGCGTATCAGATTTTAAACATTCTTCCTGCTAAGAGACAGTATACACTGCTCTCTCTCCTCTCCTCTCACCCTAAATCACATTTATTCTCACGACAACCTTGTGAGCTTAGGCTAGGCTGAGAGACAGATTGACCTGAGGTCACCCGGTAAGCTTTGTGGCTGAGCACTGATTTCAACTCAGGTTTCCACCACCTAAATCTGAGACTGTAACCACTAGTTCTCATGGATAGGCTATTTAATTTTTTAATATTTTTAAAGCACTGGTCCCAGTCAATAGGTGGGATGCTTTTTCAGATGATACCTCTTATTATCATTATCATTATTATTACACTTTTGTACATGGAAAGCGTTATATAAATTATTAAGAGTAATGATTACAAAGCGCCTTGGACAAGGCAAGGAAAATAACAAGAGAAACTAACATTAATTTAACCTACTTTTGCCAGTGTGCTCCTAGGGTGCTCCTTGCAATTCCCGACATGGTCTATATTTTGTTGCTTGAGCTGTTTCAAGGTCAGCGTCAGCTCACAGCTGTCACATCGCACAAAGATCGCATGTTCAGGGGCTTGTTCAAGGTTCATATCATTTTCGGTTCTTTCTCTCTGGATAGCCATCTCCTTGGGGAAGACAGCTTGGCTTTGCAATGGGAAAGAATGAGCTTATGCATGGAGATGATGGTTTCTCATGGCAAAGCATTGCACTTGCCTTTCGCCATCATACAGGGGAAAGGACTGCATGTTCTACAGACTTTTACCTCTTCCCAGAAGTCGGCTGCTTCGTTCCATTAAACACACACCCATAATTTTGATACCCCAGTGCACCTTCTTTGCCTAAGAGCCCATTTTTGAGAGGATACCAAAAAAAAACCCACCTCCTACCGTAGGTACATTAGGAGAAAGGTTCAGCATTTAAAGAGGGGTCACCATCAAGAGTCAAATTCATTTCCAGAGACGCAGTCCCCTGCCCACTTCTCATCCTTTCCTGAAATGCTAATACTAAGCAAAGGCAGCATCAAGCTGGGATGAAGTCTGAACATGGACTTTAAAATGAAATTCTGCCAGGAAACTGCTGCATTACAGTTTGTCAGGCAATTCATTCAGGCCAAGTGCAGCTTGAATCCAGCTTGTAGGCTTGATTTTGTGTTGACATCACACTACATGGGTTCATTAGCTTATCAATGACAAAACATTAGTCTTACTACCTGTACTGCCTTGTTAATTGGACACTAACTATTTTGCTTTCAGGCAAACATTACTGCCTGCTCTTTTTGCATTTCACTTCTGTCTGAACTCACTCCTGTACATTTCTTCCTCCCAGAGTACGCTTGCTAATTCAGGATGATGATGATGATTTATTGAATTTATATACTGCCCTACACCTAGAGGTCTCAGGGCGGTTCCAGAGGTCTCAGGGTGGTCTCACGTGTCAGGATTACCCTTCAGGCTTCTGACAGAAGCAGACTGTGGTGCACAAAAGCTAGTAAATGTGTTGGCCTTGAAGGAGCCACAAAACACCTTGCTGTTTGTGCTCTACCAAACTAACACAGCTAGTCTTTTTGATGCTGCAATTCCTTGATTACCTTAATGAAAGACACTGCAGGAAGCCTGTTCCTCAGTCTAATTTAATGAAGTGGTACATTATTGGAATGATTGGACATGCACTTTGCCAAATTATATGGGAAAAGCAAATAACCAGAGCTTTCTGCCATGATTGAGATCCTTCCCCATTGCTCTCTGCTGTCTATTCAGCAGCTGAAAAAATAATTATTTTCTTTCCACCCCCAACTCCAGGGTAAAGCATTTGGTTTTCCCAAATCACTGTTTTGATGGGAAATTTGCTTTCATGCATTCCTTGGATCATCTCCTTCCCTACATCCCAGGCAACTGTTAAGATTGCTCAAATGTGTGCCCTCTCTAGACACTATCCTTTGTTTGAAGTACATTTCAGCTTCTCAAATGAACACTTTACATATGCATAACTGGTGTCCCCACCCCCACTCTAGGCTGTTGTAGCCCTTGATGGCGGAAAGCACTTACTTCAATGGCCCTTGATGGCTGGTGACTACTTCCAGCTACAGGGATTTGGGTTATGTTTTGCTCTGTAGGGCCTGAAAAAACAATTTGTCAGCTTTGTATTTAGCAAGAGAATTAGTATTCCTTGCATGTTTGCCAATTGTCCTGCTGTACTTTTAAATTAGCATTTTGGTTTTTTTGTGCCTCCAGTTATTCCCTCCTGACAAGGAAACAGACCCCATGAAAGACTGTCCTGGAACATTCTGTTGCTTGGGGGGACTGAGAAGTGCATTTTTTGAGACAGAGACAGAGACAGAGACAGAGACAGAGACAGAGACAGAGACAGAGACAGAGACAGAGACAGAGACAGAGACAGAGACAAGAAAGAAAGAAAGAAAGAAAGAAAGAAAGAAAGAAAGAAAGAAAGAAAGAAAGAAAGAAAGAAAGAAAGAAAGAAAGAAATTAGAGTAATGGCATGAGCTTTCATGGATGCATGTGATGGAAGTAGACTGTGGTCCACAAGAGCTTATGCCATTATAAATGTGTTAGTTTTTAAGCTGCCGCAAGACTCTTGTTTTGCTGCACCCAGACTAGCATAGCCACCTGTTTGGAATTTGTAAAAAAAGAAAGCCTTTGTAAAAAGGATAGCCTTCTCCTTCTCTAAATTGCTTTGGAGTTTGAAAGGGGTTAAATAAGTAAATGTGCTGCCCATTTTTAAATCTACAGATGCTAAAGCAGGCCATTCATCTAGTGGCCAGTGCCAAGTAAAAATCTCTAT
Organism: Zootoca vivipara; assembly: GCF_963506605.1. Classification (NCBI taxonomy): domain Eukaryota; kingdom Metazoa; phylum Chordata; class Lepidosauria; order Squamata; family Lacertidae; genus Zootoca; species Zootoca vivipara. Next base: position 85,639,198 of record NC_083276.1, on the reverse strand, counting down.
CTGATAGGGTTGGGAAGGTTTTCTGCATTGAAAGAGAGTTGGTTTTGTTTTCCAGCTGAGATCTAGACAGAAGTCGCCCTGGTGGAGCAAATCCCCCCCCCAAAAAAGCTAATTACTGTGGTTGGGGGGCTATTTTAATTAAAATTGTAGCTGTGGAGGAAAAGGTTAAATCTTCTCTCTTTATGTGCTGCAGTCCTAATAAAAACTTGGTGGGTGGAGGGGAAGTTCCTGCTTGTGGGCTTCTCATAGGCATCTGGTTGGTCACGGGTGGTGCTTTGGCCTGTCACTCTCCCTCCCTCTCCCAGTATTTTGAAATCAGTCACTTTTTGCATTGATGGGTTACCAAAGTAAAGAAACCTTTGATCACTGACCCAGTTAGAACAAGTCTTAGTGGACAAACCAAAGAAATCATTATCCCAGTTTTTTTTTTGTATTACATTGAGCATTAAGACGGATCAGCCAGGATGTATCATGAAATTTAATGGGAATTTTCTAAAATATACATCATTGCAATTATGAAAGCATATGTGGAACCACACAGATAAATACGCAGCGGCTCCACGTCTGAGAGAAAACTGCATCAAAATGAGGGTGCTTATTGTGATATTTTCCTGAAGTGCTATGAAGAGAGAATATTTTTTTTTTATCACTGCTAATGGTAATGCGAAGAGGTTGTGGAAATAAATCCTAGCAGCAACAACAAATTACCCCCCCCCCCCTTTTTTTTACCATAAATCATTTCTTGACCATAAGGTATTTTTGTGACTTCTATCAAAGGACTTATAAGGCGATTAAGGATAAAAAGACACTTCTGTATGAATGTGGAACGAGAATTGCTTATGCAATACATCAGAAAATAAATCAGATACTGAGACTTCAGAAAGTGCTAGGTCAAATTACGGGATATGGCAATTCTGAAACCAATGAACTCTCTTGTGTTCTAGGTGATCGTTGTGCCAACCCACAGGGAGAAGAACCATGACTTCAGTTCTCTACAGCGTCCGTGAGTATTCTCTTGAGTCTCCAGGGAACCTCTAGATTGCTACCTCCAGGTTTTGGGTAGCCTTCGGCAACATGCCATCCGCAGTTCTTCCCCCAGTGACAGTCCTTGCAGCCATCAGTGGTGCTCATCCTATCCCTGTGGGAATGTTAAGGAAGGTAAGAGAGGATATATTGTTTTGATATTATCCCTCCTCACTCACACTAGTGAGTAAACAGCAGAGCAACATTCCTTTTGCAACTTATCGGAAGCAAGTTGATGATTCGTTTGAATCCTTTAATTAAGCAATCCAGTCTGGGTTGTCCAGTCTGGATTGTTCCTGGTAAGTTTCCCCTTTATTTCCCTCTTAAAATAATAACAACACAAAACAGCCTTCGTTAAAAGTAAGAAGTTTTACTCACATTCAGTTCACAGCAGTAATCCGAAGGCAGGCTTTATCTTGTGGTTACAGTGAAAAGAAGTCTGAGCTTCATCTCAGACTTTCTGCTTGTGGGCTCCATTCTGTGTGAAGGTTGAGCCATGTGCTGGCTAAGAGCCATCAAGAGTAAGAGGGTAAAGAGTGAGATGGTTGCATGGCCAGCCCTTTTATCTGGTCAGCTAGGGTCACTCACGCCCATCTACCTGGTCATACACAGGGGGAGGAAGCTCCAGAGCAGGTATGACAGGAAGTCCTCCCTGTCTGGAGCCACATCTCCCTGTGTGTCCATTCTAGGCAAAAGGAAAATGTTGTACTTGACTGCTCTAGTAATAATACATCCCACACACCCTCTGGGACCAAGGCAAGTTGTGACTACTGTTGCTGGAAGCAAAAGGAGATCTGAATGTAGAATCAATATGTTTGCCCTACAGCAGCCTTCCCCAACCTGGTGCCTTCCAGATCTTGTTGGACTCCATCTCCAATGCACAGGGATGGTGGGAGTTGTAGTCCAACAACAACCAAAGGGATCCAGGTTGGGGTAGGCTGCTTAGAAGGATGTTATGGAATGGCTGTTTCATTCAGATCATAATGTTTCCTCCAGATGCTGGGTCTTTATTTGAATTTGACATCCCATCTCAATAGGGTCAGTTTCTGTTCCTTATCTGGACGCTTATATACAGACAAATATTCCTTGTGTTGCCCATCCTACATGGGCCCTGGCCCTCACTCACTTTCTGATGTGAAATGCAGTCCCCTCAATCTCCTGCTCAGGCCTTCAGCTGGATGAGAACCTGGAGAAGATGCAACAGGGGACAATGATGCGCAAGGTGAAGTCCAAGAACTGGAAGAAACCCCGGTACTTCATGCTACAGGATGACTGCATGACCGTCTGGTACAAATCCAAGATGTCTGGCAAAGCCAAGTCTGCCTGTGAGTTCCACTCCCTGCTCTGAATGATAGATAGCAAGGCTGGTTTCCATGTCACCTTGTCTTTGCGCTTGCACTTTCAGGCAAGCATATAGCACAATGTGGGGATCCTTTCATAAGGGTTGCAGAATGTCCAGATTGCAGAAGCCCCCACATGAAACTGTTTAATGACAGTCTGGCAACACCAGTCATTGGAAGAGATCAGAATGCAAAAATTGCACAATTCCAAGCCAAAAGACTACTTAACTTGATTTTTAAAAAGTGCTGGGCTGCAGCAGACTTCCACCGGGGAACAAGAGTACTGCTAGGTATTTAAGAGATTCAAGGCACAGACCCATAACGTAGATGCCAATTTAGATGCAAATTTAGATTGAATTTCAGATTGGGGTGTGAAAACTCTGATTCTTGATGTCACACTGTGCCAACAGGATGTTCTGGGAACAATACAATTGGATTAGACCCATCCTCAATCTCTTGGCAAGATCCACCAGCTGAAAAGAAGGCTTGTGGGAGTGGTTGGTTGCAGGGATACCAAAGAAGGATGTCAAAAAACGCCAGAGTGATCAGTTCTAGTGCTTTATTAAAAGAAGGTGTAGACTTACAGCAAATCAACCTGCCAGGTCTCCTAGCCTTTACAGATGCTGGATGGACACTGCAGCAAGGCGATGGCTTGTCCGCACCCAAGCAAACATGTAGACATCCTTTATGTACAAAACAACATACATCAGTTTACTCAGAAGCGCTCATCACACCTGGCCAGTGAGACCATGGATGGCAGCTATCCAAGGCTTCTCCCCTCTCAGGGGCTAGAGCCCAGCATCCCAAGGCTCACAGAAAAGCATAGCATCGAAGCAAGCCACTTAGTATACATCAAAGCAAGTGTAAACACACATGAGCTCATTCTTGCAACAACTACCAGTTAGTTTGGGGTTATCTCAACTACCAAGATGGTGTCTGCATGCCTTCCAGAACAATTCCCCTTTGGTTCAACATACTGCTGCCTATGTACTTATTAAAACTGCAAGTCTTGTCTGACATCTAATATGATTTCTCTTTCTTTCGTGTGTGTGTGTGCTTTTTCTCCATCCAGCTGTTGCCAATACTTACTTGCAAGTCCCTGTCATCATCTGATATCCAGCAACAGATCATCACAATGTGTACTACAAAGGGAAATGTTTGTGTGCATCTGCTTGTGTGCATGTTATGTTCTGAATGTCTTGCAAGGGGCATTTTAGATGTGCCTATCTGAAAACTAAAAGAGCACTGGGTATGGTGTACTGAACCTGACTTTCCTATATGGTGCCACTGGAAGGGGGACTGATCCTATCACGAAGTAAAGTGAGGTGATGACCTCAGGCAGCAGGAATTGAATATCAAATTGCCAGCCAATTTAATTGAAGTTTTTATGCATATGGTGCAATTTAGATTTTCTACCTTAGTCATTAAAATATGTTTCACAGGAAGAGAATATACTATATTTGGATTTAGCCTTGAGTGCTGGAAGTTATCCTCTGTTTGTTGCATAATCTGTTCTAGTACTGGATGTTTTCGTTCTGTCATCCACAGAGATGTTTAATTTTCTCTTGGAGTTTCTCTGAATGCCCGCCCTGCTGCTGGAACTTCTCCAGGCTAATGGTCCACTGGGTGAAACCATCTTGCCCACAACTGCAACTTTAAGATGTCTTCTGCCATCAGTTTATGCTGGATGTACATTATGTCCCAACATTAATTGATCCAATAAAATGCTTTTGCATCTCTTCCCCTGTGATCTGCGGAGGACAAAACTCTGTGACAGCACAGTAGCTCAGGACAGGATAGGAAGGGCTTGTGTGCAGAAAATCCTAGGGTCAATCCCCAGCATCTCTAAATTGGACTGGGAAAGACCCCTATCTGAAATCCTGGCAAGCCAATATAGACAATAAAGGCCTAAATGGACCAATGATCTGACTCAGTCTAAGGCAGATTTCTATGCTCTTACAGGGTTGTTGAACTAAGGTAAAGATAAAGGACCCCATGGCGGTTAAGCCCATTACCACATCTCATCAGTGCAAGGATCATAGCTGCCAAGTTTTCCCTTTTCTCACGAGGAAGCCTATTCAGCATAAGGGAATTTCCCTTAAAAAAAGGGAGAACTTGGCAGCTATGGCAAGGATTTCCACTTCTGCAACAGGACACACCCCATTGCTCCCCCAATGTGGGTCCTGCGCCCCACAAAATCAGTTCCAGAGGGTTGGGGAAAAACCCCTAGAACATATTTAGGGAGCATGCACAGGGGGAGAAGAAGTGGAGAGGGTTCCACTGCACAAGCTGAAATCCTTGTGCTGATGGCATCTTCATGTAGTGCTGCTTTGGATATAACCGTGTTACAGAAAAATCCAGGTGCGAGGCTGCTCTGACAACCGCTAGTTAAGAGTTGGGTGAATAGACAGACAGACATACAGACTAAATAAGATGAATATGTGAATAGATGAATGCTAGGTAATGATGCTGATGCTGCTACGTGCAGGGTCCAACCTAAGAAGCAAGGGTCTAATTTTGTACCTTAAGCTCTAACCTTTGCATGAAGGCTGATGTTTCTTGGCGGTTATCCCTCTCTCTCAAGTCTCAGTGAGTGATGTGGAGACCGTGCGCGAGGGATACCAGTCGGAGGTCCTGCAAAGTCTGGCGGAGGAGTTCCCAGCCGAATGCTGCTTCACGGTCGTCTTCCATGGGCGCCGTAACAATCTAGACCTAATTGCCAGCTCAGCGGAGGAAGCTCAGTGCTGGATCCAAGGCCTGCGGCGCCTTGTGGAGATTGTCACTAACATGGACCAGAAGGAGAAGATGGATCAATATCCTTACGTTGAATTATTCATTGTCCATTTCCATGCCTGGAAAGCCTGCCCTCGAGAGCTCAACTTTGTACAGTATTTGTTCTCCAATACTGGTCATACGACTCAGGATCCATATCAAATATGAGGTTGGTATCAACTGTACCTTGGTAGCAGAGCACAAGCTTTGCGCACAGAAATACTGGGTTCAATTTCTGGTGTCTCCAGGTAGCGCTAGCAAATACTCCTGCCTTAAATCCTGGACTGCTGCTGTCAGCCCATGTGAATGATCCTGAACTAGAGGGCCAGTGGATCTGACCTGAGATAAGGTAATTTCCTGTGTTCAATTTCTGACACTTGGATCTCTTTCTCTCCCTCCCTTCACAGCTTCAGCTGTCTCCACTATCTCTTCTGTGGTGCTTCCCTATCAATTCATTACTGTACTTCTGCAGTCACACCGTGTCCCTCTCCCTGCAATGAACCAAACTTTCTTCACTACCACCCAGCCATATCTTGCCTGAACTGCCCATTGTTCCAGTCTGCTTTGGTTCTGGCTTTTCCTCTTTTTATATACACTACTTGAAGCCATGCAAAACTGCAAATAACAGATTCTGAATAGAATGTATGGGAGGGGGAAGGTGGTGCCAGTTGTTGTATTTTATTGATTTCTGCTGTGAACTACTCTGCAATCTTAAATGGAGAATAATACATAAATGAACTGGCAAATAAATAGGTAACATTTTGAATGAATGTTATGAAAATTAAACCCGTGTTGGTGCATCTCAACAAGGTGCAATTGTTAATAGTTGCCAAATTCTAGGGATTATTAGACTGATGAGGAGTACACACAAGCACGTTTCTCGAAGCATCTTGGCTTGGCAACACTAGAGTGTGCTTTTGCGCTATGGCTAGTTTTGAAGACTTAGCTTTGCTCGGCCACTATGATACTGTTTTCCTTGACCAATGTCTTGGGCTGCACATGGATCTGTGACTGGTTCATGAAAGCTGATAAGGACAAGGATGGGCGTATGAATTTCAAGGAGGTGCAGCACTTGCTCAGGATGATGAACGTGGCTATGAATGAAGACCATGCCTTCCGGCTCTTCCAGGTAAATTTGGGTGCCGGGGTGGGGAAGTTACGGTACTGGGTTACACAGAGGGATCCCTGAGCTTGCTCTTCAAAAGATAACAGCACCTCATTTCCACCCATGATACACCCTAGTGCACATATATTCACTTCTGTTTTTCTTTGCTTACACGCTGTGCCCCCAAACATGGCTATTCTGTTGTACAGTATCATGATATCTCTCCGTCAAAGCATCACCCACCTGGCTGTGGCTCCTTGCCCATCTCTGTGTGTTGTCTGTTGTCTAGTCAAACTCAGTGATATAGAACAGAAATCACGGCAGGTCACCTGCAAAGACATCTCATGGCATCCCCAAGTCTCTCCATCATGTTGTTGATCTCAGTGGGGGCTGACAATGGACTCTGGCAAGAGCAGTGGTGGATCACCCCAGATCCAGAAGCTGCCCCCCCCATTCTACCCACACTCTTCATTTAATCCCTGACCCTTTACTACTCCTGCCTCCATCTAGTCATTTTGTGGTAGTTTAAAGCTCCTTGGGCAAGGACCACATGGCTATGATGTACTATGCATCAGCCAGTGCACATTTAGTGCTGTAGTAGTAGTAGTAGCAGCAGCAGCAGTAGTGTGTCTCAAGAATCCTCATGAGTAAACCTCCGATCCTGTATGCCCTGTGTAGCCAATGTGGTGCCTTCCAGATGTTGTGGACTGCCAACTCCCATCACCATCCTTCAACCACTGGCCAAGCTGACAGGTTGGAGTTGTAGTCCAAGCCATCTAGAAGGCCTCACATTGGCTGGCTCTGCCTCACCCCATTGCTTTTATCGCAATGTTCTCCTTTCTGCACAAAGGACCCCCTTGGTCAGAGACCCTTCCATTCCTTGCAGATTGCCGACAAATCAGAGACAGGTACACTGGAAGGGGAGGAGTTTGTGCTCTTCTACAAAGCACTGACTCAGCGGGACGAGGTGCTCGAGTTATTCCAGGAGTACTCCGAGGATGGCAAAAAGCTGACACTGTTGGAGTTTGTGGACTTCTTGCAACAGGAGCAGATGGAGGGGGCTGGCATTGATGAGCTCGCCATGGAGCTGATTGACAGATATGAGCCGTCTGAGACAGGTTGGCGGGGTGGGGGTGGAGGAGGAGGAGGAGGGAGAGCTGGCGTGCCCACAACTTGAACAAGTGCCCACGGTTAGCACAGGTTGGCCCTTGAATAGTGCCAAATCCTCTCTCAGAATAGGAGCTCCCAGGCATTGAGGGGGAGAGGGTGTCTGTGTGTCTCTCTTGTCCCACTAGATCTCCACAAAGCACTTATCACCACCTGCATCAGTTTCATGACACCTATTGCCATAGAAACTGATGCTTTCCCCCAGCACTCCAATGGCTCCTCTTTCACTGGCTTTGTCCAGTTCAGTGTCTTTTGTTTTTCTGGAGGCTAATTCCTCCTCAATATTGTTCTCTCTCCAACTGGCTCTCTCTTCCCACAGCCAAGGCTCGCCACATCCTGAGCATTGATGGGTTCCTCACGTACCTCTGCTCCCCCGATGGCTCCATCTTCAACCCTGAGCACAGGACAGTCTTTCAGGATATGTCTCAGCCCCTCTGTCATTACTTCATCTCCTCCTCCCACAACACATACCTGATGGAGGACCAGCTGAGAGGACAAAGCAGCGTGGAGGGATATATCAGGTAATCACAATCAAAAGGCAGTTGACTCAGAAGATACCTTTCACAATTATGACCTCTGTAAGATGTACTCTTTACACAAAGCTTGGTGACCAAACCACTTGAGCAAATTCAAATACAGTGGTGCCTCGCTTAACGAATGCCCTGCTTAACGAAATTTCTGCTTAACGAAATGATTTTTCGACCGGAGGTTGCCTCGCTAGACGAATTCATTTTATGAAAAATTTGTCTAGCGAATCACGGTTTCCCATAGCAATGCATTGAAATTCAATTAATGTGTTCCTATGGGCAAAAAAAATTTCAAAAAAATTTCAATGCATTCCTATGGGATTCGCTAGACGAATTTTTCGTTATAAGAAAAGACCCGTGGAACAAATTAAATTCGTCTAGCGAGGCACCACTGTACAGTCATACCTCGGTTTACAACCGCCTCGGTTTACAACCACCTCGGTTTACAAACACCGTGGACCCATCTGAAATGGATTAATTCACTTTCCATTACTTTCAATGGGAAAGTTCGCTTCAGTTTAAGTACAGACTTCCAGAACCAATTACACTCATACTTTGGGTTAAGTACGCTTCAGGTTGAGTACTCCACGGACCCGTCTGGAATGGATTAATCCACTTTCCATTACTTTCAATGGGAAAGTTCGCTTCAGGTTAAGAACGCTTCAGGTTAAGTGCACTTTCGGAACCAATTGTGGTTGTAAACTGAGGTACCACTGTACATGTTTAAGTAGGAGAAAAGCCCACTAGAAATCTACATCTCAAGGCCTAGTCCCCAGATCTCCTGAGCTTTTTATTAAAAACTGACTGGAATTGCTTCAGACACTGGTGAACCTCATGCATAGATTGGATCCCCTCAACATTACAACCTCTTCCCCCAAAAAACTTTCCTCACTTATTATGCCTGAGAGTGCAGTTCCTCTACAGTAAAGCAATGACATGACAAAGGCACCAGAATACCAGAGAAGTCAGCTACTGGTGGTATGGATTCAATTCTGGGCCTTCCAGAACCAGGCCTGGAGCCCAGTTTCCAGAACCATTGCTTGTGTGTTGGAAGCCACAGGCCTTCTAGGGTAGGGTTACAAGAAGTCAAAATCCACTAAAAGGCACTATCTTTTCATAAAGGGGCAGCATTGTCATCCCTTCTTCCTAATACCAATACACAGGTTTGCTATCACTAAATAACTGGCCCTTGTGGGGTTAGAACAGCCACTAGTTCGAAGTGTGCAGAATTTTTGGTTCTCCAGATGTTGCTGAACTATAACACCCATCTGTCCCAGCAAGTATAGCCAATGTCCAGGGATGATGAAAGTTGTAGTTCAGCAATATCTGGAGGGTCAGATGTTCCCCACAGCTGTTTTACTCTTCGGACTTTCTTCTTCACTTCCTGGTTCAGCAAATCTAAGGTTGGAGAAATCTGTCAATTTCTCTCAATTTCTAATTTTTAAAATTTTAAGTTCAGTTCCACATCATATTTCCACATCAGTTTGCATTTGTTTGTTTTTTAAATGTCTTCATGAAAATCTACCAGCATTTTAGTGATGATTTCTTCCAAAATACATTATGCCTAATCTAAGTCCCTCCCCTTACCTGGCCATCCCCTGGCAACACCTCCCAAGGCAGGATTGGACGCTAGGCTTGGGTAGGCGGAGACCCCTGGCATCCTACCTGGGAAGGCGGTGCCAGCCCCGAAATACCAGGGAGTCGCCCTATGGGATCAGGGGGCTGCACGCGACCACGCAAAAGTCGCCCCCCATTTGATGTGTGGAGCGGTCATTGCAAAGCACCTTCCTTACTATAATGCATCTTGGTGTGCTATTTTCATGAATATATGCATTTTTATGCTTACTTTACATTTTTGTACACATTACATGGTTGGAGAACTACACTGCAAAATTCAGAGATATGTGAATTTCAAAGAAACACTACCTATGTTTCAGTTTGTGTATTGTTTTGAAAAGTGTGAATTATGGGCTCACAAAAAAGTACCCACATTTTCATGTTATCCACAATGTTTACTTCCTGCCTTTAGACTGAAGACAGATGTAATGTGTACAGAGGGGAGGAGCTGAGCTGGAAATGCTACTTATTATTTCCTCTGAAAAATGGTTCCGCAAGTTTCAAGTAGAATATAGCTTTGTACAGTGCTGACTGGCTTCCCCACCCATTCCTGTAATGTTACCAAGACCCTTCAATCCCTGGAGCAGTTTTGTACTTTCAGAAGTGCCCATTTTGAAGTAATAAGGTGATTAATGAATGGATAAAATGCATGAAAATTCATGCAACACTTAAAAATAATAATACCCCAGCTGAACCCTGGTGAGAAGGGAAAATTAGTAGGTGACCCAGCATTTGATATTATTTGATTTGCTGGCGTGTGCACCTGTTATTTCAGTGATGAAGTTGGAAGGAAGCTGGGCTCTCACCCTGTAACTCAGGGACCCACTCAGACCTCTTTTTTTAATATTACCTCGGTCTTCACCCCCTCTACTTTAATATTCAAGCACCGAGCTGAGAGCACAGGAAATTGCTATTTGGAAATGCCCCCAAAGTGGAGAAATGCCTGGTGCAACCAATACTAGTTTCAGGCAAGCACAGGCAGAGCATAGCTGCCAAGTTATCCCTTTTTTTAAAGGGATTTTCCCTTATGCTGAATAGGCTTCCTCGCGAGAAAAGGGAAAACTTGGCAGCTATGAGGCAGAGTATGACCTGAGAGCCTTTTTGCCTCAAAGGATTTGGCATTGTAAAAAGTGATTCCCCCAAACCCATGTTTCAGACTAGCAGCAAAGGGTGCTGCTCACAAACTGAGAGGCTAGGAAGGGCTCGTGAATTGCCTTCTTTTCCTCTGCAGGGCTCTGAAGCGGGGCTGCCGGTGCCTAGAGGTGGACTGTTGGGACGGAGCTAATGGGGAGCCCATTGTCTACCACGGCCATACCTTCACCTCTAAGATCCCCTTCCGGGAAGTTGTGACAACCCTCGATAAATATGCCTTCCGGGTAGGTTGGACTTTTCTGCCAGAAGGAATGGGGTCAGTAGGGTGGAATTGTGAAGGCTGCTGATTTGTTATCCAATTCAAGGAGTTGCTTTTTTTGTTTTTGTTTCTTGTTTTTTTTTTTTAAAAATTATTTTTATTGGAATTTTATTTACAACATAACACAAACCTCCCACCCCCCAATACACACAAATCCACCCTCATTTAATCAAGGTGTTGTTTTTATTAAATTCCCCCATCCTCCAGACAGAACATCAAAGTTGTGAGAGCCTAATTTTAGTTCCCGTTGTCCCCAAACCCATCCCTTTTTTTAGATTTAAATTCGGCACACCATCTTTCCTTCTTGTTGTTCCAAACAGCTGTGGTTCCACAGTTTTGCCACATCCCAGCAGTGGCTTCGTTTCCCTCTATCCTACTTGTCTGCTCTCCGGGAATCCTGAGTTGAAGGTGGCTCGCTATCCCTCAAACAGCTCCATTCCCCTCTTTATGTCACCAGACTCCACCTTCAACCTCCCACACTTTAGGGCTATTACTGCCTCTAACTTCTTATGTCTCCATTCTCCCAGGCTTCTAAATACCCCATTATCCTGTCTCTTGAGAACCACTGCAGCATAGAGCAGCAGGACATCATGGCACAGCAGCTGAGGGGGATTCTGGGAGAGAAGCTCCTCACCACCACCATTGATGGACGTGTCCCAGTGCAGTTGCCTTCACCAGAGGTGGAGACATGGTGTTGTCAATTGTCTTCCCTTAACATGGGCTTACAGAGCTTGATTGCAATCCTAGGACTGTTATGTTAACACTCAGGTCACCCAAATTCTTTTATTAGTCTGAAGTATTAAAATGGTGGCCATAGGAAGGGGAGGAGCCAGAGGTGAGGGGTGAAGGTCAAGGCAGATGAAGGGACTGGAGGGGGTTCCAAAGGAGCTTATTGTGGGAATTAAAGCATTTTTTTGTCAGAACCACTAAGGGGAACTTCAAGAAGAGAAATAAAGGCGGAAAGGAGCAGTTGCACTGGAGGAGCAGAGGTACTGGAGGGAGACGTATTGGGGACACTTAGTGGTTGATAGTTGAAGTCATGGTGAAAGATTGAGTGAAAGTGCATCGGGGGACCTTTAATTGAGCAGGATGTTTGCTGTGAGCATATTTAAGAGGCTGCATACTTGTGGAGAAAGGCAGAGTTTTACAGGACAGCCTACCTGAGCTGGTGTTGCTAGAAGCCCTTCCCCATCACCTGAACTCAAGGCACCACCATGTCTCCCCTGATATGACCCCCCCTGTGTCCTCATGCAGGAACTGAAGGGCAAGATCATCCTGAAAGGGAAGAAGATTGGACACCTGGAAGATTCTTTGAATGGGCATCTGGATGAGCCGCCTGAGCGGGAAGAGGAGGAGGAGGAGGAAGAGGGACCAGAGGCAGAGGAAGAAGTCCTGCGCAATGAAGACAAGAAGAAAGAGAAGGTACATGGAAACCCTGGTTAGTTGGCTCTTTAGAGGTAATGGCAGCTCAGGGTTCCGCCAGGCAACCTATGTTTTCAGCATCCATCCTGGAGTTGCCTATGCAAAGCTTACATAACAGTTAAACTACGTCCAGTCTTTATTGAGCATTCATTGCCATGTGTTTGTGGGGAGGTTATGCAACAATTTGCCAGCCAAGTGTTGATACGTATTCCCATTAATTGTTTGCTCATCCCACAATTTCAATGCATTTCGCCATCATTTCCCAAACTGCTAAAAGTCTGGGGTTTGCTTGCTTAAAAAAATTGTTGCACTAGCACCGTAGAGCGATATGTGCTTGAACCTCACCTGCCAGATACTGACAGGTGGGAGGCACCTGCCCTCATAAGCAGGAGTGACTGATGACAATACACACATACAGGTGAATTTTTGATAGAATGTGAGCTACATTGATTCTACTGGGAAACCCCGAGACCCCGATGTGAAGAGAGGGCAAACGTGCTTACACTGCACTACAGCCTTTGAACCATTTGGAGATAGTGGCTCTTTCTCAGAAGCAAAAAGGGGCTCTTCTCCCATTGCAGGAATATGTGAAGCTGCCTTTGTATGTGAGTCAGACCACTGGTCCATTGTGTTCTCTGACTAGCAGCTCTCTCCAAGCTCCCAGGCAGGGTTTTAAATTAGTCTTTTTTAAAAATTTGAAATGCCAGGGATGCAAAGCACATAGGCTCCCCGCTGAGGTATGACTCCTCCTCCCAAACATTCTAACAAAAGACAGGTAAAGTTCCCGGGGCCAAAACTCTACCTGCCCCTCACCAGTTAAAGGCAAAATAAGCCTCCCCCCCTCACACACAAAGCCTTATATTTTGATTTTATTTTTAGCAGGTGTGGGACTCAATCTTACTCCCGTGTCTGCAGTACACATGGTCATCATTTACAAGTTGGTCTCACGTTCTTTGCAGAAGGCCAAACAGTCCCTCTCCCAGGAGCTTTCTGACTGCATTATCTACTGCAAGAGCGTGCCCTTTCACAGCTTCCAGCACTCCCGCAGCCACTACAAGTCTTACGAGATGTCCTCCTTTGCTGAATCCAAGGCCCGCAAGCTCATCCGAGAGGCTGGTGAGAAACCGGGGATGGAGGCAGCCGGCAGGCAAGACATTAGAAACATGCATTGATGGGCCCGTGACTCCTCTGACTCGTCCCCAACATACACAAAGATGTTAATTATTTGCCCCATATTGCCAAACAGTGAGAAAGTCAGAGGCAGCACTCCCCGATTCAGTTTCCTGTGGGTCAGAGAACATGCCAGCACAGGATAGTGGAAGCAAACAACCTCTCGTAAGCAGGCAGCAAAGCCACTCTAATTCTGCATCAAATTCCCAGAAAGCAGTTTGTGAAGACCTGCACGTGCATTGGGGTGGGGTGCGCACCCTAATTCCAACTAACCAGCTAGAAATTCCACGTTCTCTGTCTACATTTTAGGTAAACTGGATGCAAACTGTTTCTCTGACACGCATGCACCCCACTTAGTTGCAGATGGTCACATTCTCCAAGGACTAATAACTGGAGATGGGGTTCCCCAAATACCAGATTTCTAAACTTTTGATGTGCTAACTACCTCCTGCAGGAAATGACTTCATCCGCCATAATGCCTGGCAGCTGACACGCATCTTCCCCCACGGTCTGCGGACGGACTCCTCCAATTACAACCCCCAGGCAATGTGGAATGTGGGGTGCCAGCTGGGTATGCCAGCGCCAGAAGGATTTAAGGGGTGGGTGGGTGAGGAAGTCACCCTTGTGTTTTTTTTCCCAGAGCTGCAGCTCCCAGAGTGGTCTAACCATCAGTCCCTCTTCCCCAGGAACTATGGGGATTGTGAAGGGAATAGAGAGTCTCCTAGCTTAGCATCTCTTGGCACCTCTAACAGACTGCAGGATTTTGTGTGTGTGTGTGGGAAGCCAGGACTAAAGTGGTGCAATACTGCTTTAAGCGCAGATGGGGCAAAAGGGAGATTAGACAAACTGCTGGGGGATAAGGCCATTGATGGCTATGAGTCATAATGTCTGACTGCTACCTGAGAATCAGCAGCAGCTTTCCTCTGGGGAAGGAGAGGGAGATGCAGACACAGAGAGACAGAGAGCGCACACTTGCGCATCTGATTGACCATTGTGGGAAACAGGAGGCTGATTAGCTTGAGCCAACAGGGCTCTATTTATCCACTTATTCCCATAAATGCTGCCTCCCCTTCGTTTGCCTAGTGACCAGACTCCTGCTGATGGCAATCTAGGAAAGGGTTAACTACTCCCACTACACCGATCCTCTCCTGGAAGTCCCCTCCTGCATTTGTGTCTCAGAGAACACAGGTGTAGGGTCATGTTTTGCTGAAGTAGCATGCAGTTCCGCCCTTGGGTATTGTAAGTAAATAAGTAAACCTGATCCCAGCATCTGAAGGCACATAAGTTTATGACATTGCAGGTCTGGGGGTGACTGTCTAGGAGCTATATGTATGCCACACTGGGTTCTATGATGGCAGAAAGGCAAGATCTAAAACAAAAATGCAATGTGCTTTAGAGTGTTCAAAGTGGTGCTTTATATAAATAGTAGTTGTTATTTATTCGGTTTTTTCCAAGCCTTAGCCGTCAAAACTGGGCTTTACAGCATGGCTGTTCTTATATGGCGGAAGGGTTTTCCCCAAACTCTTCAGAATGTTGGTTTCCTCAGCTTTCTTCAAGCTAGCAAATGCAGATTTGAAAGGCAGGAACTGAGGGAAGATAAGAGATCCAGAAATGGAATAAGCAGCAGCCAGTGAAAGTGGGTGTAGGGAAGGAAACACTAAGACAATGATATGTCATGTGTGTGTCGTCGTCCCCCCCCCCCCAATTATTAGGGAGATGTGGGTTGATGGCCGTCTCTCCACAATGTGCAGTTTGGGCTTTAAATTGTATTTCTAAGATACCTTGCATGGAAGAAGCTCTCTCGTTTGCCTCCAATTGCTGCTGGTCTGAAAGATTCCTGTCTCCTCCTCCTCCTCCTCCTCCTCCTCTCAGTGGCCTTGAATTTTCAAACGGCTGGTACAGAGATGGACTTGTGCGATGGGCTCTTCAGTAAAAATGGCCGCTGTGGCTACGTCTTAAAGCCGAGCTTCATGAAAGACCCAGAGACAGCCTTCAGTCCTGAGAACCCCCAAAGCAGGGAGAATGGTAGCCCCCTGAACATAGCCATTAAGGTACTGTGTGAGCTTGTTGCCCATACCTTAACCTAACAGGGCTTTTAGGATTTTAGAGAATAACATTGGAATAAGAAGCTTCCAGATGTCCATGAGAGAATGTGGCCCCCATCTTGAAAAATTTCCATCTGACCTAGAGAGAGGCTCTATCTACACTGCTATCTTTTAATAGCTACTCAGTGTTACTATCCTACTGCAGATGTGGGGAATATTTGACTCTCATGTTGCTGAACTAACATGGCCACTGGCCATGCTTCTTGGAGCTGATGAGAGTCGTAGGTCAGCCATATCTGGAGGGCCAAAGTTTCCCCATACCTGATTGAGTCAAAGATCAACTTCTGTTGGGAAAGCTGAGTTCGGGATAAAGTGGTACCTCGGTTTTCAAAGTCTCCTTGATGAACATTTTGGTTTTCAAACACCGTAAACCCGGAAGTAAATGCTTCAGTTTTTGAGCACTTTTTGGAAGTTGAATATGCCACGCGGCTTTCGTTTTGAGTTTTCCCTATTGAGTTTTCCATTTTGAGGCTTCTGTGTTGAGTTTTCGGTTTTTGAACGTTTGGGAATTCGAACTGTGTTCCGGAGCAGATTATGTTTGAAAACCGAGGTACCACTGCATCAAGCAGGCAGAGTGTTGTTCCAAGTCCTTTGTGTCTTTGGGCTTATATGCCATAGTGACCAACTTCCTTTGTCACTGTTTTGAGCTGCGTGAGTTGCAGGGTGCAGCTGCTGACACATTGCAGTTTGCACATGTGGACTTGACTGCTCTTCTATGCTCACCATAATCTTCTCTTCCAGATCATTAGTGGGCAGCAACTCCCCAAGATGCCCAACAGCAAAGAAGGCTCCATCATCGATCCACTAGTGCGGGTGGAGATCCATGGGGTCCCTGCTGATAGTGCCAAGCAGGAGACCAAATATATCGATGATAACGGTGAGGCAATTCTCTTGGTCATTGTAAAGAACTGCTGAGATGGGGTTTTACGTGGACCTCATGCATGTGTCAACACAGATGCCCCTCATTCTTAATTACTTAAGGATGAATGAATGAATATCCTGGTGTTATCTGTGCCAAGGGAACTCAGATTCTACATTTTAAAAAAACCAAATTATTCCATAGGAATGAATGTCCTTAAAATACTAGGCATGTCAGGCATGATTTTAAATTGTGATGTTTTTGTTTTTGGTAAGAGCTGGGGTGGTGAAGTGCAAGGAAGCAGCAGAGGTGGAAACAGATAACAGGGGAAGGATTTACTAGGGGGACTTGGAGCCCCAAAGAACTCATGTGTAGGGTTTCCATGTCTGTGGCCTACCACGCTGGGCACAATGCAGCAAAAGTTAGTTGAATGACTAAGCCTCTTTGAAAACAGTGGATTGGTATGTGCTGATGTTCTTATGCTGTTCTTAGTGTTGTGTTGTATTTATTATTTTAGCCAATTTGAAAGGTTTTACCCAAAGAGCAGCCCATAAATACATTAAAGTAAAACAAATAAAATGAGTTGCAGCCGATTTGTCCCATTGACTTCAGTGAAGCTTCGCCTCATGACTAACATGTGTCCATTCTCCATTACATTTTAATATTTTCCTCTGCACTCTGACAGGTTAGAAATGTGCAGAGTCATTATGAAAAGGAAGTTGAACTTTGCAAAAAGGCAAATTCCCCACCAAGGTCCTACAATAGTACTGTATATGCATATCTTCTTTCTTCTTTTTTGGCACCACTCGTAGCCGAGTAAGATTGTCTTCCATAAACATGGTTTTAACAATTAGTCCGTAAGTGACTGTGGAGGCCAATTCTGGATCCACATGTCCTTCCACAGTGGGGACATTGGTTTCCCACTTAAAGGCATCTTCTCTCTTTTTTCCTGGGGCATTCAAAACGCCAAAAACCCAGTTGGACCATTCAGAGTGGGAGAAAAGTGATGCAAAGAGGGCAGATTTTTTGAGGTAAGACAATAAACTGACCAGAGCAGTTTAGGAGTCTCAGAAGCAGCAATGCAGAGGGAAGTTGTGTGAGATTTTATGGAGGTGACGATGGAGAGAGGCTGGGGGACACATACAGATTATGTGCTGTGACAACACCCTCTTTTCACTTTAATTTCCCTGGATAGGTTTTAACCCACAATGGAATGAGGCCTTTCAGTTCCAGGTTTGGGTACCAGAGCTGGCACTTCTGCGCTTTGTGGTGGAGGATTATGACAAGGCATCTCGGAATGACTTTGTGGGACAGTACACTCTACCTCTTACTAGTGTCAAATCAGGTGAGAATCTCCCTCTTTGCCCTGTGGGGTGTGACTACCTTGTGCCAGTCTGCTGCCAAGATCAAGAGACGAATGCATCCCTGGCAGATCAGTCAAGGTTAGCCAGAGACAGTTATTTGTGTACATAAGGAAGACAGACTAAGTTACCCCCTTCAACAGAGACTGTAACAACTCAGTAAATCAGCACATGGATATTATGACCACAGCACAACACAAAAGTACATAGGATTAGATCCAGACTCTGGGCTCATTCACACTCCGTTTGCCCTGCCACTTTCCCTGGAGAAACCTGTGGTTTACTGCTAAATGGAACCAAACAGCAATCAGGTTTTTGTTGAATTGCCATTTGTTCCAAATCAGCAGTAAAGAGCAGGTTTTCCAGGGGAAAGCAGTGGGGCAAAGGCAAAGGGGCTTGGACCCATTTTCCAGGCACAAGACAAGTGAAAGTGTGGAGGAGCCCTTAATGACTACCAGGGGCCTTCTAACCATGTCTTCTCAGAAGTAAATCCCACTGAGTTTAGTGAGGCTTACCCAGTAAGTGGAATTAGGAGTGCATTGTTAAATCTGGATTCAATCAATCAGTTTGATTGAGATGCAGTTAAAGCTGTTGCCCTTTTAAACTTGTACAGCTGCTCCCTGATTTTTTATTTTTACTTTTAATTCCAAAGCAGGCCTGAAGTTTATCACAGCCCACAAGTTAACACTCCCCATGAGAAGTACAACTCACTTTGCAAGATGGGGGGGGAGGAGACTGTATATGATTCCATCCTCAGAGTCAATGGATTTGCTTCCTTAGTATTTGGATTAGTTATTACCATACTTGTAGCTGCTCCTAGATCACACTGCAGAGTTTTGCATCCCCATCCCGTGTACATACATTTATTTATTTATTTTGTAGGGGGAGGGAGGGAGCTCATGTTGCCTCCATCTAGTGGAGAAGAGAAATACTGTGCCCTGTATCGGTGCTAGAATACAGACTTCTACAGGCTGTAGTTGCGATCAACCGAATAAATGCATCTGCTGCAGGGCACAGCAGAATATATAAAACATCAAATCTACTCAAAGGAATGGGAGAAACCCAGAATTTGTAACCATCCAGAAGTTCGAGAGACAGCCAGGAAAAGCTGACTCTAGAGACAAATGTGCTCTCTGCCCCTGGGTGTAGCCAGGGACCTCAATCAATTAAGGACTTTCAATGCTTTACAATATTTTTTGTGGATTGGGGTGGTGGCTGCCCCCGATCCCCCCTTTGCTACACCCATGTCTCTGCCTGTATCATTATTCAGAGCTCAGCAGGAAAGCACAGGCTATGCATGCAGATGAGCCCTGGCATCTAGGTTTGTGTGTGTTTTTAGGATCCCACCAGGGCTCTGCTGGTTATAGTAGGCAGAGTTGGGCAGGATGGACCTGTAGTTTAACTCAGGGATAGCAGGTGTTGTTGAAGTACAGCTCCCACAATCCCTGGCCATTGGCCATGCTGGCTGGGGCTGATGGCAGCTGGAGCCCAACAACATGGTTGGCTACCCTTGGGCCTAACTCAACACAAGGCAGCTTCAAACACTGTGTGTGGCTTTTTCTTTTTCTTTTTGTCTCCCATGCAGGATACCGCCACATCCACCTTCTTTCCAAGGATGGGACGGGGATACCACCAGCCTCCCTATTTGTCCATATCCGAATCAGGGAGTTGTCAACAGAGAGCGACTAAAGCAACTGTGTCTCCAAATACAGCTCTTTCCTCTCTGCCCCATTTAGGTTGTAAAATGTGGGGGGAGGGGGAGGGAAGGGGACAAGAGCTTTCTTAAGAATGGATGCCATACCCCACTCCATCTGCCTGCCTCTCTTGTTCCTACACAGCACTGGACTGAAGAGTTACTTTGCACTACTATATATTATTATTATTATTATTATTATTATTATTATTATTATTATTATTATTTTCAAAACAAAAACCCAACAGTTTTGTATCATTTTGCTGCTATTTTTTTAAAAGAAAGAATTTAAACTATTGTGATTTGCACAGTTCCCAGACCCTCCAACTAAATCTGTCCACTTTTATGGTTCAGTTTTAAAATCTACCTCCGTTGTGCAAAAAGGACAGGATAGGCTACTGCAGCCGCAAATGGCACCTACACCAAGGCAGAATGAACGATATCCAAAAGGAAGAGTGAATTTCTTTCAATAACATCAGCCAACCATCAAGTCTTTCCAAAGGGCTTTATTTTTCCACCTGTCTTCAAGAGCAACTCTCCTGATCTGGGCCCAGTCTGCCAGCCAGCTTTAAAGCAGAATCAGAATGTAGCTGATGAAGCTTATCAGCTTTTCCTGGATGCTCCTGACAAGATTTGGCAATAACCGAGAGAAGAGAGAAAGGATTCCGGTGTTGACTCTTGTGGCAGCATCTCTAACTGAGCAAGAGAGACAGGAAGAAGCTAAGCTGTTGGACCACATGCTTTTTCCTTGCAGATTGCATATGAGAAAGGGGAAACCCTGCTCAATTTATTCCCCTTGCCCAATCTGAATGGTACTGAGATACTGCCAAGATTTTCCCTTCCTCATCTCCTAGTTGCCGCCACCCAGTTAGCAGCTAATAGGGTGCTTGTATATATGGATGTTGCATTGCTTAGCGAACATTTGACAACATGCATCTGGGAAACTGACATCGGCACATGAAAAGCCTTCCACTGTGTCACTAACAATACTTTCCAATGGAGGCAGTTTGCACAGCTAGGTAGAAGCCACCAAATGATGTACAGTGTGTGCCTATGATCATCAGTCCTCAGGGAAAGAGTAGAAAGGACTTATCCCACTGATTCCTTGAGGACTGCCACCAAGATGGAAGGAATGCCAACAACTCCTTTTCTCAGCTCAGGAACCATTGGCTTCCTGTCAAGTATGTGTTGGCCAAGGAGCTCTGACAGTCTAATTCTGCCTTTATATAGAAAGATGTTGGCTAGACTTGAAACATCCTCTAAATCAACTCCAAGTAGGAAGTGATAAGATTCTTATAGATGAACTTGTCTTTTTCTACATCGGCACTAATAATATTCATACAACTGACTCAAGAATTCTTCCACAGTAGGAATGCCTTGGCATTCTCAAAGCCTCCATAAACATAACACCTTTTTTCTGATGCAATTAAGATGCTAGCCCCACAAAAATGTGATGAGAACAGTGGTCACCAACACAGAACCCACAGGAGACAGTGCACCAACTAGCTCCTCCTATGGTGCTCAAAAAAGGTCTCAGTAAACATCTAAAAAATCCATAATGTGCAAGAGACTGTTTGAGCTTCTTGTTCAACCCTTTTTCATTAGATACTAGGATTGTACACACTTTTGGTGTCCCCCTAATATGATGGGTGGGGAGGCTGGGCTATCTGTACCATTTGTGGTCTTCCTTGTCTGTTCTTAGTCATGTGGTAGTCATTTTCTGTTATGCCACACTCCTACAGGAGCCCTTTTGTGACTGGTACCTGCAGCGCTTCCTCAAAAAATGTACCCAACGGCACAATTCTTATTACTGTTATTAATAAATTTTGTATCCCGCCCTTCATCCAAAAATCCCAGGGCAGTTCACGATATAAAAATACAAAATGATAATACAAACTGCATAATAAAACGTGAACAAAAGCAAACCATTAACTCCCCTCCCACAAATACATTTAAAAGGCTATAGAATGTTAATCACTTGAATGCCTGGTTGAAGAGAAACGTTTCCGCCTGGCACCTAGGTTCCAGGTGGCCTTCCCTGGGGAGAGCATTTCACAAAGAAGGAGCCACCACAGAAAATGCCTGTTCTCATGTTGACACCCTATTGACCTCTTGTGGAGGCACACATAGAAAGGCCTCAGATTATGATCACATTGGTTTGTGTGGGGAGGGGCAGTCCTTGAGGTATTGCAGTCTTCAGCAGTTTAGGGCTTTATAGATCAAAACCAGCACTTAGAATTGGGCCTGGAAACTAATTGGCAGCCAGTGCAGTCGGGCCAGGATTGATGTAATATGCTCAACCTGTTTTGCCCCAGTGAGCAACCTGGCTGCCAAATTCTGCACCAGCTGAAGTTTCCGAACAATCTTCAAAGGCAGCCCTACATGTAATGCGTTGCAATAAACTACCAGAACATAGATGAAAGAAGTTAGGCTATCCCTGTCCAGATAGGGGCATAGGGGCAGGGCCATCAGCCAAAGCTGATGGAAGGCATTCTGGGTCGCTCAGGCCACCTGAGCTTCAAGCGACAGCAAAGGACCCTGAAGTACCCCCAAGCTATGTATCTGCTCCTTCAGAGGGAGTGTAACCCCATCAAGAACCTCCCATCCATCTGGTCTAGGGAATCACCCACTAACAGTGCTTCAGTCTTAGCTGGATTGGGCTTCAGTTTGTTTGCTCTCATCCAGTCCATTACCAAGGCAAAACAAGGTTGCTTGCCCCTATAGCCATGTCTCAGCATCTTACCATTTAGTCTGATCTCGCAGTAGGTATACTCCAATGCTTTTATGCTCTAGCAATTTCAGTTGTTAAATTATCCAGTCACACAAAATAGTGCATGTACAACTTCCACATAGCAGCCACAGGCTTCTGCCCCTGAAAGGCAACCCTTTTGTGTGGAATGATTTTTGCCGGGAAGCAGAAATAGCAGATAGAACTACAGAGGCCTGCTGGTTCAAAAATCAAAAGGCAGGATAACTCACCGCAACACTAAGGTAACCAAGAGAAGAGGAATTTGATACTATAAAAGCTGTCTCCATCTTAAGTCTAAATGGGCTAGAGCAGCGAGGCAGCCAATGTGGTGGCTGCTGAACTACAACTCCCATTATCCTTAACTGTTGGCCAGGGATTATGGGAGTTGTAGTTCCTCAACATTTGAAGTACACCCAGTATGACCCCACAGGAGGCCAGTTGGACTTTGCCAGTCCCAGATCAGGGATAGTCAGCATGATGCCCTCAATGCTGGACTCCAACTCCTAGCATGCTATCTGCTAATGATGATGGGAGATGTTGTTCAACTATATCTGGAAAGTGCCATGTTGGCTGCCCTTGGGCTAGAGTCTCACAGAACAGAAACCTAATTCATGTGGAAGCAGCACTTTGGCTGTGACAGATGTGACACAGTTACCTGCAAGCTAGCTTGCCTGTTTACAGCATGCCTATGCATCCAGTCAGCTTGTCTTGTTCCCTAGTCACAACCCTCCTACTTGTACATCTTTGTTTAACTCAGGTATGTTTACAGGTGCAATATATGTCTAAAAATA
Organism: Zootoca vivipara; assembly: GCF_963506605.1. Lineage (NCBI taxonomy): Eukaryota > Metazoa > Chordata > Lepidosauria > Squamata > Lacertidae > Zootoca > Zootoca vivipara. The sequence continues at coordinate 85,616,086 of NC_083276.1, read as the reverse complement.
TCTATAGCAATGCATGGAATGTCATCTACTTCGCAAATACTCCTACTTTGTAAAGGGCCAAGACCCTACATATGCAAACTGGTTTTATCAAAATAATAAAAAAGACAAGTTAAAAATGGTCTGAAATTCTCCGTTGCAAAATGTGCCTAGAATGCTGGGAGTTACAAACACTGTAAAGTGAGGAGACATACAATTCTGCCATGGGATAATTTATGCACATTTTCATGGCTTCGTTTCATTGCACAATTTAGATTTTGGCTAATTGAAGGTTGAGAATAAAGATTAAAACACAGGAAAAATGAAGAGCTGTAGAAAAGAAGCAAAGAAGTCCTGTGTTGTCCAGCATTCCATTTCCCATGAGAAATGAGAAACCCACAAGCAAAACATGAGCATGTAGGAACAAAAAAGCAATGTTTAAGACTACCACAGCAGCAGAAATCAACCTTAAATTCGCAATTCTTAGGAAATGGCAGTACCTACTCAATTTTCTGTTAGAAGACATCCATTCCATGACATAATCATAGCTGAAAAGCCTTTCGTAAATGTTGTGGGCCACAGAAAAAGAGGAAACACAAACCCCTGGAGTTTACCATACAATGAGGAAGACTGGGCTTAGCTGAGTTTCCATAGAAGGGGACATCTTTCATTCACAGCAACTATATGCATATACAAGAACAAGAGGGAGACTCTCTTTTTGTGCATCGCACACTCACACTCATAACACAGCTGTTGTAGTAGCAGCTCAAACTAGGAGGCAAAGGATGACTCTGGGTCCTGGTGCCAGTTCTGTTGCCCAGAATGAACATTTCTGGTCTCAAACACATCATTTATGGGGAAATAAGGGATGGGCGAGTGTCTTATCTGTGCATATCACAGTGGACACGAGAGTTAGTAAACACACATGAAATTTAAAAAATGGACAAGTATGCCATGACCTTATTGCTCAAAAGCTTTACAACTCTCAGTGTTCTGCAGCCTCAGCACCTAACTTGCCTTTCAGCAAAAGCGAACACACACGTCATGAACAATCTTCATAGGAAACACTTGGGGGGGGTACGTGAACCTGAAAGGCAAGGCTTAGTTTAGGAAAGCTGCCCAGAAAGGCTTGCAGCACAGTACTACGATGTCAAAAATCAATTAAGTGCACCTATAATCTCATTTGGTCATAAGGGTTTCCAAGACAGCAACCTGCTAAGTGCTCCTGGCCTGTCATAAGGAGCTAAGTGCTCCTGGCCTGCTCTCATCATTTGCAAGCTGGAACAAACTGATTACTTCCAAGTAAGATTGACATGCGTCCCGGCACTCCCTAGAAGAATGGAAGAAAATGCCAAGCCTTTCCCACTATACCCACTGGCAAGAAGAATATACAAGACTTTCCATGCTAATTTTGAAATTCCTGCAAGCAGAAAGCAGCTCTTGCAAATTAGCACTGTCTGAACATCATTCCACAGTAACACAAATGTCTGAGGTGAAAAAAGGTAAAGGTAAAGGACTCCTGGATGGTTAAGTCCAAGTGGATATGAAAGGAGTAGCTTCATTTTTTAAATGGATCAGGCAGAAGGCTGGTAGCACAAAAATGTACTTTATGCACCACAAAGCTCTGTCCTGAGGTCCTTGGATGCAACTTTCAGTGGGGAGACCATTTCCCAATAGTGCAGACTTATTAGAAAACATGGGACCTTATGAGTAACTCTTCTCATACCAAGACCCTTCTTCAGAAGCCAGGCTCAATCCTCCCTCCCAACTTCTATAAAATATTGTTTCTCCCAGCACTCACCCCTTCACCTTGACTGCCTTATTGGACAAAGCAAAGAATTCAACACCATCAAAATTGCAAAGAAAGCTGGAGATCCCTTTTATACAGTCACATATTTTACATCCCATGTACAGATATGACTATAAAATATACACAATGGCATACGCCTGACCTATAGAGGCCAGTGTTTGTCCTAGCGGGCTTCAAACAACTTGGATGGGCACATCATGTGCTTCCAGGCCAAGGGCTTCCACCCACTTCCAGTTCATGGAAACCACAGCAAAGTGTCACCTCAATGTGCAAAGTCCATTTCCCCCCCCAGGATTGACTTAGCCATGTGGTGACACCTGGGCCTCGATCACCTCTGGGTGCTTGGAGGGAGGAATCTCCAGCTGAGCATCATGCAGGTGGACAGGAAGTGTACTAGGGTCCTTGCCCACCCCTTTGCTGAGATCCCCCTCCGTCCCGCCCTGCTCAGGGTGGTGCCTCTGCAGATGCTTGATCACTTGGAACTTCTGCTTGGCTTTGTAGCTGCAGTAGCGGCAGAAGAAAGGGTGCTCGTTGGTGTGCGTGAGATAGTGATGCCGCAAGCCGGCTGCCCACCGGAAACCCCGGTAGCAGACGTTGCAGACGTACGGCTTTTCCTCGCTGTGCTTCTTCAGGTGCGTCTTGAGGAGGAAGCGAGTCTTAAAGGCCTTCCCACACTGCTCACAGATGAAAGAGCGGGCCTCGCGGTGGCGCGTCTCCTTGTGGATGCGCAGGGCATCGGCACGGTTGGTGCAGTACTCGCACTCGTCACACTGATATGGCTTGATCCCTGTGTAGAAAGCAGAGAGCAACACATTGGAAGCAGGTGGGAGATGCCAGACCATCGAAACCAAGCCACAGCCCATGTGTCTTCCACCTCAACAGTGCTCAACATTGCCGCTCATCCATGTTCTGCAGGATGGTGCATGCCCTGGCGAAAGAAATGTCCCCAAATCTCCACCCAGTACTGCAGCCTCATATGTTGGCCTTGAACTATGGCTACAATATTCTAATGAAAACTCTTTCAGCAGCCCAAACGCTACCAGGCAGAAATGCTCTCAAATGGAAATAAGCGGTTGTATCAGACTCAGAGCAGGCCTATTAAATCAATGGACATGGCTAACTTAAGCCTGTTGATTTCAATGGGTATATGAGTGCCTGGCGTGCTCTGGTCCATGGGGTCACGAAGAGTCGGACACGACTAAATGACTACTCAACAACAACTCTAAGCACGGCCCAAGTTTCATCAGTGTGGCAGTCAGTGCATTATTAACCAGAAGGATTGGAGATGGAACAATGAAAGCAAGAGGCCTGCAAGGGTCCAACAATGGCTCCCAGGCACAGCCATGAAACTGGTAAGGACTAAACTTGTTAGCATGTAAGGAATGCCTTGAAATACATATTTCATGTACATATACATGTAAGGAATGCCTTGAAATACATATGCCTTTTGAAATACATATTTCAAAAATTGATGTGTACCAACACTTCCAAAAGCTACAGTCAGTTCTTTACTCTGATGTCCCCACCCAAAATAGATGCATTGGTGGACCAGCACCATCTCACAAGGGACAATAATCTGTCTAGTTATTCACAGAACAGACTACTGTCACATTTCTTCAAGAATCTACAGATCACCGTGCCTACTCTCATAAATCTAATTGTGACAAAAGAAATTTCTATCAAATCTGGACCATGCCAACTGTTTGCCTCTGCATACAGCTTCTGAAAGCTTACAAGAGGATCTGTTCTTCACATCATGTGAACAAAACACATGGCCCTGCAAGGCTTTATCCCCCAAGAGGGACAGAGGCTGCCTTTTCTAGCTCCTGAGTGCCCAGACCTCCACATTCCAGTGAATCACTTGCCTGTATGCTTTGTCATGTGGTACTTCAGTTGATTCACCCACTTGCACTTGTAGCCACATTCCGGGCAAAGGTACTTCCTCTCCTCCTTGTGTATGCGCATGTGATACTGGGCAGAGAGAGGGAGACAAACAAACGGGGGGGGGGGTCAAACATGTGGGACACCAACCTCAGAAGTGGTTTAATCCAGGTACTTGATTGGAACATTATTATGAACCCAGGAAACAAGGAAGACCAAACAGTGAAGCAAATGTATCAAAAGGTACATTTTGGGAAGAAGGGCAGGAGATAAACTGAATAAAGAAAAACAATTCACCCAGTGGACCTAGAAGGCAACCTGGATGATAGTCTTCTTGCATGAGGACAGAGAGGGAATTCTACGCACAGTAAGGCACTGAAAAGTCACAGTAACAAAGGCCAGACTTACACACCGCATCTGAGGCACTCCCTAGTCTTGTTTTTTGTTTTTGTTTTTCATTTCCACCTTTCAAAATGCATGCAGGAGAGGGGCAAGATTGGCTGAAGCATAAGAGAGAGTTGTAAGATTTCAAGAGAGGAGGAAGAGATCAGAATCACAGACTGGAAGCAGCCAGTCTAGCTGGGCTGAAAAAACCCCAGATAGCAACAGATGTTTCATATGGTCTGTCACTGAATGGCGATCATATTAGACAATTACTGGATAGGTTAAAACCAGAACAAATGAAGCTAAAGTTAAGTCCCTCCGAAAGGGAAAACAGATAGGTACATATTGGGCAGGGGGTGGACAAATCAGGCAAGGCAATCATTATCATCCATCATCCCAAGCATGGATGGCTCTCACCTTGAGGCGCGAAGGATCAGCGCAGGCGTACTGGCACAGGTGGCACTTGTAAGGCTTCTCCCCGGTGTGGATGCGGATGTGCCACGTGATCTTCTGCTTGTTCTTGGTGGCGTACTCGCAGTCGGAGCACTTGTAGATGCGGGTGCCACCGTGGCCCTTCATGTGGTGGTCCAGGACCAGCTGGTGGCAGCAGCCAAAGTCACAGAAGGAGCACCTGAGCGGCCTCTCGCTGGCCGCGGGGGGCTCATGGGCCTCCAAGTAGTGGCTCACCAGCTGCTGCCGCTCCTTGGCTGCGTAGCTGCAGATGTCGCAGCGGTGGCTGAAGTGCAGCTTCTTGTGCTCCTCCAGCTCCTCGCGGGTGCCCAGCGTGGCCTTGCAGGTGGCGCACTCCAGGTGCGGGTGCTGCTTCTGGACATGGCACTTGAGGGTAGCCTCGCTGTGGCAGACGAAGGCGCAGCGAGGGCAGGCGTAGGAGACCTTCTCCTCGTGCTGGCGCAGGGCATGCTGCTTGAGGGCAGTCTCCGAGCTGAAGCGGGCTTGGCAGTGGGCGCAGGCAAAGTTCAGCTCCCCCTGGTGGCAGCTGTTGACGTGGCGGGTGATGTCGTTCTGGATGTAGCCGCTGTAGTCGCAGAGCGGGCAGAAGTGGGTGGGCTTCTTCTCGTGGACCCGCAGGCGGTGGATGCGCAGCTTGGAGTTGGTGCCGAAAGTCTGGCCACAGGTGGGGCAGGCGATGCGGCCCACACCTGTGTGCAAGGACTGGTGGGCATCCAACCGGTAGCGCCGGGTGGTGCTGAACTCACAGTAAGGGCACTTGTGGGGCTTCTCGCCCTCGTGCTTAATGCGCACGTGCTGGCGCAGGCAGCGCACCTGCTTGCAGGTGAAGTCGCACTGGCGGCAGGCCAGCTGCGGCCGGCTGCTGTAGTACTTGCGGTGGAGCTTGCGGTGCAGTCGGAGCGCTGCCGCGGCCTTGGAGGTAAAGGGGCACAGCGCACAGCGGAACTCGCCCAGCTTCAGGCAGCCCCGCTTCTTGTGGGTCTTCAGGGCGCGCTCCTGGTGGCACGTGAAGGGGCAGGAGGGGCAGGAGAAGTGTCGCTTCTTGTGTGCGGTCACAGGGCGGGGAGAGCTTGCTCCCTCTGGCTCATTGGCCCGACCCATCTCCTTGCAGATGATTTGTCCATTTGCTTGCTGATCTCCGCCCTCTGAGTCCGCCGTGTGCTTGGTCCTTTCCAGCAGCTGGGTGGGATGAGCTTCAACGTGCCCCTCCAACTGGTGGATCTTAACAGCCCTCTTAGAACGGAACGGCTTAGAGCACAACGGGCAGCAGAACTGCTCTGAGCCACGGCAGCCATCCTCTACATGGGAGCGGATGGTGGATGCCCGTGAACAGGCAAAAGAACAGGCTTTGCAGCGGAACTTGTTCTGCTCCACATAGTATTTCTCCAAGGAATAGCTAGCTGTGTCAGCGGTAGCTCCTGGCAACTGTTCTTCTACCATGGTTTCAGGGACATCCTGAGATGGCTTCTCTTGCAAACTGATGGCCAAGGGCTGTGTGTTGGGAAGGACAGCGACCATAGACTCAGCATTCACAGGCCTCGGTTCTGCTTCCCAGGAAGCTTTTTGAAGCTTGCTCACTTCCTCGTCCGGGACTCCTGTCCCATTCTTCTTAACCTCCGCTATTTCCAGGCTCTTGCCATTGGGCTGTACAACAGCAGGCTGGTCTAAGCAGGATACTTTCCCGCCAGTCTTCTTCACGAGGGCCGGACATTTCTTAAGGAGGTGGGTATTCAGGCCTCTCTGCTGCTTGAAAATGGCCCCACACTCCTGGCACACCAAGGGGCATTTCCTGCCCTGACAGCCAGCTTTGCAGTGTACCAGCATGGACTTCTCCTTCCTGGTGATGTAAGAGCATTTCTCGCACTTGAAGACGCGGCTCTCGGACTGAACCACCAACATCTGCACCCTGCCTTCCAGGACCAGGGTTTCCGCTTGGTCCTTGTCCTGCCTCCTTAGAGCTTTCAGCACAGATTCTGAATCGGAGCCTTCTTCAGAGGGAGGAAGCATATCTTCTGGGGCAAGGAGAGTCTCATGGCCAGTAACAGGTCGAAGAGAATCTTGCTTTGACCCCTTTGGCCAAGCTTCCTGTATACTCGGTTCTTTGCACCCCAGTCCCTGCTCAGGGCTGGGTGGTGCCTGCTGAAGTTCAGAGTCCCGCCCATCATCCTTGCTGTTCCCCAGATCCTGCTGAGCATCTTTTTTGCTCTCTTCACCAGTCCTTGACCCAGCACCTTTCTCCAGCTCCATCTCTCTGTCCTCATGGACCTCTGCCTCCTCCTCAAAGTCAGGGATGTCGTCGAGAGCAGATTCGCTGTCCTCCAAGAGGAGGGACTCCTTGGAACCTAATGCTTCATAGGCCGATTCCACCGCCTTACAATTCAGGGCCTCCCCACTGTCTGGCATTGCTGTGGGCATCTCCTCAGCCAGCTGCTCTGGGTGAGAGCTGCACAGGGTCTCCAGATGCAGTGTGCAAGTCGTACTGCCCGATTCCCCTGAGCCCTTAGGAAAGGCTTTGGTTGAGTGTTCCTCTGAAGGGGCTGCATCTGTCTTGCTATGGTCTTGCCCTCCCACCACTTCCTCTCTCCCGGTCTCAGCACTGCCTTCACTCCCAAAGAGAGACATGATGAAAGTCTCCTGGGGGCCATCCTCCTCCTGGACCTCTGAAACAAGGGCCTTGGTGTTGTCATGCCTCCTGGGGAGGGAGGGGCTGGGCTCAGCATGGAGAGTCATTGCCAGGTTGTAACTGAACAGCACCTCGGTCGAGGTGACCTCCAGCTCCTTGCTGGCATAGTTCTCCTGCCAGCCCTTGTCACCGGGCACATAGCCGTGGACCTTGCGCTTGTGGAAGAAAAGGCTGGTATTGCTGAAGGTGCGGTAAGGGCACAGGGCGCAACGGAACTCCCTCTGCTTGGTGTGCTTGCAATTCTCATGGTTGAGCAGGGCTTGCTTGTATTTGGTCTGGTAGCTGCAGTACTGACACTGGAAGATGGGAGACTGGTAGTTCTGGGAGTGTTTCGCCTGCATGTGCTTCTGCAGCTCATACTTGCGCTTGCAAGCAAAGCCACACACCTCACAGATCAAGGACTTGCCCTGGTGGCGCAGCTTGTGGCTGCTCAGCTGGTCGGCCCGGTGGCAGCGGTAGGAACACTGGTTACACTGATACCTGGTTGGACACAAAACAAGAGTGGGTCAAGGCTGTGGAAGGAGAAAGAATTGCCGGCGCAGAGCTGCTTCACACAGCTCTTTCAAGCAAAGAGAACACTTCCCGGTAATTGTCACCCACCAACAACCCTGTGAAGCCAGTAATTAAATCCCATTTTGAAAACTGGGCAAAAGGAGGCGAGAGTGGGGAAATACTTAATAAAGGACCACCCAAAAACTTCACAGCTAAGCCGGAATTTGAATCTGGGTTTCCCCACAGCGAAACCTCATGGCTCTCATGCCAGCTTGTGGAATCTAGTAGACCTTGGTTCCAGGCCCAGGGATAGGTGTCCCTGGCAAATTCTGAGTTTGTAAGCAAAGGCTCATTTTTTCTGAACAATGGGAGTGGCTTCCCTTTTGGTTCTCCTTCTGTAACAGTCATGCAACCATTCTAATGAAGGAGTGGAATAGTCTTTGTATGCAATGGGGGGAAGTCTATGCACTCCTCTTATTCAAAAAGACTTAATATACACTCTGGTACAGGAGACAAGGGGTGGACTGGTTTTTTTATATATATATAAAAAGTATTTCAAAGAATAGATTTTGAAATGTGGGGACCTGGTAAGGAACTTATAACTTTGCAATCTTGTTTCTAGAGTGTTATGTTTGTTATCCTTACAGAAAACACCACCACTACCATCCAGATTGGAAGGGGCTTGAAGAGCATTTCCACAGCTCTGAAACTCTGCCATGTGACAAGCCCTTAAATAAAACAAATCCATCAAAAAGGCATGCTAAATTGTTGTTTTTAATCCATTTAGTTTTGCCTCTTAGTGCTCTAGTGCTACCAACCATCAAATGCTGATGGATCTTCCAAGACTAAGTCCACCATCAATCACAGACATCTTGAGTAGAATCCAAGTTGCCAGTCACAGCATTTAGGAATTGCTCCCAAGTTGTCTCACATCAGTCCTGCTTGAATGTATGCAGACTGGTTTCTGAATCTAATTCACACATTCAGGTTGCCAACTTAAATCATTACACGGCAAATAAAGATACAATGACCTCATATAATTTCCCAGGCTGGGGCCCCATTCTGTATCACTACCTGAGAAACAATGGTCTTTGGTGACTTGGGGTAGATTTAAATGGCAGTGAACTTAAGAAAATGGGGTTGAGTGATAACTTCACAAGCACATGGTGAGACTAACAGGGGAGCAACAGTCTCACCATGTGCTTGTGTAGTTTACAGGTTTACACACACACACACACACACACACACATCAAGTCAGCCTTTGGTGGCTTCATATTAGTCAAGTCTACCCAGATGCTAGCAGCTATCATCCAATTTATGTAATAGGTTAATTCAGCATAACTACTACTCCAGCTCAGCCCTTGAATCCACCATTAAAATATCATGGCACCTGTGGTTTCTTTGATCCACAGACATGTCTACTGACCCAAACATGGCTTCAGCTCTGTGTACGGATTACTTCCTGATACAGGAAACAAGCCAGGGGAAGGGGAAGGGGGTCTCTCAGTACCTCAGATCTCCTGTGTGCTTCCGCATGTGAACATTCAGGTAGTGCTTCCACTTTGTCACATAGCCACACTCGGTGCACATGTAGTTCTTGTCGTCAGAGTGGGTCAGCATATGCTTGGAAAGGTAGCTCACGTCTCGGCAAGTGAAGTCGCACAGCTGGCATTTGTGAGGCTTCTCTCCTACAGTCACAGAGCAAACCAGAAGCTGTGGACTGACAGTCCTGCCCGCCGTGCCCCTTGAGGGCAGCAGATTTCAATTTAAAATGAGGCCCTACTACTTTGCCCCGCCCCACAAAAAACCTCAAAATAAACAGTAGCATTTCCTTCCCACAGCATATTGCTATACTGTCACTGCAAATGGATGCCGCCCAGGTTTCAGCCATGTGTGGCACTGCCCTCAACCATCATGCCTTCCCACAGTGTAAGTGTAGAGGTGAGTGGCAATGATCCCATTGGCTAAGCAGCAATCCCTGCCTCTTTCTCACTCCAAAGCAGGGAGGAAGACTAATGCTGCTTGGCCGCTGCATTACCACGGCACTGCGAGTGCCTTCGCCATGCAGGGCCACAAACTGGAAAGTCCTCCACGTTTCTGCCCCTTCCTGCTCTGGAGGGGCTTGCTGGGAGGTTGGGGTGGGCAGGTAAATGCGGCAGTGCCCTAAGCACCTTCACCTAGCTGCATCCAAGGCTGCTAGCTGGGAAAGGGAAAGGCTGCTGGGAAATTCTGTACAAGAAGAACAAGTCTAACCTGTGGGTGATCAATCTATATCTGAATTTAAGTCTCCCTTCATCACAATGATCAAAGTAGTCAGAGGTCTGGAAGGCGTTTCATTTCAAGTTTAGAATATATGAATTTCATTATTTCACACCTTTCCTCTAAGGAGCATGAGGCGGCACCTGTAGTTCCCCCCCCCCCAGCCCCCACAAAAACCCTGTGAGGCTAGTTAAGTCTGAGAATATGTGACTGGCCCAAGAAAAACCCAGTGAAAGCTTCAGAGAATCAGGAATATGAACCTAGGTCTCCCTAGTCCTGCAGTATACAAATAAGGCAACCGACTCCATAGTGGGAAAGGGTAGAACTAAAGAAGTAGGAGCAGGTAGGAAAATTAGGACTACAGGCATGCCATTCAGAGCACTATGAGAGAGCAGGAGACAAAGGGGACAAGCAAACAAGCAGACACGTTCCAGAACTTCCCTAGGAGTCCCTATGCAGGTTAGCAAACTTGCCTGTGTGGAGCAGCATGTGGCGGATGAGGACCCTCTTGTGCGCCGTGGCGAAGTTGCACTCGGTGCACTTGTGGATCTTTTCGCTGGCGTGCATCTTGCCCACGTGGTCGTGGAATTCCACAGAGTTGAATGTGGCAAAGGGGCAGAAGCTGCACTGGAGCTGCTCGCTCCCCGGGTGCCCTTGCTTCTTATGCTTGCGGAAGACGTGCTTGTTGGAGCAGATGAAGTCACACTGCTGGCAGTGGAAGGCGTAGTGCGTCTTGCGATGCGCTTCCATGGCCTCTGCGGTGGGGAAGAGCAGGGAGCAGGCATAGTACTTGCACTCCACCGCTTTGATGTAATGCGCCTCCCTGACGTGCCGCAGGAAGTCCTTGCGGTCCTCAGTGCAGTAGCCGCAGTCAGCCTGGAAGCAGCTCAGCTGCTTGGGCTCTGCCTTGTGGGTCTTCAGGTGCTCTTTGAGGGCGTGGCTGAGCTTGAACGTCTCCTTGCACACAGGACAGGAGTAAACGTCCGAGTAGAAGTTGGAGATGTCCTCGTGCATGCTGGCCATGTGCCTGTTGAGGGCATTCTTCTCCACGGAGCTGTAGTGGCAGAGCGGGCAGCGGTGGGCCTTCTCCCCATTCTCACGCATCATGTGGATCTTCAGCTTGCTCTTGCTGGTGAAGAACTTCTGGCAGTTTGGGCACTGCAGCCTGGGGTCAGGGAAGTGGAGGTGAAGGTGTTCCACCAGGTGAGTCCGCTTCTTGAAGCAACGCTTGCACTCTGGACACATGTGGGTCTTGAACAGGTATTTGGAGTCCTCGACCGCACCTTCTGCAATGAGAGGAGCATGCCTTAAGTGCAGAGGAATGAATAAAAGGGCCTTTGGTAATGCTCCAGAAGTCTATTTTGCCTGCCTCTCATCTCTAGCAATAATAGTTGTTCTGAACTGCAATCTCTTCCCGTGTTCTCTCTACCCTACAATAAAGATTTATTGCAACGGCCTATAACAGTAGAGATTTTTTTTTACAGATGTAAAATTTATCTAGAACCCCCACCCTATGATTTTGAGATTTTGGGATAATTGGGAATCAGTTAGCACCCACTAGAGAATAGCCAATGCATTCAATGCTCCATCCCACTCCAAAGAAAAGAAAGCATCACGAATAGATTTCCAAGCAGAAGTGGGAACTAATGTGTGAAATAGTTTGCCTCTGAACTCAGGAAAGAAAACAAGCAGTTCAGGCAGGCAGACCCTCTTCAAATATAGGGCATGCTGTAATATGCCTGTGCATTTGCTGTTTGGCAAAGCTTTTCTAAGAAATGCCAGAAACTGTACTGCTTGCAAATGAATGCAAGTCTCTACCTTTGATCAGCTGAGCCTTTGTTCTTTTAGAAGACGCTTTCTTCTCAAAGCTCTCCTTCACCACCACCTCCTCCTCCTCCTGAAATTCATCCCCTGTGTCTTCCTTGGGTCCTGAGTCCTCAGGGGGCACATGACTGCTACCAACATGTGCCCCCAGGTCAGGCTGCATTTCAGTCACATTCCAACCACTCTGAACTTCCAAGCAATTCTCAGCCTTGCTCAGTGGTTCTTCCCTTCCTTGGAAAGAAAATGAAACATAAACCAGGGACTTGATTTGTTTATAGAGAAAAGGCTTGAGATGAGCAAATGATAACATGCAAATAAATGCAAATTGAGAACCAGGCAAAGGGAAGTAGAACAGGAACTAGAAAAGAGGGTTAAAAGTAAGACACATAAAAAGTTGGGATAAGACCTTCATGGTTTGACAGAGAGGAGGATTAAACTTTAGGCATTTTCAAAGGGAGAGCTGCTCTCGGCTACTGCATTCCCCCAACTTTCCCACCGTTTCAAATCCCTTTCCCTGCCATTGTTCACCTTTCAGAATCTACCACCACCTTTTCATGCTATAATTTTCCACATCCACAAATAATATCATTCCACAAAGCCGGCTGGCTAATGGAACTTCACCCCTTTACCCCTGCCTATGGCATTGTCTCTAAGTGACGTGGAAGCTGTCACAAAAGTGAGTTAAGAGACCCCTAGGATCCAGTGGGGTTTTTTAAGAAGTAGGTGGCTGGCATCACTCCAAAGCATTCCCCCTTCTGCCCACCCTAGTCTCTTCCTCAGCCCCAAGTACCTGATGTTAGAAGCAGATGATGGGCGAGCCGCTTTCCCACTATGGCAGTGAAGCTGTGCTCACTGTTCTCAGCAACTGCTCCCGTCTCCAGCACTGCCTCCACATCCTGCTGTGTGGCCTCCTGCAGATGGCTGTGTCGGTGCTGCCCAAACTGCTTGGTGTTTCCACTGATGAAGTCACAGCGCCTACAGTGAAATGGGAAGTGGCTTCTTCGGTGAAGGTCCATGTCCTCTCGGCTTCGGAACAAGAGTGAGCAGCCACGGTAGCTGCAGGTGACCGGGCACACCTGGTGGATGTGACGCAGGTGCCCCCGGAGTTGCTTGCGATCCTCCGAGCTGAAATGACAGCCTTCCTCAAAGCAGACTTGGGGACCCATAGGTTTTTGGTGGTCCCTAAAATGCTCCTTCAGCTCAGTGGGCAAGGCAAACTCCACCTGGCAAACGGGGCACAAAAGGGGATCGGTGCAGAATTCAGGGTCCTGCCTGCTTCTATCCAGCAAGCCCTGTGCTTGTACCTCGTGGACTGCAGACTGCTCTCCAGAGACAGCCAGGCTCTGGCTTGTAAGGCCCAGTGGTAGCTCTTGGAGCTGAGGAATGCTTGCAAGTTGTCCTCTGGGGAGCTCAATGCACTGATGCTGGGAAAGCAGGCCGGGGTCAGAGAAGCTCTGCCCACACCGTTCGCAGAAATAGAGCTCCACAACTTTGACCAAAACCTCTGCAAGGAGATATTTTTAAAAAACCAAAAACCAGCTGAGAATAAGGTAGAAAAAAATCCACACACACCTACCTCATGCCTCAGTTCAAATTTTGTCCGAGGCAAAATTTACTAAAAATCGTGTCAGCTTACAGGCAAGGATTCTCCAAAGCTCTGTCACAGCCATCAGCATATAGGTGGAGAGTCATCTATAAGAACTGTTATCAGAACACAGGATTTAATTCAAATGGGCTGAGTGGGGGGCACTCTCCATGCTTCAGGTGTTTAGAACCATGCCCAAACATTTTCACAGGAAAAGATCACCAGTTTGGTTGGAAGGAGGGCAATGGTAGGCCCAGTACTTAATTTTCAAATGTGTCCCTTACTATCCTGTCTCAGTGTGCACCACCTATATGAATCTTGCCTCTCAAATTCCTTTACAAGACCAATCACTCCCTTGTAAGCTTCCAACTCCTTAACACCCAAGCCCCCTTCCCACATGCCACCACCGAAACATCCCTGCTAGTGGTGTCTTCTCCTCCATTAAACACCCTACCCTACTTTGCTATAAATATGGTACCCTAGCAAATCCTATGGTCTTGATGTGCTCCAGGGCACTGCACTGTACTCTCCCATCTCCTGTACCCCTCATGCTCCTCAGCACCTGTGCTGCTAAAAGAGACAGGGGCAGAGGATGGTGTTGAAGCACACAGTTTTAGCCCCTTTGCAAGCTGCCTGACATAAACTTCTTAGCCCTAAAGATAGTTCAGTCATTTGTACTGAGTATGGCAGAGGCACTGCAGACAAAACTGCAGACCTCAAAGAACATACTAAGGCCTCTGGTCCTTAAATTCCATGGCATTGGTCCAATACTTATCACCACGGCATTGAAAGGTAGCTCCCATAAGCAGCCTTATGAAGGTGCAGCAAACAGATCCAAGGTAAGCTTCATGCCTATTGCAAGCTCAGCACTATCCCATCAAATATGATGAAAATAAATCCCTGCCTCCTCCTATTAGGCAAATACACCTTGCACCTTTTCCATCTCAGCTGCTCACAGTGCCTCAAGCAAATCTAGCCACAGTCATAGTTTATCATGGTGACTTGCTGGACAATTGATAATAACAAGGACCCAGGAACCCCGATTAGAACACAATCTCCATTCCCTCCACTTCTAGAGCAGATAACAGAATGTGGCAGGTATCCCTTCTCCCAGATAACAGATGTACAAACCTTACCCTCATTATTTCCTGCATTTATTCACTGCTGACTACTTAAAATGTCTCAAAGCAACCTTCATTACAGAATACAGCATCAGGTGCAGAAAAGCCAGGCTACTCTTCCACAAGTCTCTTTTGTACCATACCTAAGATCCTACGGCTTCTCTCTGCTGCTCCTTTAGAATACAAATGCTACATGACAGAAACCACTCACACTAAAAGATGACAGTGACAAAGTGGTTCATTGTTACATGGTTACGAAGACCTATCTGGGCACAACATACCTGTAGTGCTGCCAGGATTGCTGAGGGACATGCTGCTAGTCACGGCTTCTACAAATATTTCAACACCAGCAGTTTCTGTTCCTACCACAGAAGCCTCTGTTAAAAGCAAGCTTTGTCCCACCACTAAGTTCTCACTGGAGATGCTATGGTTGTTCTCATTTCCTGCATCTGTTGAGCCGGGTAGCAAGAGCTCCTGGCATAGTGTGTTCATCTTGTCTCCTCCCACAGGTTCCGTTGTAACTGCTCCCGTGCTCATTGTCATTCACTCCTCAATGTAGTCTTGCACCATGACATAAAGTGGGGTACGGCTCCTGTTAAAAACATAGCAAGAAAATGGTACCATTGCTTTCCTGAAGAGAAGCAACCAAGGATTAAACAAGGATTTTTCAAAATAAATGAGTATGGGTGGTTTTGTAATGCCCAATATTAACTGTTAGCTTTGTTAGTATTAGGCAGTTGTTGGAGTTGGAAACCATGTCTGCTTAAGTAGAAAGCTCAACAGGACAGTATTTGGCTCAGGTTGGGAAAATTCAGGATAGTCATGGATTTGCTTTCCTGCAGAAGAGAAGCACAGAGGAAAGATGAAAGTTTATGCAGCTAGGTCAGTGGTTTTTATAATCAACTATGGCAGTGATGGTGAACCTATGACACGCGTGTCAGACGTGACACACAGAGCCCTCACTGCCGGCACACGTGATGGCCCATTCACGCTGCTGCTGCTGTTGTTTTTTCCCCATTTGTTCTCCTGCTCCTCCTCACGTAAAACCCCCGGATCCTTTTTGTTGTTGTTGCTGGTAGCCAGAGATTCTGTTCGGCAATTGGTCTGTTTTTCAATTTGCTGAGTCAGTGGCTGTTTCTGATTTAACCCTTTCTGTGCTGGTTTTTTGGCGCTTTGGCAGACTATGTCGGTGCTGCATGTTAGTTCCAGTGAAGGTATTATTCGTCATTTATTTCTGTTCTCTCTCCCCCCCCCCCAAAGCTCCAAAACTTTGGTCAGGGAGAAGGGAGCAGTGGAATGCTGCAGTTATATATTACAATTATACATTTTTGTTATTTAAACTATAAATATCACGAAATTATGGTTTTTTTTCTCGAAGTGACACACCACCCAAGTTATGCTCGGTTTTTTGGTGAATTTTGACACACCAAGCTCAAAAGGTTGCCTATCACTGAACTATGGAACAGACCAAAACCCAACTGTATGGAGGCTTAAGGCAAATTGCTGAAGAATTTAGAGCTGAAAACACTTGCTGAAAACACTTTGATAGTCTTTATCACAGCATCTAGGCTGTCAAAACATAATAGGGCTTGCTCTTCCATTAGATAAGACAGCAATTTATTGGGATATTTCCAGCCCACCCTCACAGCCTGAAGAGGTTTTGCCAGACTACTTCCACTGGCCAGCACAGTCTACTGTCTTCTATTAGCTCAGTTAAAAGCATCTCCATTACTGCAAAACATTTTACATCCCAGAACCAATATGCAGAATGTTCTGCTTTAGCAACACAGCAGAGCCCAACACTACAATCCTGCATACTTCTTCCTGAACTAGATTATATATAGAATACCAAGCTGTTCTTCTTCACTCTAGCTGGTAAAGGTATGTTAATTCTTCGTGTGTAAAGCCCAGTACTTTAATCAATCAGGAACACTCTCTCCAGATTTCTTTCTTCAAAGCTTGGAGTCTAAACACCTTGGTAATAGTTTCATTTACAGCTGAACTCCACTGCATTCATTCCAGATAAACCTGGCTCAGAGATGGGCAGTTGTAACTGGATGAAAAGCTAATTTCCAGGATTAGACTCACACTGGGACATACATTTTGGGGGTTTGAATTAGCTTCTTGTAAGAACAGCACACAGAACTGCCTACTGGCACACAGTAAAAACCACAACTATCTAATCATTTTGGCATGCATCTGCAGATAATCACCCCCAAGACTGTTTAGAGCAGGCATGGGCAAACTCGGCCCTCCAGATGTTTTGGGACTACAACTCCCATCATCCCTGACTACTGGCCCTGTTAGCTAGGGATCATGGGACTTGTAGTCCCAAAACATCTGGAGGGCCGAGTTTGCCTATGCCTGGTTTAGAGGAAAGATTCCAGACCAAATTAACATAAGTAACAGCGTGCTAGATATGCAAGTGCCATGTATGCTTGATGATATAGTTATTTCTATGATTAATAAAACTTCCAGAAAAAATGAAGGGTACTGCCCATTTAGAATTAAAAGTCCTGTCAGCTTCTGCCAAACTTTCTCCCACTGTTGTTCCCCTGTAAATGGTATTTAGAAACATGATATCCCTGGACCTGGATGCAGAATATAGCCATCACGCCTAGAAACCACTAATAGCCTTATTGTCTGTGAATTTGTCTAGCTTCCCTATTAAAGTAACACGAACTGCTGGCCACCAGTACATATTGTGGAAGTGAGTTCCATACCTTAATTACACACTGTATAAAGAAGTCCTTCCTTCTGTACAGTATATCCTGAATCTCCTACCCTTCAGCTCTGTTAGATGGCCACAGGTTCCAGTATTAGGAGGGAAGGAGAAAAGCATTTTTCTGTTTGCCTTCTCTACACCATGCATCGTTTTATACACATCTTACCATATCCCCTCTCTTGCATGTTTTTGGATAGCAGCTGGCAAGTGATCCCAACTAGCTGGGGTAAAGCAGCCCTGCAGGAATCTAGCCACCTGACTGGGTGATGAAGCGGGCTTTAAGGCAATGAGGCTGAACTTACACACCCAGTTTCCTCTCCTCCTCCTGGTGGGCTTCTTCTGCAGCCGCCCAGGCTCCCGGTGCCAGGCGTGGGCCATCTTTACTGCTCTCTGAAGTGCAAGAGAAGAGAAAGAGAGGAAAAAACACGGATATTTTGAGGGAAAGAATGAACGAGGATGCCTGAGGCAGAATGACCAGTATCCAACTCCAGGACTCAGCTTAGTCCGGGGGGGGGGGCTTCCTTTTCAGGCCATGATCCACCCACCCCGACCCCATTACAAAGCACACATACAATAGCATTAGGGGGCCAACGAGTCTTTGGGAGCACCTTTTGCCTTCCTTGCACCCCTCCGCGAGTCTTGGAGGGGCCACCCAAGTCAACTCACCACCGGGCACCTCCTTCCCTTTCCCTCTTTGGCTTGCTTGCCCACCGCCTTCCCCCACAGCCCCTCCCCAATTAAAACAAAACAAAAGCTCTTCCTTTCACTTCTCCACCCCCCCCCCACCCAGAAGGAAGAGCGAGACTCATCCCCCCTCCCACCTTTGTGTGGCCCAGAGCCCGCTCCCACCCCGCAACTCTATGGTAACTGCTGACTGACGTTCCAGGACCAGAGGCGGCACCATAAAGGGAAGCTTTCCAGAGCGACTTCCAGGGATTGCCGTAACCGCTTTAAAGGGGTTAATCTTCACCTCGCAAGTCCAGAACCCAGGCAGGCAGGCAGGCAAATCCAGAGGCAAATGGTTGGGCTGGCGCGACCGCGAAGGAAAAAATATAGACACGTAACGCTCCCTCAGGGACCATAGAGTGCCGGAAAACGCGTCCGCTCTCCTGTCACATATAAGCACAGGAAATGCCGACTTCGGTCCAACTTCCGCCTTCTGAAGCTGGGGGGTTATCGTAGAGATAGAAAAAGGTGAGAGTTGCGCACTACGCTTATCGTAACTTCTGATTTAGGATCGAATTCTCATTCCTGCTGCAAGATATACATATGATTCACCCCGAAGATGTCAAAACGACTGTCATTATGCATCAAAGTATATTTATGCTAATATACATTAATAGGTTTATACATTTGCAGTATAAGTTTACTGTAACTCTTTTCATATCTCTATTTCTAGGGGGACGATAGAGTAGAGAAAAGAATTGTTTCCGGTCAAAAGAACCATAGAGAAAAGCAAGGCAAGAGAGGCGCTATCCGGAGGTGAGGTCTATTGGGGAGGCGATCTTTAATGCGTAGAGAGCGTGTTCCATAGTCCATGTCTGCGGGTGTTATTCCTTTATGCCAGGCGTGTGGAAGGGGGCACGAAGGAGACGACCCTCTTGATGCTATGGGGGCGATTAAGTGCTGCAAGAGAAAAGGGCGGCAGGTTCAGGCGGTTCTACTTTCCAGACAGGAAATTGAGCCTGAGATCCTGCATCATTTCAGCCGGGAGTCAGTTCCATTGGACTCAGTGGGGCTTAACTCCATAGAGAGGTTTCCTCCTCAGCATCGCACCCCTTTTAAAAGTGTGGAGAAAAGTATTGTAAATCTTCCTATCTCTAGTCGTGGTAGGCAAATGTTTCCATACCAGCAACCAATATTTGGGCTTCCAAAAACACACACACACACACACTAATGAAATTGTTAAGAGAGCATCTTTTCCGTTTCTACTTTCACAAATGGTATTGGAAATAAACATCAAGCTCCACAGAGCAGACATAATGCTAACTCACAAACAGAAGAATATGTGCTGCAAAACATGATTGATCTACAATTTGGCACCCATGTATTTGGTGGAGGTCACATCTTAGAACTGTTACAGTCTTTACTCAAGTGACTAGTTCCTGAGTTCCGAGGAACCACTTTCGGATTATGTTTCTCAAATAACCAGCTCTCTGGGCCACACAACAAGCTACTTTTGAGTGACCTTTCAAAAGTTGATTGTGGTGGCATGGGGGGGGGGTCCTGCCGAAAAAATCAAAAGCTTCATTGGGCACGTCTTAAGCATTTATGCTAGAAAGGCAGTACCAATTAAGCAACTTCCCTATGATGAAGAGCTACAATGGTGGGAGTGGGGGTCGGATATAAGATTATACATGATGTGGAGAAAACAGATAGAATTCCTGGTTAAGAAGACTCCTTCCCCATTCAGCTCAATTCAAAGTACAGTATAAAGTGTTTACTGTCTCATGGTACAAGATTAGCATAAACTCCCGAGCTACACAAACTTTTAAGAGATGCTGGTACATTGTGAACCTTTCTACTATACAGTCAAACCCGAAAGTAAATGCTCCGGTTTTCAAATGTTTTTTGGAACCCAAGCGTCTGACGCAGCTTCTGCTTGAGTGCAAGGGAGCTCTTGCAACCAATCGGAAGCCACACTTCGGTTATCGAACGTTTCATAAGTTGAACGGTCGTCCAGAACAGGTTATGTTCAACAACCAAGGTTTGACTGTAATTAGAAGTAAACCTTGTAAAGGTACAAGTATACAGAGAGCTCCACTAGCACTTTACCATGCTAGCTCAGCATGCTATATGGAACCACACAACATATAACCTTCAGCTTCTCTGCTGGTACCTTGCACTGAGCAAAACCTCTTCTCAGTGAATACCTCATACTCCTGCCAATGCTTCTGCAGCCTTGGCTTTATACCCATCTCTGCACGTACACACATTAGAGAAAGGGAAGATGAATGAGTGATGCTCCAGGCATTTAGCCTTCGACTGTTTGTAAGTTAGCCAGTGTGCTAACTTAACAGAATGGGGAATGGGCTGCTGAAGACATAGCCCAAGCACGGAGTGCAATTTCACCAATTTTTCCAACAAAAGCAAGCTAGGGAATATCCAGTTTTCTTTACAAAAGCCAAAATAGCGGCAACCTTGCTTTGCAATATTTCAAATTACTATAGAGAGGGAAGCTGAATTTGTGAGTATGTATGCATAATTATTTGTATTCTGGTTTTTCAGTGGGGAGGGATCTGCCAGGGTATTTATTTTTCTAAAATAAGGTAGCATGGAAGAGGCTAAAGCAGGGGTGGTGAGACTTTGGCTCTCCAGATGTTGCTGAACTCCAACTCCCATCAGCCCCAGCAAGCATGGCCAATGGCCAGGGAAGGAGTTGTAGTTCAGCAACATCTGGAGGGTCAAAGTTCCCCACACCTGGGCTAAAGAGAATTTGTTAAGAAAGCTCTTCTTCTGGAAGAAGTAATTAGGTGACCAATGCACTTGCCACTCATAACTTCATAATTAATTTGTTGTTTTTTTCTCTTCCTCTCCATGTGTTGTTATGATGTTTAGAAGCAATGCTCCTGGGAATGGGTCTTTAGCACTGGAGTTGTTTCCCCATCCACAACAATGCCCTTTTCTGACTTTTTCTCGGCCCTGAAGGACAATCCATACTTCGGAGCAGGCTTTGGCCTGGTGGGTGTAGGTACAGCGTTGGCCCTGGCCCGTAAAGGGGCACAGTTTGGCTTGGTGGCTTTCAGGCGGCATTGTATGATCACCCTAGAGGTGCCAAGCAAGGACAAGAGTTACCACTGGCTGCTGAGCTGGATCTCTCACCATGCAAAGCACACCCAGCACCTGAGTGTGGAGACTTCATACCTGCAGCATGAGAGTGGCCGTATCAGTACCAAGTTTGACTTTATCCCCAGCCCTGGGAACCATTTCATTTGGTAAGTGAGGCCATGGAATGTCTTTGGGAGGGGCAGAAGTATTGCAAGGCTAATAAGGAAGTGGTGGTCATGAATATTGCACACTTGCTCGTCCAGTTGTCTCCCCACCACCAGTTCCTGTTCACATGTTCCCTGCTCTGCTTCCAGGTATAAAAGGAAGTGGATCCGCGTAGAACGGAACCGGGAGAAACAAATGATTGACCTGCATACGGGCACCCCCTGGGAATCTGTCACCTTCACAGCAATCGGTAGCAACCGAGAAGTTTTCTTCAACATCCTGCAGGAAGGTACAATAGCACTCCTTGGTTGTAGTGGGACCTGCTGGCAAGGGTGGGTAATACATTTAATGATGATGATGATGATAATAACGATGATGGCGCTAGGGATAAATAGATCTGTCTATTTCTGGGCCCAGGTTTGTTTTACATGTGTTCTTTCATAAGCCCATTCCATTTTTCTGCATTAATCTGCAATTTTTTAAAAAAATAATATGCAAAAAATCATGTTTAAATACATACCTAAATATATTTTTATGAAGTAGCTACAAATGTAGCTCATTGTATGCATTTCTAAATGTATTTTATTCAAAATTATGCATTTTTCATGCCTTTGGGCATTTTTTGAACTGAAAACTGTATTTCAAAATTTAGAGAAGGCCAAAGTCTGATGACTGACTAGTTATGTTCTGTTCTGCACCTGATTCCAGGAGGTACAAATTATATCACTCTGCATCAGAATTCACAGAACTCCCATGCCTCAAGTACCCCTTACTTAGAGCTGGGGCCGTCCTCCTTGGTGATACTTCCTTGCTTCTTAGTTATATTTAGCAGACAGGCGATTTCCCTCTTCCTCCTTCCCATCTGTGTCCAGATGTGCAGTTATCTCCCTTTCCTTAGCCTTGTTCCTTTCTCTGCAGCCAAAGAATTGGCTCTCAGGCAGCAAGAAGGAAAGACGGTCATGTACACAGCCATGGGGACTGAATGGCGGCCATTTGGTTTCCCACGACGTCGACGTCCGCTCACCTCTGTAGTGCTCGAGAAAGGAGTGTCCGAGAGAATTGTGCAGGATGTGAAAGAGTTCACTGGTAACCCCAAGTGGTACATTGATCGAGGTGAGTTTCCTTTTCAGGGAGCGACATTCAGATACCCTCACAACCTGAGCTTTTCCTTTATGAGCTAAATTAAGGCACATGGGATGCCACTTATGGAGCCAGCATATCGCATTATTTAGCCCAGATTATCATTCCCAATGCCCTCTGCTATTGCGCCCAAAGGCATCCCTGCTGCCTTCTGCATCCCTGTCATTTCCAACCTGTCTGTGCCTTCTTCCTGCTTTGGACTCTCAGTGGTGCTGATGCCTCTCTGTTCTGATGCATGCAGCAGGAAGCCTCTTCTAACCTCATTGCTGTCTCTACAACAGCCCCTGCATAGTCCCAGTCCTTGAGAATTAGGAACTACCTCTTACTTTCCCACGAGAGAGACTGTGCTGGCTAGTCTCTGCACAGCCAAGTACTGATAAACCAAATGTTTACCAAGTTTCTAGCATTTGCCACAAAACTTTGTATCAGCTCTTTGCCAAGTTGGTTAAAGTAGTGCTTTTGTTCAAGATGCCCTAAACCTTTAGGGTGGCAGGAAACTGGGTACTCTGTCAGGGCCCTGTGCAATATATTTCTTTCTCGCAACTGGAATTGGCCACTGTGGAGTGAGCTCAAGGCATCATTGATCAGCTCATTCTTATTCTCGGGTGTGATGATGGTAGCTCAGATTCCATAAGAAGTTGGAATAGGCTGAGTTTTCTGCCTTTTGAAACTAGCCTCTTTGTCTGTAGGAATCCCCTATCGGAGAGGATACCTGCTATACGGGCCCCCAGGTTGTGGAAAGAGCAGTTTCATGTGAGTACTATGTCCTCAGCTTTCCTTCAACAAAAAACACCCCTTTTCTCAAGGGTGTTGACCATGGATACAGTCTCTGGGGATACCTCTCTGGACACCTTGTGTAGCTCCTGGTTAGGAATCACTCCCCTCCAGCTTACCCTGTTTTCTTCAATGGAAACATTGTCCTCTGTCTATCACAGCACAGCCCTTGCTGGAGAACTTCAGTACAGCATCTGTCTCATGAGCCTGAGCGACCGCAGCCTCTCTGATGATCGTCTTAACCACCTCCTGAGCGTAGCTCCTCAACAGAGCATCATCCTCCTGGAGGACGTGGATGCTGCTTTCGTCAGCCGGGATCTTGCTGCCGAAAGTGAGTGACAGGCAGATGGCGCCTCCCCACTCTTTTGTTCCAGGCTGCCCTTTTCTGCCGCCTCTGACTGACCTGGGACCAAGCGTTCATCACCCCTGTGTTGTAACTCTGTGGAGGCATCCTCATTAAGTGCTGCACTGCAGCAACTTCCCCAAGCTAATCGTTCATTCAGAGTGGGGGGAATGAGACCTGAATAGCAGCTCCTTCCTCCAAGCTGCACTTTGCAATGGGATTCGGGTTGGTGACCTGGTGCTGACAAAGAGGAGTCAATGACTCAGGACACCAATGTCTTTTGGAAAACGTCTTCCCTTACGAACCTACCCAGACCCTTTGATCTTTGATTCCCCTACTGGTGCCCACTCTGAGGGAGGTTTGGAGTGTGGTGAGAAGGAAGAGGGTGTTTCAGTTAGGGCTCCCCACTTGTGGAATGCTCTTCACAGTGGGGTCCTCCTGGGGCCATCATTAAAATTCTTTTGGCACTAGGTAAAAACTTAACTCAGGCATTTGACAGATGGTGATGATTTGCTGGATGATATGCTTTGCCGCCAAGTTTTCCCCCCTGCTGCTTTACAGTGTCTGTTCTCTGGATTTTTGTACAGTTTTTTTTAAAGTGCAACGTATTGCTCTCTTTTCTTCTTATTGAGTTTTTTTGTGTCTTTTGTTTATGTATGTCTTTAAAACTTTGTGAGTTACTTAGATACTTTTTACGTAGCAAGCTACCAACAGATTGAGTAAATATAATGATAAATAATTATCTGCAGGCTTTAATGTGACACCTATTCCAAATAAGTTATCAATATACAAAGAGAGACTTGAAACAAGACAGGAGCTTGGGGACAAGTTTGCAGCTTTCGCACTGTGGAAGAGGTGTGCCAGCAGAGATCCTAGAGCAGGCATCCCCAAACTTCGGCCCTCCAGATGTTTTGGACTACAATTCCCATCATCCCTGACCACTGGCCCTGTTAGCTAGGGATCATGGGAGTTGTAGGCCAAAAAATCTGGAGGGCCGCAGTTTGGGGATGCCTGGTCTAGAGGCAATTCTTTTTGCCAGCATTCTTTTGACATAGGATCCTGACTGTTTATTGTCCTGCTTTCTATCGACTTGCATTTTGCCACCAGGTGGCTTGATTTTCTCTGACCCCTTCATGTATCTATTTGGACAGCAGTGTGTCAGGAACATTTCACAAGCCACTGCACATCAGGCAGAGAACATAAAGCTGGTACTAATGCCACATAAGACCATGGCAGTGGGGTTGTTGCCCTTCCCCTGGAAGGCTATAAACCTAGGCAGAATTTGGGCAGCCCCTTTTCACAACTGTACCTATAGTGTCACTCCTCTTTGATCTCCCTCTGAGCTGTCTCTGTGCCGCTGTGTTTCCCTCCAGACCCCACCGCATACCAAGGCATGGGACGCCTGACTTTCAGTGGCCTTCTCAACGCGCTGGATGGTGTGGCTTCCTCCGAAGCAAGGATTGTATTCATGACCACCAATCATGTGGACAGGTCAGAAGCGTTGCACAGAAAATGGGGGCAGATAGAGAGGTTGTTAGCTGCAGAAGATAACCTTTTGCTTGGGAAGGATCCATTTAATGGCACCCAAGGAAGATAGTGGCTGGAGTCTACAGTGGTTTAGGATTCCACATTCCTCCAGCAGCTAAATCAAAACTGTTGTAATAGAAGTAGGAAGGGGGAAGGGGCAGGGGAAGGAGACGATGTAGGAACAACTGACAGTCCCATAGAGAAATTCCTTCATCACCTTCCCCTCACAACGTCACTCCCAATGAAGTCCCACACTGGTGACATATTGAAAGCACCAGCTGGCATGTGATGCTAACACCATGATAACCTCGCCAACCCATTCCACGCAACCCTCACACATTCAGTGCCGAAGCATGCCACAAGGAGAAGCTAGGGATCTCCTGAGGCAGGTGTTTGAATCCCTTGGTAGCCCAAGCGCAGACAGCAGCAGGACTGTTGTTTTGCCAGGGAAACAGCTACACACACACACACACACACACACACACAAAGGAAGGGCCAGTATTCCAGAAAATCAGCCTACTTCATCGCTCAGTGGCTGGGAGGAAGCCTGCAAATGGAGTCCCTTTGGTGGTAAGTCGCTTCGATCCAAAGGGTTCACTTCCGTTGGTGGGACCAAGGATTCCTCAAGTAACACAGTGCCTAAGATTTCTCCATTGGTGTTTTTGAGGTGAAGACAAGCTCGGGGTGGAGGAGAGTTTTGTTTTGTCTGCATTTTCAAGCAAGCTAGCCAAATTTGTACCTCCCAGACAAATTCACAATTATCCTCCAGCTTCCCCACTCCTCCAAATTTTGCAATACAATCCTTGGCTCCCAAAATGCATTAAGATTTGTGGGTTTTTTAAGGAGGAAATGCATTTAGAGATGCATACCCTGTGATAAATACTATTTAAATATGCATTTATGATCAAATGCATTTTTAAATACAAATTTTTATATGGATTTTTTAAATAAAAAAAATACAGTTCTTAAAGTGGAAAAGCAACAGAGCAGACTTAACACCTGTAACACTTTGGACATGGACCCCAAATAAACTGATCCGTCCATCCCTAGCTCACACAAGGCAACTCCATGAGGTTCCTTGTAACTCAGTCAAGGAGATTGCAGTGAGTAACAGAGGAGGGCAGTTTGCTTCCCACCCCTTGGAAGTGCTGTCTTTATGAGGCAACATCTACCTTTCTGGGGACCAGCTGGTAACTATTTTAAGTATAAAAAGGAGGAAGGCAGCAGGAATGAAGACACACTTCCTGTTCCAAAAGATGGTACTATATAGGAGAAGACGGAAGAGAAGCTTATATTGGGGCTTTTGTAGTCTCCAAGACCTGTGACAAATCCTCTCCCACAAGCACGGGACCTCTGCCATTCTTGTAGCCTGGTGCTGAAGGAGCCATGTGCAGCGTAGGAAAGCAAAGGCTCAACATGCAGGGTCAGCCAGTTACAACTTAATTTGGGTAAGACTACCAGACCTTTAGAAGGCATCTCAAGGCAGCCCTGTTTAGGGAAGCTTTTAATGTTTAATGTTTAATGTCTGATGGATTTCTGTATTGTAATAATTTGTTGGAAGCCGCCCAGAGTGGCTGGGGGAACCCGGCCAGATGGGCGGGGTATAAATATATTATTATTATTATTATTATTATTATTATTATTATTATTATTATTATTAGGCTGGGGTAATGCTTGCTAGAGAGTGGTCTGGGGAATATATGCGTATAAGTATGGACTTTGGCATCCTCTGGTCATGCTGGTTTGCAGCATTTAACACAGAAGCGTGAAGATCTGGTTCTGTCCTTGTTTACTGTTCCTGGTTCCATGCAGGCTCCTCTGAGATTGTAGGAGGGGATGGGTAACTTGGCAAGGACACAGCAGGTATGGAGAAAGAGGAGCATGATGGGTGAGTGCAGCAAGACATGGGTGTACAGTAGTTAAATTACAAGGCACTGTTACTTTATATTCTTTTAGAGATTAGCTCAAAGGAAATAAAGGGGAGAACAGGTTCCCCTAGCCCCGTGTCTTCCTGGAGTTGGAGAGAGAACAATGAGATGATACTCCAAGCGAGAGAAGCATAGAGAACCATATTTTCCACCTGAGCATTTGCTGAGCCTCATTTGTCTTCTCCTCTTTCCCTGTAGGCTCGATCCAGCCCTGGTTCGCCCTGGCCGGGTGGACCTGAAGCAGTACGTGGGGCACTGCTCAGAGTGGCAGCTCGGGCGCATGTTCCAGAGGTTCTACCCAGACCAGCCAGCAGCTGCGGCCGAGGAGTTTGCCAAACGGGCCGTGTCTGCCTCTGATCGGATCAGTGCCGCACAAGTCCAGGGCCACTTCATGCTATACAAGGCGGATCCGGACGCAGCCCTTAAGAACGTGCAAGCTCTTATATCCTGATGTTGAACAAACCCCGAGAGCGCTGTGCATACTGCTTTCCCAGGAAAAGGGTTGTTTGCATGCATGGATTTGTTTACACGGGACAAGATAATCATGAGGATGATGCCATCCGCATGTCCACCTCAGTAAGGTCACCTTTTTGTAAAGAAAATAAAGAGCAAACCAACATAACTCCTCCATTGCACCTCTTGAAAATGAATAAATGTGAAGTTCAGGTGTTGTGGAACTATGTCCTCCAGATGGCAAATGTTAACACCCGAGGAGAGGCCCAAAAGGTGTCATAACTAGGCGGAGGGGACACACACACACACATACACAACACACGCAAGGTGACTTCAGGGTGTATGTCTGCTGTTATGCACTCCTAGTTACTCAGTGGCATGACCCACAGCAGATTCCACACCAAAGCCCTAATCCTGTTACTGCCAGAATCATTTGGTGTGAGGGAAAGCAGTGGAGGTTCAGTGGTGAGAGCAGCCAGCCCTGTGACACGTTCTCTTCACACAGGTAGACACTTGATTGCGCTGTGAAGAAAAGGGCTTGTTTAATTATACCCTTTAAAGATAGAATCTGTCTGCTGGCCTTACAATCAAGACTTTTACCATTTAAAATACGTATTTGCCATTAGGTAAATGTTGTGCCTGGCCTTGTTTCTCTTTCAGGCTATGGCAAAGTCTCGCGAGCTGAAGTGGTTTTTACCGACCACCGCAAAAGTATCTGGCTCTTCCACACTGACCACGCTCCTCTTTTGGAACAGGGGTACGCGTCGGAATATCACATCATAACTGACCAAGTAGCCATCGTTGTACATGTATAGCTTGTGGTCATTGGGGTTGTAGTTTATGCTTTGCGGTGTGCCTGTGAGCTTTTCCAGGATGATGTCCATAGTGCCTTCTGTGGCCGTGTTAGTGTCGTATTTGTAAAAGATCTTCTCCTTGTGGTCACTCTCCCGCATCAAGGCATACATCACCCCACAGATCATGAAGGTGCCGGTTGCCTTAGGCTTGTACAGTGAAGTTTGCCACGACTTGACTATTGTCAGAGTATTGGGATCCAGCTGCCCAATCTTTATTTTCCCCTTGCTTTTTTCCGAGGAGTAAATGATCCACAGTCCATTCTCATCCCCGGAGAAATCAAAGTCCTGCCAATTGACACCATTATAAGAGTACCAGTTGTTGAACACGGCGTCTTCGACGACCTTGCGCTGGACCTTGTTGGTTGCCAAATCCAGCTTGCACAGGTTCCTGGAGTTGTAGCAGTTGTAATAGAAGCTGCCGTTGTACAAAATGGTTCCGCTTCCCTGCCCGCAGTTGATGTAGTTCCAGGTGAACCCAACAAATTGAGAAAGGGTTTTCTCTATTTGGTTTTTGTAGAGCAGCAGTTCGGAATAGGAGTTGTAGATGCGGTAGGTTTCCAACAAACGCTCGTCTGTGTTGAGCGGGGCAACCCAGTATTTATCCGGATTCTTGTTTCCAACAGCAAAGTCCTTTCCCCAAGCTCCGAATTTGTAGCTTAAACCTCGCCAGTTGAGTTTCACTATAAGTGGCTTGCTAATGTTTAACATCACCTTGTTGTCGCATTTACCTGCCAGAGAATAGAAAGGGAATTACTTTTGTTCATGGCTCCTCTTGGCATGTTTTTCTCCGCCTTCAAACTGCTCCGAGGTTTGTATTTGTTTTTGCTTTTTTACAATCAAGCGGTGCATAAATTTTACAAGATCATCTTTGTTTTCTGTGACCATGTTAGGCATTCTGCTGGTTTCAAAAGCTCTGCCAAATTTTATCCCACTGCGTTTAGAAAACAGGTCAGGCCCCCAACCCAGACTCCCCTGCCCTGCCGTGTTTTCTCTGCATAATGCTTCCTAATTCCTCCTCTGTACTGTCATTGATCACCTGTTCATTACATGTTTGCCTTCCAAAGTTCTCAGTAAAGCAGGTGGTCATCATCCCTTTGGGGGCTCATTTGCAAACCTGAGAACTGCCGTGAGCACTAAGCACAAGCACATGCTGCATTCTATTCTACTAAATGCTTCTTTCAAGTCTAATGTCAAATGGCATGGGGGACCCTGTGGCACCAGAAGGGCCCTGCAGGCCTCTTTATAATATAAAGAACTATTAAGTGGGAGGTAATCCAGTAATTATTAGGAAATTCCTTTTACCCTGATCTCTACCAGGACAGACTAAGAAGTGATCTAGTGAAAGAGCTCAAGGCTTAAATGACCGTAAAGTTTTCCTGGGTCAGGTGGTGCCTCAAAAAGCTCGCTAAGGATGTGCCAGTTATGAGAAGAAGCTGGGTTAAGTTTGTGGGGTGTCCAGACTGAAACAAGCCTTCTCGGTGGTGGCTCCCCATTTGTAGAGCGCTTTCCCCAGGGAGGCATGCCTGGTATCGTTACAGTATCTGCTTTTAGGTCCCAGGCAAAAACATTTTTTTATTCTCCTAGGCTTTTGGCCCTTGATTTGGGAGAGTACTTAAATATGTTTGTGGTGTCTTCTTCCACTCACATTTTTAGTGGGGCAGATTGACTTGGATCTGCTTTTATATACAACAAGCATTTTATGTTGTGATGTTATCCTTGTTCTTAGATTTGTTTTTAATGGTGGTTTTTACAGCGCAAGCTGCTTTCGGTCACTTTTGTGAAAAAAGCAACACATAAATGTTAATACTGGTGACGGTGATAATGGTGATAATGATGATGATGATAATAATGTAGCTTATAGACAAGCCAACGTAAGGAGTCTCCAAGGAAGTTCCAGCCCACAATCACACAGTAGGACTCACCAAACTCTGGAGTCCAGTTTCCAGAGGCAGAGAGGCCAGAATTGGGATTTCTAAGAGAGTCTTCGCAATCGGCCAGTTGTTTCTTGAGAGAGGCTATTTCCCTATGTGTCAGCAACACTTTGTTGTCATCAAACTTTTCTAGTTCCCACACAATACTGGAGATATTGGAGACCTGAAACATATTAGCACATGTTTAATATAGCCCCAAGCAATTTTCTACTGCAGCATCTCCCTGTGTGTTGTGGTAGTAGATGTGTTTGACAACTTCATGAGTGATTGAATGAGAGACAGTAAAGCATGCACACACACGAGAGAGAGAGAGAGAGAGAGAGAGAGAGAGAGAGAGATGATGTAAGATGGGGAGTTTGGAAAGTAGGAAGTTAGTGGAGTCAGAATTACTGCTGGAAGCTCCTTTAAACAGTCCTGGCAATGTTACCAAGTACCGGTACCTCTCTTGTTAATGTATAGATTAAGCATGAGACTCTTAATCTCTGGGACATGTGTTCGAGCCCCACATTGGGCAAAAAGATCCTGCATTGCAGGAAGTTGGGCTAGATGACTTTTGCGTTCCCTTCCAACACTATAATTCTATGACCCAGGGACATTGACTGATTGTTCTTAATAGCTGGATCTTCTTCAAGGTTACTGAATGGCTGGGAAATATCTCAAAGGTGCTAAGGGGGCATGCCTTTATTTCTCAAATCCTACACACACACACACACACACACACACACACACACACACACACACACACCAGCTAAGCATCATACAATAAAGATGTACTATGTGTGAAAAGAACCTGCAGTTTTCACAAAAATTCAAAACCCTGAACAACTTGGGTCCAGGATGTCTTAAGGCCTGCCTGAGCCCTTATATCTCAGCCCATCACTGAGATCAACCAGAGGCTCAATTGGCTTCAACCAGAAATTGGGCAGTTAGTGTCCTGGGAACTGTAGTTTACACCGCCCAGAGCTACAATTCCCAGTACCTTTCACAAAACACATTTCCTGGGGGATTCTCTGGGGGAAGCCATGTGCTTCAAATGTATGGTGTGGATGTTGCCTAAGGGAATGCCCTTAGAATCCTCCTTGAGATCAGGAAACCTGCTAGTACTGGTTTTCCAATTGCAGGGAGGATCTACGGTATGCTCAGCCACTGAGTCCCCTTTTCAGACCTCCTCATTCAATGTTTGTATGTCAGAGGAGGGGCAGTGGGGATGCTGTGGGTGGAGATGTGAGTGCATGGCCCCAACTCCCCTCCACATGCTATTCTCACCCACTTTTGAAGAACATTTGAACAGGACTTAGGTGCATCTAGTCATTAAGTTTAGGTATGCATGAATATCTCACTGTTTGAATTCCAAAGGATTGCACTTTTGTGAGCTTAAGCTTTCTGCAAGAAGTCATTGCAAGCACTTGCAAAAGGCTTGAAGGCACTTGTGTTCTGCACGGCCTCCCACCTCACTTCCCTGTCCTCAATTGCTAAGAAATCACCTTTGAGGCCACGAAAGAGGGTAGTGGTTGTGGCAGCAGGTGCTCAAAGAGCCTTGGCAGGGCATTCTTTGGCACAGGGATGGGCTTGGTACTACTAAGTTAGTAGGACTACCAGTCCCAAAATCCCTGATGAAAATGATGCTTGGCTCCATCTTACATGCAAGAGCAGAGGTTCTTGCTTTTGCTCACAACATTCTTAATTAGGTCCATGAGCCATGGGAATGTTGAAAGTGTCTGGTTTTTTAAAAATAAAAAATGGGGAGAGGTAAGGAAGGAATAACCTCTTTTGAGACTTTATGCTAGAGGTAAGCATTAAAATAGGCAAAATTCTCATCCAATAATAATAATAATAATAATAATAATAATAATAATAATAATAATTTATTATTTATACCCCGCCCATCTGGCTGGGTTTCCCCAGCCACTCTGGGCGGCTTCCAACAGAAAAATAAAACACAGTAATCTATTAAACATTAAAAGCCTCCCTGAACAGGGCTGCCTTCAGATGTCTTCTAAAAGTCTGGTAGTTGTTTTCCTCTTTGACATCTGTTGGGAGGGCGTTCCACAGGGCAGGCGCCACCACCGAGAAGGCCCTCTGCCTAGTTCCCTGCAACTTGGCTTCTCACAATGAGGGAACCGCCAGAAGGCCCTCGGTGCTGGACCTCAGTGTCCGGGCAGAATGATGGAGGTGGAGACGCTCCTTCAGGTATACTGGACCGAGACCATTTAGGGCTTTAAAGGTCAGCACCAACACTTTGAATTGTGCTCGGAAACGTACTGGGAGCCAATGTAGATCTTTCAAGGCCAGTGTTATGTGGACTTGGCGGCCGCTCCCAGTCACCAGTCTAGCTGCCGCATTCTGGATTAGTTGTAGTTTCCGAGTCACCTTCAAAGGTAGCCCCACATAGAGCGCATTGCAGTAGTCCAAGCGGGAGATAACCAGAGCATGCACCACTCTTGCTAGACAGTCTGCAGGCAGGTAGGGTCTCAGCCTGCGTACCAGATGGAGCTGATAGACAGCTGCCCTGGACACAGAATTGACCTGCACCTCCATGGAAAGCTGTGAGTCCAAAATGACTCCCAGGTTGCGCACCTGGTCCTTCAAGGACACAGTTACCCCATTCAGAACCAGGGAATCCTCCACACCTGCCCGCCTCCTGTCCCCCACGAACAGTACTTCTGTCTTGTCAGGATTCAACCTCAATCTGTTAGCCACCATCCATCCTCCAACCGCCTCCAGGCACTCAGACAGGACCTTCACTGCCTTCACTGGTTCTGATTTGAAAGAAAGGTAGAGCTGGGTATCATCCGCATACTGATGAACACCCAGCCCAAACCCCCTGATGATCTCTCCGAGCGGCTGCATGTAGATGTTAAAAAGCATGGGGGAGAGGACAGAACCCTGAGGCACCCCACAAGTGACAGCCCAGGGGTCTGAACA
Organism: Zootoca vivipara; assembly: GCF_963506605.1. Lineage (NCBI taxonomy): Eukaryota > Metazoa > Chordata > Lepidosauria > Squamata > Lacertidae > Zootoca > Zootoca vivipara. The sequence continues at coordinate 85,583,067 of NC_083276.1, read as the reverse complement.
CTCATCCCCTACCACCACTTTCTGAACACAGCCCAGGAGGAAGGAGCGGAACCACTGTATAACAGTGCCCCCAGCTCCCAACCCCTCTAGACAGTCCAGAAGGATGTTATGGTTGATGGTGTCAAAAGCCGCTGAAAGATCCAGCAGAACTAGGAAACAGCTCTCGCCTTTGTCCCTAGCCCGCCGGAGATCATCAACCAGTGCGACCAGGGCAGTTTCAGTCCCATGATGAGGCCTGAACCCCGACAGGAAGGGATCCAAATGGTCCGCTTCTTCCAGGCGTGCCTGGAGTTGTTCAGCAACCACTCGCTCAATCACCTTGCCCAAGAATGGAAGATTTGAGACTGGGCGATAGTTGGCCATATTAGCCGCATCTAAAGATGGTTTTTTAAGAAGAGATTAATGACCGCCTCTTTCAGCGGGTCTGGGAAGGCTCCCTCATGGAGAGAAGCATTTACCAACCCGCGGAGTCCATCGCCCAGCCCTTCCCGACTCGCTTTTATTAGCCAGGATGGGCAAGGGTCAAGGAGACAGGTGGTTGGTTTCACTCGTCCACGCAGCCTGTCCACATCCTTGGAGGTAACAGATTGAAATTGATCCCATGAAACATGACTAGACAGGGCTCCAGCACTCTCCCGCCCCGGCCCTGCTCCCACGGTGGAGTCTACCTCCCTCTGAATCTGAGCAACTTTATCTGCAAAAAACTTTGCAAAAGCATTGCAGGAGATATTGGGGTCCCTATCAGGCCCCGATGCCGAAGGTGGTTCGGATAGATTGCGAACCACCTGGAACAGTCCTCTGCTGCTGTTTTCTGCAGATGCGATAGAAATGGCGAAGAAGGTCCTCTTCGCCGTCGCTATTGCCACTTGGTAGGCTCGAAGTTGAGCTCTAGCCCGTGTTCGGTCAGATTCAGAATGAGTTTTCCGCCACCAGTGCTCTAGCCATTCCTGGCGACTGTTTCATCACCCTCAGCTCTGGGGACATAGCTGCCAAGTTATCCCTTTTTTAAAGGGATTTTCCCTTATGCTGAATAGGCTTCCTCGCGAGAAAAGGGAAAACTTGGCAGCTATGTCTGGGGAAAACCACGGGGCTGTCCGGGCTCCATGCAATCAGAGAGGGCGCTTCAGAGCCAAACAGTCAATAGCCCTGTTTAACTCCACATTCCAGCGGGCCACCAGGGAATCGGCTGAGAGGCCATCAACATGGGATAAAGCATCCCCTACCACTCTCTGGAAACCATTTGGATCCATTAAGTGGTGGGGGCGGACCATCCGAATAGGTCCCACCTCCCTGCAGAGGGGAAGGGTCGCGGAGAAGTCCAGTTGCACCAGGTAGTGATCTGACCTATGTTTTCCTGCTCCCTGAAGCAGCTCTCTAGCCATGGAAAACTCAGCATTGCGCAGAAATATTTTAAAAGTTTCCTTTGAGAGCCCCAAACAGTCCCCCAAATGCCCTTTCTAAAGCAGGTTTGAATCTTCCCAAACAGGAGCACCACTCTTAGTGTATTCGGTACAATGTCCAAGCACAATTCAAACTTCTGTGCTCCCAAACGTTTTGTACCTACCTGATCGGATAAAGCTGCAATGCCCACACCAGCTTCACTTAGAGCTTGAGACAGATCCCGAGCCCATCGCTTCGTATTATTAATTTTTTCTAGGATGTCTTTATAAGCTTCATCGTCCTTGACACCTTCCATCTCAATCTTCTCCACTGTTGCGGTTAATTTCTTCATAGTTTCATTAAATGCTGCCAAGTCTGTCTGGAGTTTCATAACCTAAAGAAATTTGCAGGACACACACTTAGCAGGATACTGAAAACATCTTTCCACAAATCATGAACAACCATTTCATTACAATTGTTGCTTCCACGCTTGTCCTTTTCTCTGGAACAACCATTCTTTTATCACTCAGTTTTGAAGGTGTATCCAGACAATGAGTAGACTTCAACTTTGCGCTTTCACAAACATTAGGGTGGGGAGAGGGGAGAACTCGGAGCACTTCTGTGACTGACAAGTTTAGTTTATAGTGGGTGGTGGTGGACTATCTTACCAGGGCTATCCAGTAACAGTGGTTTGAAGGAAGGGTTAACATGCCTTGCAAGAGCCACATTCTGTCACACACACACACCCTCACCAGTAACATTCCCCTGTGTAGTGTTGCCAGCTGCTGGAAACAGTCAGAACTAGACAGAATTAGTGTTTCAAGGCAGGGAATAAATATTTGGCATGCTGTCTACGTGCCTTACCTTGAGCGCCTCTTCTTCAGAAATACCAGTCAGGTTCTTGTAAGCGTTTTCCAGGATAACCATCAGATGTGAAGGGAAAGTAGTGTCGGGGAGCTCTATGCTGCAGATACATTTATTGTCTTCATCATAACTTTCTATTGGTCCATCGTGGAAGATGATCTGATCTGCAGCAACCTGGGGTGATGGGTGCAGAAATACAAACGGGATGCTTTATCACTTGATTGAGCCCTTTCTCATAACCTGATAGTCAACTAAGGTCAGGATAGTTTCCTGAGAACAGCAACCAGTCCCCACCACATCCTTTAGCCAGCAAATGCTCCCCCTTCAGCACTAAGCTGAGCCTTCTACATTGTGTTTTTTGGGCAAAGTCTCTTCCAACAGATTGTACTGAGTCTAGGTAGTTACCATTTGAAAGAGTAAAGCTTCTAGTTCATTTGGCCTATTAGCTGATTGCTTTCCTACAGCCTCAATCCGCTCCGTTCAAACTACGCATGCTGGTGCTAAACCACAATCCCTTCTCACTCTACTCTCCTGCCCTTCCCATCCCACCGGAGTATATCCACTACACCTTTATATTCGAAGCACATTCCTTCCCTCAATGAATTCTAGCTACTGCAGTTTTTTAAGGGTTGCTGGGCATTGTAACTCTGCAAGGAGTAAAGGACAGTGCCTAGAAGCAGAATATGCTTTAAAGGTATATATGCAGCTTAAGTAACTTGCTTTAGTACTAAGTTCTGGTTGCATCTCATGTGATTCCTGAACAAAAACATTGTTTCACAACATTGAATGAAATGCAAGAATATCCCAACCCATGTCATGCCTTCTTTGCTCCCACATGTCTTTGCATTGTTTTATGCTCTTTATACCACCAAGTAGGAATTATTGCATTTAAAACCCTGTTTGATGTGTCAAAGCCAAAGGGAAATAATAATTTGTTTTCTCCTATGTCTTGGGCTCTTGGGGTGCTTCCAGATGGGTGTTTATTGTGGGGTCATAGAATTGTAGACTTGGAAGGGATTCCAAAGGTCATTTATTCCACCCCTGCTATGCAGGAATCACAGGTAAGTGTTCCTCATTCATGCATGGAATAATTTTCACAGCATCCCCGGTACATCAGCATCAGATTGTTAGCCTGTATTTCCCTCCTAGTTAATCTGGATTTATCCTTGCTACAGAAAATCTGGTAAGTTAAAAAAAACACCACTACATTGGTGATATCTGAACAACCCATTTACAATATTAAGCCACTTTCTGGAAGTACTACATTTTGAAGGGTGGGTTGGGGTATCTAGGGATTTCAAAGGCAGGATTGATGTCCAAGGGAATTTCCGAAAGGCAGCACTTTGTCCTGGATCTTAGGCAAGTCAATCGAAAAATCATGTGTTTGGGGCATTTTTGTAAAAAAAAAAAAAAAAACCCCAACAACAACAATTTCCGGGGTGTCCTGGTTTTTACTTTTTGAAAAATGGCAACCCTAGATTATCTCACTTCCGCCAGCTGGTTAGCATTCCCTCTCTGGACAAAATACTCACCAAGTAAGCCACAGCGAGGCACAGGAGCAGCCCAAACATGCTAATTGTTTCAGAGGGTTTGCTAAGTTGGTCTGGGAAGTTTTTGTTGAACCCTCTTTATAAAAGGGACGGCACTGGGGGAAGGAGTAGAATGAGCCAGAGTGGAATTTCCTGGGATTGGACTGGATTTTATGAACATTTCAAATTGAGTTTTGTTTGCACACTGATCTGCCCCTCTGAGGAGGTGTTTAGGCCCAATCAGATAAAATAAGAATATGTGTGAGTGGGCTACAAGAAGTCTTCATGTGCTCTGTGCCTCCTCTGCCTCTGTTAGGACCACATTTTGAAATAAAGAACAAAGAACACTGGAATATTTTAATGCCTCAGATTTTACCCTGATCCGGTCCTCCTTGCTAGGCCTTGAAGGATAAAAACGTGGGCCAGAAAACAAAAAAATACACATGGTGGGATCCAGTCGGTGTACCTGTGCTCGTGGAAGGGCTTTGGGTCTGGGAGAGATGTCCATGGTGCCCAATGGAGGAGGAGGGAATGGCAGTTTTTGCTAGTTCTCCCTGCACCTCCAAATAATCCGTTCCAGGGGGTTGAAGAACCTCTAGAACACAGAGAATTGATGAACTCCCCACCTCTTCCATTATCAAATGCCTTCTCTGTGAGTAGAAATGTATCAAATGGAATCCACCTCACACATCACATCGGCTCCGTACTCCACATGTGTCATGGCGAAAACCCACTATTTCAGGCAATTATTATATACCATGCAAACATATTATCAGGGCTCCCCCCAAAAAAACCCCACCATTTGGGGTACTCTCATTTTCACTCAAGAAAATCACCATTTTATAGTTCAAATTGGGGAAAATATAAACAGTAAATTACGAAAGTACAAAGATTCACAAAATGTTTAGGGGTATGCATACCCCTGCATACCATGGCAATTCCATGAATGCCAAGCAAACCTAAGTCCATAACCTATTTCTGAAGGCTAGTCCCTCATCCCTGCCAGCCAAGATTATGATTAAAAACACGGAATGGATATTGAGCTGAATAGAATGCATTTGTTAATTTGGTGCCCAGATTTAATGGGGGAAAGAGCTGATTAGTCAGCTTGAAAAATACTGGGATTCTAAGGATGTCATACCATTCACATTTGCCTGAGCTGGGAGTAAGGTCCATTGAACTCAGCAAGGCTCACTGCCCTTCTGAGTATAGGATTGCACTGTAGATTCCATAGAAACTCTGTTGATACTTCCTTACTAGTTTCATTATATTTATTAAACATAACACCGATTGTCCATTACTAATCACTATTTTGAATGGAGAGAACTTCCTACACATTATGTGTGCATGGGATATTTTTAGAAGAAGCTCACTGTTTGTTCTGTTCCTGGTGCCAATAGGTACTCATTGCAGGGGAAACCTGGCTATCTATGGAAGCATAGACAGTATGTACTAGCCCAGGGTTGCTTACAGTTATTGGAACTGCTAGCTAACTTCAAAAGGACTGAGAAGCTCTTTATTGTGACTTGGCTTGGAGATCTGGCAATGCTGCTTCCTACAGTGAGTGAAACTTACTGCAAAGGCAACAAAGCAGAGATAACTTGTGACCATTATGTCTAACCTGTGCTCTTATCTATTAGATGTAAGAAATGTTTTGTAAGACACAAGGCACACAACCCCATCAGGATTTAATATAAAATATCAGAAATGGAGGCAGTGAGAGATTTTACTTTCTTGGGCTCCTTGATCACTGCAGATGGTGACAGCAGTCACGAAATTAAAAGACGCCTGCTTCTTGGGAGAAAAGCAATGACAAACCTAGACAGCATCTTAAAAAGCAGAGACATCACCTTGACAACAAAGGTCCGTATAGTTAAAGCTATGGTTTTCCCAGTAGTGATGTATGGAAGTGAGAGCTGGACCATAAAGAAGGCTGATCGCCGAAGAATTGATGCTTTTGAATTATGGTGCTGGAGGAGACTCTTGAGAGTCCCATGGACTGCAAGATGATCAAACCTATCCATTCTGAAGGAAATCAGCCCCAAGTGCTCACTGGAAGGACAGATCGTGAAGCTGAGGCTCCAATACTTTGGCCACCTCATGAGAAGAGAAGACTCCCTGGAAAAGACCCTGATGTTGGGAAAGATTGAGGGCACTAGGAGAAGGGGACGACAGAGGATGAGATGGTTGGACAGTGTTCTCGAAGCTACGAACATGAGTTTGACCAAACTGCGGGAGGCAGTGGAAGACAGGAGTGCCTGGCGTGCTCTGGTCCATGGGGGTCCCGAAGAGTCGGACAGGACTAAACGACTAAACAACAACAACAAATCACTAAGATGGTTCCCCCACTTTTATTAGCGGGGTGTGCCTGGCACTGCCTGTGGATTTTTAGAAACCTGTTGTTGTTGTTATTTTTAAACAGATAGTGTAATTTGTTAGTTTATACATGTCACACTAAAAATTGGGTGAAGTCATGTTTTGGTCTGCCATCATGATTCAAGATGGTGTCCAGGAAGCTTGTGTAGAGTGGGGGGAGCCAGGCATACCTGCCCCGGGCCTCAGAGGGCTAAGCCGGCTGGGGGGGCAGGGCAGGGGCTTGCTGGACATACACTGTCATGACAATAATACCCCATTCCTCCCAGCCAACTGGGGACTTCTGCCATGGGTCTCAGACAAGCTCTGCACAGGCCTGGCATCCAGCATCCAAACATTGCCAAAGATTGCTGCTCCCATCTTGGGAACCCTTGTGCAACATTTCATTATGATCTCGACAGATGACTGAACCTGTGCCAAAAATGGGCAAAGTCACACCAAAATAATGTCTTGGTTCACAATTTTCATTCAGAATGGTGCCCAGCACCCAAACATCAATGTACACCCTCACTCTTCCCACCTTGGAAATACTTGTGTCGAATTTAGGGATGACGTCTCAAGAGGGAATCAAATCTATGTCACACCAAAGTGAGGTATCAGTCCACCATCTTGATTAAAAATGGCGTCTTGTGTCTAAACAGTGACAAAGTCCACTGCCGCCCACATGCCAAGTTTGACAATGATATTTCAAGAGGCAGCCTATATTAAAAAAACACAAGCCAAGTCATGCCATAGTGATGTTTTGGTCCACATTCTTGATTCAAAATGGTGCCCAGCCCCCAAAAGGTAATGGAGTCTACCACCCCCACCTCAGGAATCCTTGTGCCGGGTTTGATGGTGAGATTTCAAGAGGTGGTCAAATATTTCCTCCCAATGCAGAGGAATGGGTGGGTAAGATTGGACACAGAAAGAAAGGTGATGTTTTTAAAGGTTAGATATTTGGACAATTATGATTCCTCCTGAGGACTGCTTGCATCTCTTGGCCACACAAACACACACACACACACTTTAATTCCCCTTATTCATGAAGGGGAAAGCGAGAAGCACTATCATAGGAATCAATGATGACAATAAATCCTCTCCGTCATAGAGCACCCAATGCACTGAAAGGATAATGCGGCAGGCAGCAAAACAGAGGGCGTCACTAGTAGTCCATCTGCACTCCCACTAGGTCAGTGTTCTTTAACTTTGGGTCCCCAGATATTCTTGGACTACAAAACCCACCATCCCCAGGTGGCTTAGCTAATGGCCATGGATGATGGAAGCGGTAGTCCAAAAACTTACGGACTGCAACATTGGGACAGCTGCCACCATGACAGCTCTTTTTTTCCTTCTTTTTAAGGAAGTGCTCAGTTTGAATAAGGATGACTTTGAGCAATGTGCTACTAGAAGAAATATGTAACAGAAGTAGACTAAGTTGCAAATAAGGAAAACATTAAGCAAAATACCAGATAAAAGCATTTTATTTGTAAAATATTTTTTTTTCAAATGAGAATGATGTGCCTCACCACTGCAATATTTTATTTTTTATTAAGACATTGGATGGCTTATGCAAGAAAACAGATCAGATTTTGTCCCATTCTTGAGTTTTGCTGTTGTGATAGTTGAACATTTGCTGCAGCCGAAGCAACCAATGAGAGAACCATGAACATACCTTTGGTAAGTATGTATGTGTTGTGTGCTGCATTTCTTTTTATAGATCATTGTGGCAGTTTGGGGAATGGGGGTAACAACACCCATGCTTCTTTGGTATCTACATATAATCCCTTTATTTACAAAAGATGTCTGCACTTCACCAACCTCAACATAGATTGCTTTGCTCACTGCACCTGCCTTCCCTCATGAAACTTTCCCTCGCTAACAGCATTCTGGCCTTCTTCCTTCGCAGTGTCTTGCCTTACTGGGGTCATAGGCATAGATTTTTCCTCCTGATTGGCACTGCTTTCTCTTTGGTGTGCTGAGTCTTGCTGCTGGTTACTATTTGAACTGGGCTGTCCCATGCTAACCAAAGCTGCCTCTCCCTCATGCACCATGCTTGGTCCTCCTATTTGTATGTTCGAATCCTGACCTTGCTCAACAGCAGGAGGCTCTCCTAACCTGCCCGCTCTGCGAGTTGTGAATGCGAGATTGTACCAAACAAGATAGCCATCATTGAACAAGTAGAGTTTCTGGTCATTGGGATTGTAATTTAAACTCTGCACATTAGGAAGAGGTTTCTCCATAAATATTTGTATGTTGCGTTCCTTAGATGTGTTGGTGTCGTACATGTAATATATTTCCTCATGAGTTGTGTTCTTTTTCCTGGTGGCATACAGGACCCCACAGATCATGAAGGCATTGGTCATGGTGACCTTTTGTTGTGTAGTATTCCAAGATGGCCCTACAGTCAAGGTGACAGGGTCTACTTTCTTGATGACTACATTGCCATTCGCTGCTGTGGAGCCATGAATAAGCCAGAGGCCCTTTTCATCTCCTGCCAAGTCCATGTCCTGATATTTTACACCCTTATAGGAAAACCAGTTATTGAAAGAAGTAGGATCCTGGTCCTTCAACTCCTGATGAGCCATTCGCATGTTAAATGGATCTGCCCTGCATAGGGCCCGACTATCCAAACAGTTGTAAAAAAATGAGCCATTGAAAAAAACCACCCCACCCCCCTGTCCACAATATTCACACTTATCGTCATTATTGAGGCTAAATTCCCGGATGGGGGAGTAAAGTAACATTTTTTTGTGTGAAGCATACAGGCGATAGTTCTCCATTGTGCGCCCATCTTGGTTGGCTGGGAAAACCCAATAGTAGTCTGAGAATTTGGTCCCCAGGGCAAAATCTTTCCCCCAGGATCCAGCTTTAAAATTTGAACCTTTCCAGTTGAGCTTCTCTAGAACTGGGTCACTGATCTTCTGTATCCCTTGATGGTCACATTTACCTGTAGGGGAATAAGGAGTGGGTTTATTTATTTTTATTATACCTAAATAACTGTGTCCTGCTTCTCTGCAAACTTAGGAGGGCTGAAGAGGAAGAATAAGAGTTCTCCTCCTGTGATGGCTGTTTGAAAAGTTGGCATGGTAATGTTAGTCCTTCCTGCATCCATTGTGCTAACCCTGAAAGGCCCTTTAAAGAGCTGCAGGGTGGTCCCATTTCTTCTAGAGTGGAATTTATTGCTGCCCACATATGGTTGGATGTGCTGCCATGCACCCTGAAGCTCCCATTTCCTTGCTAGGTCTCCATCCTTCTTAGTTCACACATGCCTTCCCAGAACCACTCAGGGAAGCTGCCCCTCCTACCTCCACAAACCAAAGATACTATCACCAGGGCAGCTATTACACAGTTGGAACTAAGCAACTATAAGAATAGCAAAAGTTATCTTTTTCTTGTTGAACATTCATGTATTTCAGTCTGGATAGACGAAGAATCCATTCATAAATATCAAATAATTGATATATCCCACTGTGTGTGGGTGTGGGTGAAATGAATAGAACAGTTACTTTGATTTTTTTTCTTCTTATAGATGTGCCAACCCTACTTCTGAGGAACTGTGCCTTTTCAGTAATCAGGGAAGGGAAGGCAAAGCCCAGAGGATTTCCTGTCAGCCAATCCCAAGAAATGAACCCTCCAGGAAAGAGTCTGAGTCCTCCCCTCACCCCAAATTCTTAGCTTCTCTCCTCTTCCTGGAGGGTGTAGGAGGCATGGGGTTAAGCTGGTCCATTTGGAGAGATGGGCCTGGGGAATCTCCCCCGCTTCTACTGCCCCCTCAAAGGCTGTTAGAAAGAGGCATGAATAGGACAGTGCAAATTACGCAAGCATGCAACTTGCATGACTGTGGGAAATGCTTGTCCATCTCATCAAGCTTCTGTTACTTGTATACCTTGAAGGGAATAATTAGGCATTGGGCATCAGTGATGTGCTGAGATACTAGCACAGTATGGGTAAAATGAACAGGATTTTTATTTGTACCCCGTTTCTTTACAGAAAATTCAAAGCTGTTCTTAACATAACATTTCTCTTCACCTTACTTCACTTGCTCCCTGAATAGCTCTAATGCTGTACAGACATCTGGGCCTTCCTGGTATGGGTCCCTTTTTAGAGTAGGACAATCATAAAAATAGCCCTGCCTCTCCTAAGTTATGGGTGATAATTGCCCTTTGTAAAGGTGTACATACACTCTTTGTGATCAGTTCAATGAAGAAAATGCTGCAGGTTGACCAACTGTGGATATACAAAAGCAGCCTTCCCTGCACTGGTGCACTCTATATAAACTGGACTACAACTCAGCTAGTTTGGACCTTGGTAACCTCTGCATTGTACTATTGCAATGCACTCAACATGGGGCTACCCTTAAGGTTGGTTCAGAAATTGTGCAGAATGCTGCAGTCTGGCAGCATATTACACCAATGCTGAAAGCTCTGCACTGGTTACCAATACATTACTGAGCTAAGTTCAAGGTTTGTGAAGCCCTAAATGGCCTAGGACTAGGGTATTCGAAGGCCTTCCTTATAAACCGGCCAGATCACTGTCTGCAAACATTTGTAGAAACCCCCCCTAATGATCCCATTCATCTTGTATTAATTTAGTTTCTATACAAGCTAAGGCTTTTAGTCTAGTGGCTCTAACCACTGATCATGGGGGCTGGAGCTGATGCGAGTTGTGGCCCAAAACATCTCAAGGGCATCTGTTTGGGGAAGACCATACACAAAAGCATGAATAGTGGTTGCCAAATCCCATCTCTTCAAATAACTCCAAAATGAAAGACATCAAACTTGTTCCATAACCCTTAACTGTGTTATCCGTATCACTACCTGAAATGCGTACGACTGCGGATTCTCTTGCTTAGCCCAAAGCAATAACATGGTTGATTATACTAACCAGTTGGTGATGACGATGGCGCTTTGGCAGTGTCTATGCCGGAGGCAAGGACAATTTCTTCCTCGCATTCCTGCAGCTTTTTCCGGAGAGCAATAATCTCACGTTGTGCTGTTAGTATGTTTTTTCTGTCAAACTGTTGCATTGTAGTTACTAATGTGCTGATATTGTTGATCTGAAATGCCAGACATAGAATAAGAACTGACTACCGTAGATTAGCTGTTTTGCACCATTTCCAAAGGAAATTATATGAATAGGAGCCAGTACTTGGGAACTGATGATATGGATAGATTTATCTTCAACCTGAGTTAAATGCTCCAGGGCTCAAGTGTTCCTACCTCGGATTGATCCTTGATCTTCTATACCCTCCATACCCCATGACCAGGAGCAGAAGATACCACCCTGTTAGCCAAACATATTGAGTCAGGGTCAGATGGGTCATAATTGTTCTCAGAGATTTGCTTCTGTTCCTGACATAGGGTGGGATTCAACTGAGTCCTGTCAGTGGAATGACTTATGCCTACACAATGGGGCTCCCCCCTCCCCCATCTCCATGTGCTCCCAACATTGGCTTGGGGTGATGGGAGAATCCCCCCAGAACAGTGCGCAGGTTGAATTTTGCCATGAAGGAACAACTGCCTTAGCACGTTATTGAATTCCTCCCATAACTTTCAATCGAAGTACCTGATACCCAGACCAATTACCGCTCCCACTCCATTAATTTTGAATCAAGAAAACAAGTATTCAATGCTAGTCCAACTCAGACCCATTGAAGTTAATATACATGACTGACCTAGGTTCACTAATTTCAGTGGATCTAATCTGTGTAGGACTTAGTTCTTAATGGCTTTCTAACTCATTGTGGATTCCAGTCCTTGAGGTCCCTTCACTGGCTTCCAGTATGCAATGAAGTATAAAGAAGTCAGCCTTACTGAGCCTCCGAAATAAAAAGAGGAAACTCTCCATCAACCTGCATGGAGCCCTCAAGGATCAATGCCAAGAAAGGTTTGCAGTTACCTTTTTCATCAAATCGTTAATTGTTAGATTAGTGCTGGGTGAGGTTGCATTCTTCTGCATAGAAATGGCTAGAGACACCACTGTCTGAATGTCATTGATAAGCTGCTGGAAATTCAGGTCATGGTGGGAGCCAAAGCTCTTTGCATATTTCACACGCTTCTCCAGGTCAGTGAGGTTTGTTGCTGTGTTATCTATGGATGCTTTGTCTAAAGCAATCTAGAAGCCAGGAAGACAAAAGGTCAGGTCACTTTGTTAGCCCAAGGGCTCCTATAGCTGCTCCATAGGAGCACTGCTGCACACTGGTGAGCCTGAGAGGTTGGTTGTGACTTTGTGTATTGCAGCTGTTTAAGTGTAAGGGTCAGGTGCAGATCTGTGGTTCTCTTCAGTTACCAACACCATACTGTAGGTTTCTAACTGGGTCAGAGTCATGATGCCACCCATCTGTGGCCATGTCTCTACACTGGCTGCAGTCGCCTTGTAATACTGCCATCAATTTGCGTCACATAACACTATGATGTGTATGGCTCATTATGTGAGGGTGCAGTTGATCTGTGAGTGTGTATCAGTTTTAGATCAGCTTAACTGTTCACCCCGTCACAGGGATTCGAACCGCCGACCTTCTGATCAGCAAGCCCTAGGCTCAGTGGTTTAACCACAGCGCCACCTGGGTCCCATTATGTTACTGTATCTTTATGATTAATGGAATCTATAGAGCAAACCCCTCAGTGAGCTTACTCGGTTAGAGAAGGTTAAGTTCAGTTGTTGGATGTTGTACATATATGGGTGTTTTCATGTTAATGAAATATCTGTTCTAAATTACAATACTTCATGTTGAAGACAAGACAAGACCTGGTACCAAAAAGGAAATACATTGTGCGAAGGTACTGTGGAATATTTGTGGATTCTGCATCCTTTATGTCTCTCCTATGAGGCAGCTGAGGTATAGTGAGAACCGAAGAAACTCCACTGTGGGGAAAGGCTTGGGGGCTTTTTAGTTTAGAAAAAAGGAAGTAGGGTGGAACCTTTTTTTCGCTCTCATAATTCTAGAACTTGGGGTCACCCAACAAAGATGAAAGTTGGAAGATCAAGGACAAACAATAGGAGGCATTTCTTCACACAGCACAAAGCTAAACTGTGGAATTTGCTAACACAAGAGAAAGTGATGGTCACCAACTTGGATGGCTTCTAAAAAGGGTGAGACATATTCACGGACAAAGCTATCAGTGATTGCTGGCCACAATGTTTACGTTTTCTCACCACTGTTGGAAGCAGTTGCTGGGAATCACATGTGGGAAAAGTGCTGTTGCACTTCTTGTGTCCTGCTTGTGCACTTCTTGTGTCCTGCTTGTGCACTTTTTGGCCTGATCCAGCATAGCTCCTCTTTTTATAATTTAAAATGTTTCTGGGACAGGGTGCACACCACTTCACCAATATGCTCATCATTGTTGCCAACATGACTGCTCCAATTGGTCACAAGTAGGCTTCTGTTGGAGCAGCTATCATGCCTGCTTGATTATTTCCTGCTGGCCAAAGTTGTCACCATGGTTAATGGGGGAGATAAATAGGGGGTTGTGTTTTTCATTGTATTTTGGAGATAGCTGGTATAGGCATCTTCTGTTTCAGCTTTTAAATGCCTGCTGAAAACTTTTCTATTCCATCAGGCTTATGCAGACAATTAAGGACACATCTTTCCACAATAGTAATATGGTTATAATTTTTAACTTAGTTTTGATTGTATGTTTTTATGTATTGTTGCGAACTTCTTTGATATTTCTTAATGGATTAGCAGAATATAGATACTGTATTTGTATAACTGAATAAATATACGTACGCACTACAGTAGTCCTTGGGGACCTGTCATAATCCAACCAAGTAGACTTCTGTGGTGGCTTTCACTTTATTTATCATTCTCCATGACTGTGGAATTATAAGTATTTGATTACTGTAAACATTGCACCATTTAACTACTACCCCATGGTGATATAGTTGCTACTTACCTGGTTCATGAGATTCTGTAGCAATCCTGTCAAGTTGTAGAAGTTAGTCTCCAATGTTTCCACTTTTTCCACAGGGAAGATAATATCATTGACTTCTATGCTGCAAAGACACTGACCTCTTGCATCCTTCACACCTACTACTTGCCGAATATGGCCACCGTTGACTATGACCTGGTAAGGTAGATTGGAAGTAGGAAGGATGACTGGGGAAGTACTGTCAATCATTCTTGCAGCTTCCTCTCTGGCATCCAAATACAAATGCCATTAATGGATATGTTATTTACTTGCTTGGATCAAGAACAGTTCTGCAACAAATCTGATCAGCAGTTGCACCTTGAGTTGTCTTTACTCAAAAGTCTAGAGTCACATTCTATTTGATTTAAGGACTATAAATAATGGCGAATTTAACCTTTCTCTGAAGAACTTCCCTCAAGGATGAGCGCACCTCTGTCCTAAATTTAATAAGCATCCTTTTCCTAATACTAATTTGTATAATTTTGGTGACAGAGACCAGAGGTTTGTCCTGACATGACATTCTGTGGATCTCAGTCTCCAATTGTTATTTTCTTTAACCTATGAATGTTTGCAATCCTAGGATAAAAGGAGCCATGTAAATATATGGGAGGCTCCATTCATAATCCCAAAAGCAGTGGGCAGGGGTAGTACACCCTGTTTCACCACCTGAGGCAAAATGGGAACATGTTGCCCACAAAGCAGCAGCACCAGTGGGTTCTGGCGAGATCTTATGAGATTTTTCTGGAAGCCAGCACCACTACTGTTTCTCCACCAGCAGTGGAGTGGTTGGGTGGATGGGGTCCCCACAGGAGCATCAACTCTTGGGCTTCCATCACCCAAGGCAGCTACCTTCCCCCCCCCCCAGCCTTATTGGAGGGTCGGCCCTGGCAGTGGAACAAGTGTCAGCAGTGGGATTAATCAGTAGAATAAATGAAGGGTGTGGAGAAATATGGGTTGTGGAAAGAATATGCCATACCTCACTGTGACAGAAAATAGAATGCTTGATTCTATTTTTTTTAGTAGCAGTGTAGTCCTAACACACACCCAATGTTGATGGCTGGGGAGGATTAGGAGAGTTCATTGTGGACTCTCTGCTAGTAGAGGAGACTGCTGGTGGTGGTGTTGATGGCTCTACTACAGTGGATGACTCAGGTTTTGGCCTAGCAGGTGGGATGGCTCTCCCATAGGTCACTGGTGGTTCTCCTGCTGGTGGCAGCCTGAAGCAAGCCCCAAAGTACAATAATCAAGAGAGGGCATTGATGGTTTGGATCTTTTGGATCTACAGATCCCCTGATCCACTGCTTGACAGATCCTGTGATCCTTGCATCCCTCAGCTGCATCAGGCTGGAGATGGTGCAGCAAAAAAGAGTGAAAAACCATCTCCTACCTTCTGTCCTGGTCATTGTGAGCAGTAGGACTTTGGGTGGTATTCAACTAAGATTTATTCAGAGTAGACCTATGGAAATTAATGGACCTAATGTTGACAGCTTCATTAATTTTCAATTTTTAAAACCCCCTCATTTTTAAGCATTCCTCCTAACAAACAGATGTTTGTATGCAGTTTTGACTAATGTACACATTTTTCAAGCATTTCCCCCTAATATTTTTGCATTTTTGTATGTTATTTTCAGTAATACATTGTATGCACACTTTCACCTAATATACACATTTTTAAAAACATTAGTTGGAGAACCGCATCACAAAATTTGGACAAGTGTAAATTTTGAAAGATGACCGTGTTTTGGTGAATGTGAATTTGATAGATGCACCTTTAAATGCAAACTGAATCTAATTTCTCCCCATCTCTTGAGTAAACATGCACAAAGTTGGACTGCAAGAGTTAAACACAAATATAATCCAATTTGCTGTTTTAGACAACTATATTATACTTGAGAGTTACCTTGGTGGAAGCCTGCCCACCATCCTGCTTTTTATGTTTAATATCAAAAGATTCTACAAACTTGCTAGCCAGCTGAGTTCTGTGACTTCAGTCACAATTCTCCTTTGAAAAAATAGTGAAATGCCGGCTTGTTGTTTCTAACATCGCTCATTAAGAGTTGCAGCTAATTCTGTGCTTTTATCTTTCAGATTATGAACACCTCAGTTGTCAAATCACATGTATCAAATCTCTAGACAACTGCTCCTGCCTAGATGCAAAGGTCACCTGATGATGCGTTCCTCAGTATGCCCTTAACACCTGAGATGAGATGGGTGCTGGCCAGAGAGAAGATGTGATCAGCTGTACCATCCTATCTGTGCGATTCCCTCCTCAAGGAAATCCACCAGGTATCAACCTCACTATCATTTAGATGAAATGTAAGTTTATATTTTAAATATTTTAAATACTTGTTCTTTGGTTACTTGCTACATACAGTATTCTTTCAGCTTCTTTCCCTTGTTCTGCACACATATACAGTCCCCCTGTTCTTATTTAATTGTCTTAGTACAGTATTTCATTATCAGAAAATATCACTACTGCCTTGTATATCATGTCTGGGCAGATGTTTCTTCAACAGGGATTATATGTACAGGTAGGTAGCCGTGTTGGTCTGAGTCGAAGCAAAATAAAAAAAATTCCTTCAGTAGCACCTTAAAGACCAACTAAGTTTTTATTTTGGTATGAGCTTTCGTGTGCATGCACACTTCTTCAGATTCTTCAGGGATTATATGTGTGTTGTTTCATTCTGTTAGTTTTGCAGAAAGTCAATAGATTATTCTCCTCACCCTCTACAATGTAGCAAGGTCTTGCCACCCCAGGTCAGCCAGAAGCTATTTGAAGTATATACTGTACTTACAAAGGAAGCCACACAGAGCAGCTGTTGCAGAATTGTCTTCATCCTCACTGGAGTATGTGATGTTTGCATTGTGGGTTGTGCATACTTTATAGCAGGGAAGTTGATGGGAGGATGAACAGTACGATCCAGATTTGAATGGCTTCAGGGAAGGGACAAAATGTTACCATCTGTCATCTTGCTTGCATATGTATCTTTGATCTTGCTTGCAAATGATTATCTCCTCCTCTGTGTGCAATTAGGATTGATCAAATAAATGACTAAAGCTGATGGCTGTGTGTGCTATAGCTGGGCACCCCACGCTAAATCTCTCCTGCCTCCTTAAACTGGAAAAAAATGAAGTTCAAATGCCAGTCATTATCCTACTTTTAAACAGGGATAAGAAACTCGGGTTAGATTTCTGTCTTGATGCTAGATATACAAGAAAAGATTTTATGCATTTATCTGGTTGTGACTTGTTTAATCCAATAATATTACATGCATGATATGTACTATAAATCAGAAAGTATGTCTTTTTTCAAATGGTGATGATTTTGCCCAAAGGTCCCTCCTCCAGACTGGTGTTTTATTGTAGTTGTATTCAGCAATGTGTTCAAAATGTTCATGCCACAATAATAGTGCATTAGTGGTGAATTATTTATTCTGCTTATCAGTTGTTCCGTGATACTTCCCAATGCTACCTTATTATTGCTGTCTGGAGGAGCTACAGTGCAATAAAAGTGGGGCAATGCCTTTCTCGGCCCCAGCCCCAAACACATTTGTGGTATGAAAAGTTACACATGACCACTTCGATAGCATCAGGAGCAGAAATCATCATGAATGTAGAATAAAAAGGACATCAGGAGGAGCCTTAACAACAGAGCAGATCTTTCTCTTGAATGGATTCAGACTACCAGGAACTACATGGTAGCTACTTGAAGGCTGACCAGATTGTGCCTGTAATCACATGGAAAAGCTGTCATTTGTAGGCACCATATGGTACCACTTGACCAGATTCCCAAGTGACTGCAGACTGTTAAGATATATTTATAGGAATAAAATAGCCCCTTTGCTCTTGCTGTATCAACAGCCACACATGCAGCATAACCCCCGGCATGTTTTCTGAGAACTAAGTCCCACTTACTCCCAAGTACTGTATATATGCAGCATTAAGGGCAGGATTTTGATCACACTTTTAGTGTAACCATTAGCATGGAAAATATGGGTTTATATAATAGAGTATGGAAGAAGAAGGAGTTTTAAATGTTTAAAATGGGACTCCAGGGAAGGGATGGAGGGAAGTCCTGAGATTCAGAGGAATCTCTGTATATGGTTATATATTTAAGTATTTTTTATAATTTTGTATTGTAAAATCAAATAAAAATAACCTCTCTATTTCTCTCTCTCTCTCTCTATTTCTCTCTCTCTCTCTCTCCCTCCCTCCCTCCCTCCCTCCCTCCCTCTCTCTCCACAGCATTAATAATATTAACTAGGGAAGGACGCTTGCAGCAAGCTATGTATGCCGTAAACAGCACTGCCAGATCTCAAGTGGTTCCCAAGTCTGTTTGATCTGAGTTAATGGTTACAATAAGGTTCTCCATGCAGGCTGGGTTAGGATGTACTGTTAGTGCCATTGAGTGTTCTGCTTGAATAGTTCTACCAAGCACGCCTGGAAGAAACGGACCATTTGGATCCCTTCCAATCGGGATTCAGGCCTCACCATGGGACTGAAATTGCCTTGGTCGCGCTGGTCGATGATCTCCGGCGAGCTAGGGACAAAGGTGAGCGCTGTTTCCTAGTTCTGCTGGATCTCTCAGCGGCCTTTGACACCATCAACCAGAACATCCCTCTGGAACGTCTAGAGGGGCTGGGAGCTGGGGGCACTGTCATAGAGTGGTTCCGCTCCTTCCTCCTGGGCCGCGTTCAGAAAATGATGTTGGGGGATGAGTGTTCAGACCCCTGGGCACTCACTTGTAGGGTGCCTCAGGGTTCCGTTCTCTCTCCCATGCTTTTTAACATCTATATGAAGCCGCTGGGAGAGATCATCAGGGGGTTTGGGCTGGGTGTTCATCAGTATGTGTATGATACCTGTTCCGCAGATTGCGTACAAACGCTAAGTTAAAAAACTGAAGAAAACCAAATCAAAACAGTATGATTACCTTGGATCACTGTCTCGCATGTTGTTATATTTTGCAAAGATAAAAACAGATATATTTCGCCCGTGGAATTGGTCGACGTGTTGCCTCCTTTTTTTGGTATTTTACTCAAGTCTGCAACACAGGGGTTGTTTCATTAGCAATGTTACAACAACAGCAAACAGTGGAAGGGGGAATTGTTCCAGCAATACATGGGGGGGGAGAAGATACTTGTGGTATTAGTTTTAACCCAGTCATCAGCTTCTTGTATGCATGTGGGTGGGACAGTAACTCTAATATATCACAGACAAATGGGTGAAAGCATGGGAAAGACTAGGAAGGTTCAGGAAGAAACAGACCCTGAACTTCAGAAATTTTATAAATCAGGCATGTCCAACAGGTAGATCGCAATCTACTGGTAGATCACGAAGTGTTGCTGGTAGATCCTTGGCCCCTCAGTGATCTCCCCACCCCCAAAAGAAAAGAAAAGAAAGCTCAACAACTTTGTCTTCCTAAAAAAAAAAAAGCTCCACAACTCTGGCAGTCTATTGGGAGTTGGATGTCCCTGTTACATAAAAGAAACTGCTGCATGTGGACATGATGGAAGAAAATAGGGTGGGTTTGTGAAATGTCCTCAAAGGATAGAGCAGTTGGTAAAAAGGAAGGCAGAACAATCAGGAGACAGCAAAACAATAGAAGGGGAAAGTGTCAAGGCAGAGGATGTGATCAACAGCACAGATCCAGAAGCCTTGAGACCTAATCAAACACTTGTTAATAGTGGTGGATATTTTTTAAGGATCTCAACAGTCCTAGAGAGCAAATGGGAAAAACAGTACTTTGTTCAACTTCAGTCCAATATGGTACCCTCACTCCATTGCTCCTCTTGTCCCTTTATTTCCCAACCTCATCCCCTCCTACTTGTCTAATGTTTGGCTCCTGTTCCTGTTTTGAGCATGTTCATCTCTCTCTTCTACCATACCTCTCACATGGCACCCTCCCATTACACATTTCGAAGGGATTCAGTTGCATATCAGAAAAATAAGTCTATACAATTCAAGTGGAATAAGTGCTTTGCTGCAACAAAATCCACTTTTAAAAACCAGACTCTTTGCATTTGGGGAACTGCATGAAAAAGTGTGGTATAAAAGATGGAAATATATATAACCTCCACACATCAGGATGAGTGTTCGTCATTGTATAACCTCCCTTCAGATCAAGATGGCTGCTCAATAGGGCAGTCAAGACATTGTATATCTGCATATGCAGAAGACTGCTCAGTTTAACAGGTAATCTGAAAGAATCCATCCAAGCTCAAATGAACAGTTTGTGTACTCTAATACAGTAGCCTGTCATCCAGCTCTTACCTTCTCTATCTTTCTTTTTTTTACCTAATGCACACTACAGGAGCTATATGCACTTTGCTCACCAATTAGCCCCTTTGGGTCACTTTTTATGATTCATTCCCATTCTTCTGTTGATCATATCATCTGCCAATACCCTTTGTTTCTAATAGTATGATATAGTTGATTCCAGGTTCCCTTGCCCTCTTTAGATTTCCTTCTTTTTCCTTTGATCTCTGTGGCAAAGAGGATCATCACCTTAGCCTTATTTAGCTAAAAGATAATAATCACTGGCTATCAATAAATGTATGTAAAAATGTCTTAGATTTCTTCATAGGAATGAATCTAGGAAAAATCATTTTTGTCACCTTAGTTCCAACATTCCCAATTTCTATTAGATATTTATTAGGTGGCACTGGGAGACAGTATGGTAGTGAGAGCTGGACCATAAAGAAGGCTGATCGCCGAAGAATTGATGCTTTTGAATTATGGTGCTGGAGGAGACTCTTGAGAGTCCCATGGACTGCAAGAAGATCAAACCTATCCATTCTTAAGGAAATCAGCCCTGAGTGCTCCCTGGAAGGACAGATCGTGAAGCTGAGGCTCCAATACTTTGGCCACCTCATGAGAAGAGAAGAATCCTTGGAAAAGACCCTGATGTTGGGAAAGATTGAGGGCACTAGGAGAAGGGGACGACAGAGGACGAGATGGTTGGACAGTGTTCTCGAAGCTACGAACATGAGTTTGACCAAACTGCGGGAGGCAGTGCAAGACAGGAGTGCCTGGCGTGCTATGGTCCATGGGGTCACGAAGAGTCGGACACGACTAAACGACTAAACAACAACAACTGGGAGACAATTTGCAGATGCCTGAAACCAGCAATATAAGGAAGTTGAGAACAATCAGGTCCCTACCCCCACCCCAATCTGGACCAGATCCTGTAGTTTCTGTGCTGATGGGGTGTGGCTGGCCATGCTCAGGGACTGGATAAAAGAAACATAAGCACCTATAACAGGAGGTGTTTAACTTCCCCAGTCCTCAAGATGTATAGCTTTTAGGTATTTCTGGACCTGGACCTATGTCTATATTATAACCCTGTCCAGAAAAGCCAATCAGGATCTAGATACTGTGTTACCCATGTTTTATATTCTATGTAGGCTACCATTCATTTTTGCTCAGAAGTTTCAACTGGTGCAAAATGAAGCAGCCTTTCTCCTTAGAAGAATAGTTTACAAAAAAGAAAAGAAAAAGAAAATATGAATCCAACAGAGAGATGTCTAGATTAGAACCCGATTGTTTTTCATTTATAATCAAAAGGTACCTCATTTTAGCTAAGAGGTCATAAACTACTTGGGTCATAGGTTAGAAACCATCTGCAGGGAGGCAATACTGTTGAATGGTCTCATCACACGCAGCACAGCAGCAGCTATGTTCTTTATCCATGAAAGAGAGTCATAGATTGGTTTACTCAAACAAATTGCTTTTAATACTCCTGTTTTGCATCACATCACCACAAATTACACCTCACCACAGTGCAGGGAGGTAAATCAATCTCACATCAATCCTTTTTAATAGGCAGAACTGCTCAAACTGGTTTATGTGCATGCATCCATGTGCTATGACAAATGACATCATTTAGCCTCTAGCATGAACTGATTTAAAATCAGTCACACTTCTATTGTAAGCTCATTTTGGCAACTGTGTAAAGTTATCACACAATGTAAAGTTAACACACAATGTTACTGTGGCTAAGCAGAAAAGGAAAATTATGAAGTCTGACAAAGCTTCAGTGGGGGAGGGGTGGGGGACATTTTGCAGACATATAAGGAATTTAAGCAGCTTGGGAACTTTCACACATCCTAGGCTAGGGTAAAAATTGTTGTGGGGAGAGGAAGGCCATAAATATGTGACAAAATAGAAATATAAGCGGAGGAAAGTCTGCTCAAAATGTTTGCATAGTGGCCACATGTACTCCATATTGCTACAGACTCCTCCTCTGAGCAGAAATACCCATGAAGACAAGGCTGCATTTTGCTGAGGGAGATGACAGGGACTGTGTAGCCTAAAAATAGGTAGGTACATTGGTATTACCCTTCCAAATGGAGAGTGGAGCTGTTCATGAATGGTGTGTGGGTGAATGCACATACACACAGCCATAAAGTTAGGAAGGGAAAGACAGTTGAGCATGAGAGACATCTCACCCCAACAAAAGCCAAAATTGGCTCTAATCAAAGATGACAAGATCCAAAACATAAGTCACGTGAACCCTGGGCAGAATTGCAGTTAGTAGACCATTGCAGGATATCACATTTGTGAAAATAGGCAAACACAAGAGCCTTGCTGTACCAGAAGCTGAAGCCTCTGACGTCAATACTATCTCCAAATCCAACTACCAGGTGACTAAGGAGTTGGACTTCTTATAATTTAAAGGCCCTTTAGAATAGAAATGTTTGATTTTTGCAGTTCAAGGTCAATCACTACTGAACATTAGCCAATTACAATGAGGCAGTGGGAGACCCCAACTTTCAGTCTGGCCACAGTTGTGGGGCTTAAAGAACCCTCTGTGGTCAACAGCCACCAAGTCAGTATTGATTCAAGTCCACTCTTTTCACATATGCCAATGCCATCAACAAGGCATGTCTAAAAATAGTGACACTATTTGACAAGTCCTCTCCATACTTCTGGACAGTAAACAAAGAGACCTGTACTCCCTTTTATTTTTAGCACCTATTTTAAAACAGGGTTACTTAATAGTTATTTTTCAAGCTTGGCTTTTAGTTCAGTGATTCAGCCTCAAACAGTCCTCTACACAGTGCTGATTCACTGTAAGATCCTACAGTTTACCGATGGGCAATAGCATTTGGCTACCATTTATTATTCAGTTAATTACTACAGTCCACAGACAGTA
Source organism: Zootoca vivipara (assembly GCF_963506605.1). Lineage (NCBI taxonomy): Eukaryota > Metazoa > Chordata > Lepidosauria > Squamata > Lacertidae > Zootoca > Zootoca vivipara. The sequence goes on along the minus strand of NC_083276.1, from coordinate 85,559,875 downwards.
ATTCTGATCTCTGAGGACAATATACCCCTACTTTGCTAGACATAAACTGCCCATGGCCCAGAGGAGAATTTCAAGACAGATCTGCTTTTCCTTACAATCAAGGCCAATGGTTGACAGCACAACAAAATCATCAGTGTTTACCCCTAGAAAAAGCCCCTCAAGCCTCAACTCCTGCCTGCTAGGAGCCATCCTCAGTCTCTTGGCTCTGCGGCTCTCTCCTTGAGTTCAATGTGGTGTGTCCTCGGCCTCTTGACACTTTAATATAAGATCCATGTTCTCTGCCCTTGGTCTTTTCCCACTGCCTGCAATCCTGCATCCCACGGCGACCCTGCCACTTGGCCGACCCCCTGAGCTCATTATGGCTAACCTCCAAGTTTACTTCCTCGCTGTCATGGGCTTGACTTTTCTGTTCCTGCGTCCATTTCCCCACAATATTTTTCTCCTCTCTCAAATACATTCCCTCTTTGGTTGGTGAGATTCCTCTGGTGCACAGCTCTTTTTTCTCCACCAATGAAGACACTTGGTCTCTGCTGCAAGATTTTGAGAAGTCTTGATTGTACCTCCCACAGCTTCGCTGTCCCCTCTCCTTTCTCCAGTTGGGTCTTCTACTGAAGGTTCTCGATTTTCCCTCAACAGTGAGAAGACAATGAGTTTCTGCTGGTGTCTCCAGTGACTTGTAGCGCAGCTGCCAGCCAGGGCCTTGTATAGATGGTTTCTCCTCACGAGTCCTCTCTCTCTTGCTATGGAAATGCAAAGGGACAGAAGGTCTCTCTGGTTTTTCGGGTTCATTCCTCACTGGAACAGCAGCCTCTGCAGTTCCTTGGGTATGTTCTGAGCCTACTGATGGCTTCAGTTCCTTGTCAGTATCCAGAACATTTTCTGAGATGGCTACTTGTTCATGTTCAGTGGTATCTGGGGGCTAAAAAGGATAGAGACCAAAATGAAGGGCAGAAAATGCATAAACCAAACAGGCTTGATTCTCAGTCTGAGTGGCAAAGATCCCACAGGAATTAATATATCGATGTCGCCCCATCTGTCTTCCCCAGGCTTTGCTCCTTAAATATTTCCCTATAGTAACTTGCAAAATTGCCAGCAACAAGAATCATCGGCACTTTAAAAGAATTGCCTAGGATGCAAATATCAAAGCTCTCTCTTCTGCTACAAGACAGGATGTCTCAGCAAGTAAAAATTGCTACCTCCATTGTTTCATTCTTTCCCTATGACCATTATCCTCTTTGTACTCCTGCAGCCTGCACTAACCTTTTGCAGGCTGATGAAGTAGCGATTTCTTTCTGCTTCAGGGTCAATGATGCCTCCTTTTTCCTGCTGCTTCTGATAGATCAGGCGCAGTTGTTCTCTGTGCTGCAGTGTCTGTGTGTCAGGTTGGTACACCTCCTGAGAAAAGAGAGGCAAGTAATTAGATGGCTAGCCCAAACAGAGCCTTCTGGGTCTCTCAACCCTCCAGAACAGATCTGATGGGCAAAGGGGCTGCTGGGGGCCAGGCGGAGAGAAAGACTGGAAAAAAAGGCAGCCTCCCACCTCCTTACACAAGCAAGAGCATCCCATTAGTAAAACTCCACTCACAGGATGCTCCTCCCAGAGGATCCTTAGTTAGAACCTAAACTGGTATTTCTAAACACAACTAAATGTACTACCTATTGTGTAACAGGAAAGCAAAGCCACGGGTTGAATATATCTGTTGTTTCACTCTGTTAATACTTTTTGCCTAAATGAAGAAGGGGTGTGAAACTAGCCTGCTGTACAAACAACAACATTCCTATGTGGCCCCTGGAAGGTTGAATAGAAAGGAAGACAGCTCCCTGGCTGAAAATAATTTCCTCTTCCTGGTGTAGAAGTAAAAATTGACAAGGATGTTAGAAGTCATAGCCACCTGCAGGTGTACAGAGCACCAGGTATATGATTATTTGGAAACAACACTTAACAGAGCTCATTTGGAGAAATGGGGTTGCTCAACAGGTCCAATAAGTGAGAGAGATTAGTGAAGCAAGAGGGTGCCTGCCTGGTGCATCTTTTAAAGAGTAGCAAGACCATGCGAAAGGTCTGTTTTGAAAGTTTCCTTACCATTGGCTGCTGTGGAGGAGGTGCTGCTTGCAATGTTGCAAGATCATAAACCAGAGGCTCCCTGCACACAGGGCACTGCACTTCAAATTCCTGTACAGAAGGTGATAACAACAAAATTTGGCCTTGGTTAGACCTAGTCATGGGATATACAGCTACTGTTCTCATATTCTGCCAGTGTGTCTTAAGAGAGTAGTATTTTCCTGATAAACTGCTACTCATCCTGGGGAGCTCTAGCACTCAACAACAGTGTTATCGGCAGAAGAGCGCTGTGCAGTTTGACTACAAGGGTCACAGGGCAGCCTGGATTCTGAGCTCAGCATCCAAGCCTCCTGGGAAATTAGTTAATTTCATTCATCAGTAAAGCATTCTCTTTTATAAGATGCTACTGGGCCTTCCTAATGCAATCACAACTTGCATCAAAGCTAGTGCAAAAATTATCTCAGAGTGAAGATTCACCACTAGCAACCCTGCCCTCAGAACTATTCTATTGTTTGGGGGTGGAGGAAGATACTTTTGTTTCTTGGCAAAGCTCTTTTGCGTATGTTGAAGTCCATTCACAATCTTTTCCACCAGGAAACACACCAACACAGGTGTTTAAGGAGATATAATGTGAGTATACTTTTTGGTCATTTGTACTGCAGCTGTGAAGATTGCCTTCATCTACAGAACCCCAGTTCTTTAGTATTTGAAGCAAAGGAACATATGTTGACCATCTCCTCTGGTCTTTAAACTAGATTCCCAGACTTTACACATCACTTAACATTTTGTTCTCTGTAGACAAAATAACTTGCAAATGTGAAAGTATGCACAGCACTGGACAATGGAAAACCATTTCAACATCTATCTGGGAAAATCTTGTCCACAGCTCTCAACGCCATAACTAATAACCAAAATGAACTGGAAATATTGATCCAGACTCAGAAGCCATTCCTGGAGGAAAAAGTTGGTGAAGTTTTAGAAGCAGCCGTGGTGCGCATGCAAGGAGCCATTACCTCTTTGGGCAGAGGTGCCAAAGGCTGTACTCTTTCTTTCCTCTCTGCACGGATCTCTTCCTCCATATGCTCTGTATAACTGGCAAGGCAACGTGAGTGAAAGTAGTGGTAGCATGGTGTCTTAGTGAAAGCTTCATTTTCCTGCACAGGGGAAGGTACAGATTCCTATTAATACAAATCTGCTACACTGTGCGTTTTCAGCATACATTGCAATAATAATTCTCATTCAATCCAATTTCAATTCAATTCATATGCAATATATGTGGATGCTGGCTTGGATTCAAACAATCACATTAACAGAGGCTTTTTGCACCCCATTCCCACTGTTACTCCCCTTCCCACTGTGGGGACACATGCACACACTTTTGCAGAACTGAATGCAACACAGCACTAAGGAAGGGATCTAGAGACAACAAGTTCCCATTCCCTCTTCCTTCCTTTTTGAGCGAGTCCCAGCTTCACCTCATTCTTCCACTTCCTTATATTAGTGCTTTTATTGCCTATGACTCCCCACAAATGAAAACAAGATGCCAATCCAGCATGCTCTTACCTGAAAGCCATACAGGCAAATCACACACTGCCCATGAGGGATGTTGTTGTCTGTAAGGATTTCCTTTCCCTTCTGTGAAGACAGGGAGGGTCAGTTTGTCATTTCACACAATAAAAGCGCAACAGCCCAAGCCATAGGTCTGGACAGCCTGCCTCCCCTTTCTGTTCTCTTACCTCTATTAGCTCATATAACATAGCTGTACCCAGCTGGGCCTCAGCAGTACATTGTAGTGTCTGGGAAATCCTAAAATGAAGGCAAAAAAGGGGGCAGGGTAAGGAGAAAGGCTAGGATAGATGTCCAGGGAAGTGAGATGGCAAGAACCAGAGTGGCTAAATCAGCCACTTGCAATAGCAATCTCAACACCAACACAGGATGGGCTCCAGCCTCTCACCCAGTATCTCATCTGACACAGTAGCTACTTCAGCACAAAGTAGAAGGAAGTGGTACCAGACCAAAAAGCAGCTTGAAGCCCTTCTAGGAGAAGGGAAAGCAGGGAAGGGAAAGCAGGTTCTAGTAAGCCACGTGTAAAGAGCCACAGAAGCTGGGACTTCGTTTTGGATGAAGATGCTGCAAGATGCATTGTCTCTCATCTCTTAATTTTTTTCCAACTACCAATAACTTTTAATGGAAAGATCTCCTTTAACATGTATCCCCCAATGCCAATTTTACACACAAACACCATAATTGATATGTATCCAAACAAACGTGTTGCATACATGATTAGAACTTCCAGTCTTGTTTGTATCCTCATTCCCCGTGCTCCCAATGTTAGTACCATAGCAACAGCCTTCACAGCACAGCTCTAAATTAAGAGAACAGCTGCATAATACATAGTCCACGTAAGATCATTGGGCAGGTGGAACACAATATAAAGAAGCTCCCACCTCCCCACACTTTCCATTAAAAGAGTGTGACAGACTGAAACTGAACTGGAAAGAGTCTGCATAATACACTTACTTTTGGATTTGCTCATCTGACAGCCCTCGAGGATTCTGGATGGCTATCTTTGGCACTTCATTTGGATACTAATAAGAAACAAAGCCAAGTCAAAATGAGTAGTACAGCCATGCTAAAATGCTACATAGCAAAACAGTCACTCAGGACATACAAGGCTGTACCTGAAGAGGCACGGATAGCACCAAGGTTAAGCAGACATACTGAGATTCCTGGTCCTCTGCAGTTGCTGGATGAAGGGTGATAGATATTTCCCATGGCACAGACCTAGGGTTGAAGAAAGACTCAAGTGAGGGTCTGGTGTCAAATGAAAGGAAGATGGAACAGGAGAGATGATGCAGGTGGGTTGTTATTCCTTCCTTTCTCAGGCTGAAAGGAGATTGAAGCAGGCATAATGCAGACCTTCCATTCTCCCCACCCCATATTCTTACAAAGATACTATTTCAGAATGGTAGTATCAAATACCAGGAGGGGAAAAAAGAAGTGACTAATATTTTGAGAAATTAACAAACATGAATCAGGAGTTGCAATTCATTCCGAGTTTGTGCAGGACACTGTAGTCCAGGCATCCCCAAACTTCGGCCCTCCAGATGTTTTGGACTACAATTCCCATCTTCCCCGACCACTGGTCCTGTTAGCTAGGGATCATGGGAGTTGTAGGCCAAAACATCTGGAGGGCCGCAGTTTGGAGATGCCTGCTGTAGTCTAATCCCAAAACAGGGTACAGTCTTCCAAACTAGGAATCAAGTTCCACAATGACATATGCAAGATCACAGGAGTGATCAATATTTAAAACAAAGAACCAGCAAAGGAGCTGACAATGTTGCAATTACCTTCCGTTTCCTTTAGACACATGTAGCTCATCCAAATAGATGGACTCCAAGACTTCCACTTCTGAAGGCAGAGCCCTGAGTAAGAAAAAAATAATCGTATGATACATAAGGCTAATTTCCTCAGGTTTCTCCTGTCCATCACGTATGATGTTATGTGTGGGGCAGATACAAAGCAGGATTGAACTCCTATGCATTAGCTGATGCTCAGGAAGTTCAATTAAGCTCAGATCAAGCACATCAGTCTCTTCCTGCTGGGACTGGACTGGCACATCCCAGTATGTACAGAGCAGGACAGAAACACATAGACACACACACACAACTCTTGCATCAGCTGATGCATAGGGAGTTCAATTCTCCCCCAGGGCCAACAATGACAGTAGGTTAGAACAATCCATCTGTCAATCACCTTATATCAATATGTCACCAAATGATTGACAGGTAGGTGGTCCCACACACTTCTCAAAATTGGCCCATTGGGGTGAGAGAGATGAAGATCTAGCCCACCAGGGCAAAACTGCTTTAAAGTATCACCATGGCAGGCAAATCAGTGTTCAAGAAGAACAAATAACACACACATCACATTAGACGCCTACATTAATTTAAGTTTTGGGGGTCATGGTCCCAGCTCCTGCCAACCTAGCAGTTCGAAAGCACGAAGTAAAAGTAGATAAATAGGTACCACTCCGGTGGGAAGGTAAACGGCGTTTCCGTGCGCTGCTCTGGTTCGCCAGAAGTGGCTTAGTCATGCTGGCCACATGACCCGGAAGCTGTATGCTAGCTCGCTCGGCCAGTAAAGTGAGATGAGCGCTGCAACCCCAGAGTCGTCTGCGACTGGACCTAATGGTCAGGGGTCCCTTTACCCTTTTAACCCATTTATGCTGACATCTTGTGGCAATCCAATGTAATAACCTGAATTTTAAAAATGCCACTAAAACACTTAAGAGGATAGGCACTTGTGAAGGGGCACAAAGTCTAAACTAGCAGACCTTTGCTGCTGCCAATGATAACAAAAATCACACAAACATTTCTCTCTGGCTACTTCTCAGAATTTTACAAACAATTCCCACAACACTGGGTAGTTTACCATGCTTGAGAAAGGCTGTCACTTTCTGTTTTGATTCTGTGGCTGAAAAACGACACAACTCCATACTGCAAAGGGCAGAAACACAGCTGTAATACTAATCGAGAGTGTGATTGTTGCATGGAGCATTTTTCATAATATCCATAAGGAACCAGTGGCATAACAACAGCTGACTGAGAAGAGATCTCAGTTGGCATATGCTTCTAGCCAGGTAACTGTGCGGTAAAGAGAAGGCATTTATTTCTCCATACAGTTTTTCTTAAGGAGTTTGTAAACAAAAAAAACAAACAAAAAAGAACCCTGCTTGAAGACCAAAGGGCGAGGAGGAACAGGATTGGCCCAGGGAGTGGATTTTGCACTTGGCTTGGATTTATGATTCATATCGCTGCTTGTTCGGCTACTGGGCTCTCTGCCTTTCTCTCTGAGCCCCCTACCCTCAGAAATAGCGGTGGGGGGAACCGTGTGCTAGCTCACTCCTTGTTGTGATGAGACCCAGGAAGATGACGAACCATATCGTACATGTCGAATCTTACATAAGAACAAGACGAAAGAACAAACAAAAAATTCATTCGTGAAGAGATGGCCGGGGCTACAGAAAACAGAGGAGGAAAGGGAGGGAGAAGAGGGATACGCCAGCCATTTGCTCATCTGCCTTCCGCTGAGAGAGAAAGGAGGACACGAAAGGCCGAAGCGCTCCCTTACCAATCCGCCGCCAACTCCTCCTGCTCCTCGCCGTCGCCGGTCGTCGCCATCTTGACAGGCCCGGAA